>NC_135497.1:69206426-69506426 GCF_052857255.1 Amblyomma americanum | reverse complement strand
GTCTGACAACACAAACCCAGACCGGGCCCCACGTCGCTGTATCTTGGCTACAGCATTAGGCTAGCCGTATCGGATCGCCACGACCGCAGCGAGCAACGACGGCAGAGAAAGCGGCGCACAGAGGCCAAGCTTTTCGTCTGGTCGGCGCATCGCAGACAGGCTTCTCGCCCACCCACCGGAGAAATACTCGTGCGCCTGCAATAATTTGAACGCTTTCATTTCTTCCAACGCCACAAAGCTGGAAGAGTACATACACGATATCAACGTCGGTAACTTCAGGGAACACATAAATGTCCATAGCCGTGTCGACTCCCGGTCGCAGGGCGTACGGACCCATATTGTCGCAAATTTTCACTTAGTTTGCGTAGCGTACGCGCGCCGATCGAATAATTTAGGAGTAGTAGCATGCACGGAAGATCTCATTCCTCTCTGAAGTAGGCGTCGCACCCGAAAGGTTGAGAAAATATTCCAAAACGTGCCAAGAGAGCTCAAGCATCGCAAGGCGGACGAGAGCAGACAGCCGAATGGTTCAGCATGATGGCCGCCAGCGCTTCATGGGGGCGGAAGTGACGTCACGTGCGAACTATGTATAGAACCAAATTTGTGCTTGCGTGTTTTCTTTTTTCAAACGATACGTTAGACATTGGTATACGCGGAGCACCACGTCGTATTCGCTGCAACCACTAAATAATTTATAATTCCATTTCTTCTTGAAACTGTTTCGGTTTCATCAATCGAACGACGGCTGTGACGTGTAGTTGAGGTAAAGGTCACGTGAGGCACGAAAAAACGGACAGACGATTACGATAGTCGGTAATGCGAAAATTGGGCGCAGCTCTCTACACGCGTTTCCTGCTGCGGTGGCTCAGTGGTTAGGGCGCTCGACTACTGATCCGGAGTTCCCGGGTTTGAACCCGACAGCAGCGGCTGCGTTTTTATGGAGGAAAAACGATAAGGCGCCCGTGTACTGTGCGATGTCAGTGCACGTTAAAGATCCCCAGGTGGTCGAAATTATTCCGGAGCCCTCCACTACGGCGCCCCTTTCTTCCTTTCTTCTTTCACTCCCCACTTTATCCCTTCCCTTACGAAGCGGTTCAGGTGTCCAACGATATATATGAGACAGATACTGCGCCATATCCTTTTCCCAAAAAACAATTATTATTATTATTATTATTATCTCCACATGCCACTTGCCAGGATTGGCACCTGCCAGGGGTGGCAGGTGGCGTCTTCCGCTGCTACCCACCTTCCGGGATCTTCCCGTGGCAGGCACCTTCCGGTTGTCGATTTCTCCGCACTCGCCGTGGCAAGTTGCCTTTGGATCTGCTGTCACCTGCCAACACATCACCTGTCACACCTGTCATGTGGCGTGTTACGCCGACGACTACGACGTGGAACGCAGGAACGGGAGCCTAGAAGCTGCGCTCTAGAAGCGGCAATATAACTGCTAATACGTCGTTTGTTGTAATTCTAGATCTTGAGGCAGGCTGTAGCGAGTGAAAACTACGCATCAGCGTTTATATTGTAGTTTTAAGGCGATAGCGTTCAGGCTCCCGTTCTGCCGTCGTCGGCGTCGTCAGCACTGTGCGCGAAAAATCCCAGAAGAAGCAGCTTAGGTGGGCCACCTAGGTCACGTGACCACGTGGCATCATCACAACCTGCCCACCCGATTGTGACCAAACTGACCACCATGACAGGTGGCAGTTAAGTTAATTATTGGTCCCGAGAGGCTTCTCGGGAAGAGGAGCCTGGGTCGCACAAGCCACACCGGTGGCAGCACCTGCCATCCTGCAAGGCAGTGGCCCATCGCTCTCCGCTGCACCACTGCGCCAAGTGTGGTGTGAGGACTCCGAGGGCTCTATGATTGTAAAGTCGAGAATGACCTATTCCGCATGTATGGGCATCAACCAACCTGAAGAAAACTACCTACATTATATTTAGGCCCATCAACGGTGTTGAACGCTTCGCAGTCAATATTCATTACGGGAACACAATAACTGATAAAGTGAGCAGTCTCAAATTCCTCGGTGTCTGGTTTGCAGAAACTCTTTCTTGGAATATTCACGTTACTAATCTTATATCTGATCTATGTAAAATAGTTGGTTGTTTTTTATATAATCTCCCATCTCCTACCTAAATGGTTGAAGTTATCTATGTACTATGCACTTTTTTATTCCAAATTGCCTAATTAGCCGCCGCGGTGGCTGAGTGGTTATGGCGCTCGGCTGCTGGCCCAAAAGACGCGGGTTCTATCCCGGCCGCGGCGGTCGAATTTCGATGGAGGCGAAATTCTAGAGGCCCGTGTGCTGTGCGATGTCAGTGCACTTAAAAGAATCCCAGGTGGTCGAAATTTCCGGAGCCCTTCACTACGGCGTCCCTCATAGCCTGAGTCGCTTCGGGACGTTAAATCCCCCATAAACCATAAAACCAAATTGTCTTATTGTTGTCTCGTCCGGGGCACTACGACTAAAAGCAAGAACAATAAATTGATACTTTTACAAAAGAAGGCACTGCGAGCAATCGAAGGGTATCACGGTCATCCCCAATATTTGGCTACCGCACCTCTCTTTCTCAAACACGGTTTGCTTAAAGTAGATCAGATATATATTTATCGTTTGTTCCAACACATCTACAAAAACCGGCGGTATAATGCCATTCCAGACAATTCCTCATCACAGTATAACCTCCGATCACATAGAAAACTAGTCCCTAGGACGCGTACCAACTACGGGGACACAGAAAATGATCTATCAAGCGCCTACCGCCCTAAATAGTTTTTCGGGTGATCTTGACCTCAGTGTTTATCTCAAACATTTTAATGAAATAACCGACCGCTACATGCAAAATGACATGTTAAATCCTAAATGTTTTGTGCACTGACGTTCTGACACAATCTTAGCTTACCTAATAAATACAGCCCCTTTTTGTGTCTGAACAGTATTATTTACGTTGAAAAGTCGTGTGTATTTCACTTTTTTATTTTCTTTGCGTAAGCTAAGTCTGGTTTTTTGTCATTTTTGTTGCTACGCTGAGATCACGTTTCATGCAATGTGCGAGCCTCCTTCTCTTTGCTTTGTTCTGTAATAGGTTGAATGTTTATTTGATTTGTAACATGTTCAATTTTTTTTACCGCTGCACTGTATTGCAAACTGTACAAGGAAGCTGAGGTCTCGTCAGGCGCTACAGGACTTCTGCCTCAGCTTTCTCTGTCTTCGTAAGAAAGAAATAAAGGCTTTGAAATTAAGTTTAAAAAAAACAAACCTATCGCTCCATGCCCTTAAGGGGGAGCGTAAGTGTCTGAATTTTTTCCTCCCAGCTGGCATTAAGAGGCGTCGTGAGACACTGTGTATTAACATTTCTGCAAAAGGCGCCCATGTGCTTTGCGATGTCAGTGCTCGCTAAAGATCCCCCTGTAGTCGAAATTATTCCGGAGCCCTCCTTGCCCCGCCGCGGTGGCTCAGTGGTTAGGGCGCTCGACTACTGATCCGGAGTTCCCGGGTCCGAACCCGACCGCGGCGGCTGCGTTTTTATGGAGGAAAAACGCTAAGGCGCCCGTGTGCTGTGCGATGTCAGTGCACGTTAAAGATCCCCAGGTGGTCGAAATTATTCCGGAGCCCTCCACTACGGCACCTCTCTCTTCCTTTCTTCTTTCACTCCCTCCTTTACCCTTGCCTTACGGCGCGGTTCAGGTGTCCAACGATATATGAGACAGATACTGCGCCATTTCCTTTCCCCCCAAAACCAATTATTATTATTATTCCGGAGCCCTCCACTACAACACCTCTTTCTTCCTTATCATTTTCCTTATAGCGCGGTTTGGGTGTCGACCAAAATATGACAGCGTTGCTGCTCCATTTCGATCCTTCAAAAGCAATTTTCAATATTGAATGGCATACGCCGCAGCCATTCGTCATGCCGGCCCACGCAAAAGCGACGTGTCGCACACTGCCGCTCATCGCCCTATGTGCTGCCATTGCTGAGAGGTTGGTCACGAGCACTACAACTGCGTTTACCGACGAATATCTCCGCTAGGATTTACTCCAAACGCCCTACGAGCGCTGCACAGACAGTGGCCGCATCAGTTAGCATATAACTATTACAGGTCGCCTTTCCCGCGTCCTTTCTTATATACGGTGGTCTGAAGCGGAGAAGGTGGCCTACACCCCGTAGTGAAAACCGGAAGCGGCAACATTTGTGGAGTGTCTGTTGCGCTGCAACAAGAAAAAAAAATAATGCGGATAAGCTCAGCTAATCCAGGACATACAAAGCGAAAGACTTCAACGTTCCCTCTGTTCTTTGGCGTTCACAATGTTCTAGACGACGATGGCTTTGAGCAAAGGAAGGGCGCATATCTGGCACCCTAGATATACGGACGCCTCATTCGTGCTTTGATCCATGGGGCGGTGGGGAGAGAGAGATGTGTCCTAAATTCATTTGCGCTGACAGCGTTGTTGCTGGCATGCGGCACTGCAGCAATAGAAGGGCCGCAGCGTTCATTTGGCGATCAATCTCTCGTGATCAACCATTAACTGCATGCCACCTCCCAGCGTGGCAGGGAAGGCGCGCTCCCTATCCAGTGTGCGGAACGCAATCAAAGCAGGATTTTGCAGTCGGACACCAACGCCACGTGCATGAAAGTGAGATTGAGGACTCCACAGATCTATGGAGCCGGTTGAGCGCCTTTCCTTTCGTGAAAATGAGCGGCCTTAGCAAAGTTGTCAACGCCAATGAACTCTATGAACGCCGTCTGCTCACTTGTTTGGTTTGGTTTTTGAGGAAAGGAAATGTCACAGTAACTGTCTCACATATATCTCGGTGGACACCCGAACAACGACGTAAAGAAATGGATAAAGGAGGGAAGGAAAGAAGAAAGAGAAAACAAAATTGAAAGTTGTATTTTAAAAATTGAAAGTTCGGATTTATTGTACCCGCCGCGGTGACTCAGTGGTTAGGGCGCTCGGCTACTGATCCGGAGCACCCGAGTTCGATCCCAACCGCGGCGGCTGCGTGTTTATACAGAAAAAACAACGATAAGGCGCCCGATATTTCAGCGAACACATTAAAAAATTTTCAAAATTAGGCTTTCAGATAAAAATATGGCTTTTGCGGAAAAGTGCAGTGTTGGCGGACACCAGAAAACCAATGAGTCATCTTAAGTAGCAAGCTCGTTGACTAACTTTGAAACACTAGAGTTAGGCGCCTAGCTGCAATTAGATATTTGTAGTCGGTTACTATAGTAATACCCATATCAGTTTTAGAGTTTAGAAACCGCGATCTTCCTCGGCGCTGAGACTCGACAAAATTTGGTACCTTCAACTAGTTACCTGCACTGGACGGGTTGCTTTGTCTGCGTGCTTCTAAAAGCGCATGTATTTTCGCATGCGTAGCTTACACGTCTGCAGTGGCCGATTGTGCAGCTGTCGTGGGCGTGCTCTGCGGCGACGACAGATTTAAGGACCCCTTGCGCCATGAGCTACCCTGACCACTTTATTTAGCACTCTCATTTCTGCTCTATGCTTTGCACAGTCCGTCAAGGTTGCCTCCTGTGTTCCATCGCAATTCGAGCACTTGTGCGCTTCCACACTGCACGGAGGCCCATGCTGGACATCTATTCCCGCTTCTGAAGGCAGCGTTGACGCGCAAGCCTCTGACATTTGTGGCATTACTTAGGGTGCTGGCATACACGGGAGGACGCGGCGCCTCCCGTGTTCTACCCTTATATGACGCGGCAATTTATCCCCTTTAAACCCGACTACCAGACACCTCCACCGTGCAGAGTGGTTAATGCTAGTTATGCGCACAGTAGACTACAGCAACTTCCGTAAGTGAACATTTATTGTCCTCGTCGACGCTGGAAATCACTGCTGCCGTTGCACTTCCGTCGGCGAAAAATGGACCCCCCATATACTGCCGAAGCTCGATAGGAACTTCAGGGTGTCCAAGGTTGTCCGGTTCAATACATCAACAGAAAGGACGTTCTCCATGGCGTTGATACGGGCCTCCTTAACTTGCCCAGGAACCATCTCTTCAGGAGAGGCTGCAAGCTTGTTTGTCGAAGGGATACAAGTCTGACGCTACCGCGAAACCTCTTCAACGGTATGAATTGTGTTGCTCACTGCAACTTGTTTACGTATGCTGGCAAGCTCGGCGACTTCAGGCCCGTACGCGCTCTAAATCCTGCCGAGCATTATTTTTGGGTTTCAGTTCATGAGCTTGGTGTATCTACTATCGTACTCCATGTCTTCCAAGGCGCAGAAGGTATAGATATCCTTGCGAGCTCTTAGTTGAGACAATCTTTTTCTCCTCGCCGGCTTCAAGCTCCGGGACTGCTACTCGTTGCAGACAGCAGAGGAAAAAAGAGTCACCCGGCGTCGATTAAGACGGCGAAATCGTCGCATAAATTTTAGCACAAGCCATCAAACAAGAGAGGAACGCACGAAGAGCTAACAACACTCCAAGTCTAGCTAGAGCTTTAATAATAATTGTTTTTTGGGGGGAAAGGAAATGGCGCAGTATCTGTCTCTTATATCGTTGGACACCTGAACCGCGCCGTAAGGGAAGGGTAAAGGAGGGAGTGAAAGAAGAAAGGAAGAGAGAGGTGCCGTAATTTCGACCACCTGGGGATCTTTAACGTGCACTGACATCGCACAGCACACGGGCGCCTTAGCGTTTTTCCTCCAAGTCTAGAGCTGCTGAGGAAGAAATCAGAACCGAGCGCACAGAAAATAAAAATTTGTTTTTTTAAGAAAGAAAACGGGGCGGTATCTCTCACAGATCCGGAGTTCCCGGGTTCGAACTCGACCGCGGCGGCTGCGTTTTTATGGAGGAAAAACGCTAAGGCGCCCGTGTGCTGTGCGATGTCAGTGCACGTTAAAGATCCCCAGGTGGTCGAAATTATTTCGGAGCCCTCCACTACGGCACCTATTCTTCCTTTCTTCATTCACTCTCTCCTTTATCCCTTCCCTTACGGCGCGTTTCAGGTGTCCAAAGATATATGAGACAGATACTGCGCCATTTCCTTTCCCCAAAAACCAATTATTATTATTATTATTATCTCTCACATATCGGTGGGAACGTGAACCGCGCCGTAAGGGAAGGGATAAAGGAAGGAGTGAAAGAAAGGGTGAAGGAGGTGAGCAGTGTAGATTTGTTGGTTGGTAACAACTTTATTTGAGGTCCTGCAGAGCTTTCCAAAACGGCGCTTGAGGTCTCCCGCGTGGGGACGTCGAGGAGTTGCCTCGGAGTCGCCTCGCAGGCCTGATGGACGGCCCAGAGTTGGTCGCCGAGGCCGGGGCAGCGCTAGGCAGCGGCCCACCGTGGCGGCAAGGTTCCGGAGTTTGCACCGTGCGGGTTATTGCTACGGTCCCAGAGCATGTTGGTTAAAGTGGTGATATCCGTGTGGCAGACCTTACATATATTTGTCGGGTATGTGCAGGGGTAGTGCCTGTGGTACCGTTCCGAGTTGGGTTACGTGATCGTCTGCAGTTGTCTGAGCGCCACCGCGCGCGCCCAGTCCAGCTTGTCGCTGGACGGAGGGAAGGTTCGGCGGGCCTGGCAGAGAGCGTTGGTAATTTCGTTGTAGTTGGTGCTGTCGCATGGACGACGGTCGCCGGCGCGGTTCGCGAGCTTGCTCGCCTTGGCTTGTGTCGTCTCGTTTCGGTTGCGATATATCTTCGATACGTCTCCCATGTGTGCCGGGAACCACTAAGTTCTGGTTTGAAAATCTACCTCCCGCCGAACTTGTCGATTGCTCAGGACTCGGGCCGCGCTCTGTGAAATCCATGCTTTGGCGAAGTATCGGACCGTTTGTCCCGAGTCACAAAGAACCGTGGTGCACGTCGAATCCGTGAGGCCGAGTGCCACTGCTGCTTCCTCCGCTTTTGCGCGCTCGCACGCTACAATAGCCGTTATGCGCGTTTTGCCACTCGAATCGACGACCGCAACCGCGAATCGCGAGCGTTCTGCGTATATTGGTCATTTTTGAGGGAAGGAAATGGCGCAATATGTGTCACATCTGGACGGACACCTGTACTGCGCCGTTTGGGAAGCAATTAAGCAGGAAGTGAAAGAAAGGAAGAAACAGGTGCCGTAGTGGAGGTCTCTGGAATAATTTCGACCACCTGGGGATTTTTAATGCACTGACATCGTACAGCACACGGGCATCTTTCGTTTCGCCTCCATCGAAACGCGGCCACCGCGGTGGGGTTCGAACTCTAGGCCTCCGGTGTACCCGAGCGCCTTAACCACTGAACCGCCGCGGCGGAGCGAGCGTACAGACGTTTCCACTTTTTACCGGTTGATTGAGCGCCTGCGCCTTGGACTGCATGTGATGCGTATGCGTAGTTAATGCCTAGATGAAATCCTTTAATCAGAACGCTGCTGGCACAGCCTAAAAGAAATATAACAGCGCTCAAAAAGGTAAAAGTGAAAAGGTCTACGGGTTCGAATCCGACCGCGGCGGCAGCGTTTCGATGGAGGCAAAACGCATAGGCGCCTGTGTGCTGTGCGATGTCAGTGCATGATCACAGTCAGTGCGTGATCACAGAAGTCATACCAGATGCACACTCCACGCCATCTATTTTAATTGCAAATATATATCACACACCGTCTCATCCGATGGCTTCATTGGAAACGCTACTGCGCGATCCCCATCGTCTTGCAGGCAAGGATCCATTAATTATCGGAAAGGACTTCAACAGTCAGCATACTGACTGGGCTACCGCACCATCACGTGACGCGGAAGGTGACTCTGGTCCTTGGTACATCAACTCCGCCTCACAATACACAACTTTAGCACTCCCACGAGAATTGGGGACAGTGTCAGCGCGCACACCAGCCCGGACTTGACACTGAGCCACAACCTTGCGGGTATTACGTGGAACACAACACATCACACATTGGGGAGCGATCTTTACATCCTCTCCGTTGCAGTACCGTACAAACAAAGAACGACCCTTCACCTAACACACAAACTAACCAACTGGGATGCGGTCCGCGCCGCACGGGCGGCCCTTCTTGACGCCCCCATTACAGACATCCACCTCTGGGTGGCATCACTCATGAACGATGTCTCCGCACATACTCGAACGCTTGACACCACACCAGATACGCCCACGCTCGACACTCGCCTGGCCCACCTATGGGAGGCCCACCATAGCATCCTAGAGCGCTGGAAAGGGCAAAAGCTCAATCAGACCCTTAAAAACCGGCTAGCCGCACTGCAAACACAAACTGCTGAGAACTCTGAGGAGCTCTGCCGATCCAACTGGGGGCAAATTTAGCGGCAGTGTGGCTGGCAATCAGTCCTCCAAACGCAGTTGGCAACTCCTCCTTCACTTAAATGTCCCCACGCAATCCAAAACAGCCACATAACACCACGTCACGCGCCTTATACACAGGACCGACTTTTCTCCCGACGCACTCACCGACATACTTAGAACACAAATACAACTCCCGGTACCTCAAACCAACTGCCCCCTATGCCGGCACCCCGAATGCCAATCTCGACGCGGAGATTACGGAAGCAGAATTCAGAGCGGCCCTCCTGACTCTCCGCTCTAACTCCACTCCAGGAGGTGACCGTATCTCATAAAGCATGCTCCGCAATTTGGACGATCGGTCGATTGCCCAACTCACGGGGTACTTCAACAGATGCTGGCAGGAGGGCACCCTTCCGCAATCCTAGCGTCACGCCAAAATCTTGTTCATACCCAAGCCCCACAAACCCCTTACACCTGGAAATCTTCGTCCCATCTCACTAACATCATGTCTGGGCAAGCTTTTGAAGCATGTCGCACTCGCCCGACTCACCCAACACATGACGGAGCAAGACCTCTATCTGCAGAGCATGGTGGGCTTCCGTCCCCACCTGTCGGCCCAGGACGCCATGCTCCGGCTCACACAGGATATTTTTGACTCCTCATACCGGGCCACACAAAAGCTGTCCTCGCCTTGGATCTCTCCAAGGCCTTTGATCGCCTAGACCATAAAGAGGTCATGGTGGCGCTCTCCCCCTTGAACATAGGTGAACGTATGTACACCTATAGTCAAGCATTCCTTACTAGCCGCACGGCCGAAATTCACTTCGGTCTCCACACATCCCATCCGTACACCCTTAGAGGGGTTGACATCCCCCAGGGATCTGTCCTCTCCCCTTTCCTCTTCAATTTCACACTCATCCCCCTTGCCCGCAAACTACAAACTATCCTTTACCTTCGGCATACACTCTATGCTAATGATATCACTCTATGGACCACCCATGGCAGTGATGGAGACATAGAGAATACCCTGCAGTCGGCAGCTACACTCACCCATACACATGCGCGGAGTATCGGACTCTCATGCTCTCCGGAGAAGTCGGAGCTCCTCATACTCTGCCTCACAACCCGAAACTGCCCCACAGCCCCCATAACCGTGAAACTGGAAAACAGGTACATCCCGGAGGTACACACTCTCCGGGTACTGGGCCTCCACTTCCAGAACAACGGGAAAAATACTCTCACCATCCAGAAACTCAAGCAGACGGCGGTGTCGATATCCCACCTAATCCGCAGAGTTTCTGGACACCACCGGGGCATGAAGGAGCAGGACCTATGTCGTCTAATTCATGCCTTCGTCCTCAGCCGCTTTCTCTTCACACTCCCTACCTGAAACTCCAGGCCACAGAAATCTCCACCCTCGATGCCATGATCCGAACAGCATTTAAGACAGCACTACACCTACCCCTAAATACCTCAACCGAAAAACTCCTCCAGCTAGGCCTACACAATACGATAAGGGAGCTTATCGAGGCCCACCGACAGACACAATACATACGTCTCGCGAGAACCACCACCGGCAGACACATCCTACACACCCTCGGCATCAGGATACCAGCCACGGATCCCACACAGCTCCCGGTCCCCCACCACATTTACCGCGAACTACTTAATAAACCTCTCCCTAAAAACATGCACCCCACCTACCACGAACCCCGCCGCAGAGCTCGCGCACGGGCGCTCCACAAACACTATGGCATGGAACCGGATGCCGCATGCACGGGCGAGGACGCGGTTGTAGCCATCACAAACCCCTCCCTACAACCGATTGCTACCCTTCACATATCTCCCACTGCCACTTCGGAGGAGGCTGAAGAGGCCGCTATTGCCCTAGCCATCACGCGCACGGAGGCCTGGTCTACAATATCGGACTCTAAAACTGCCATAATAAATTTAGCCCGCGGGAGGGTTCACGTCCCTGCATTTCGCATATTGAACTCCCTCGCCGCACACCCGCCCGGCCACATGGAGCTCATATGGGTGCCTGCCCAATCCGGAAATCCCGGAAACGAGGCTGCCAACGCTTTAGCCCGAGGTTCTCTCAACCGGGCATCGGCGGCCTCCGATCTGAGGTTCTCACTGGAGCGCATGCGTTCCTTCAGTGAACTGACACAGGCCGGCAAAGCCGAGCGTCGGCTGTACCCCCCACCCCGTCCCTCCCTCGACAATTATCATCAGACATTTTAGAGGCCGCTCCAAACACGCACCTTACCCTCCCCTTATATACGCTGGCGCTATCACCAAGTCCACACAAACCCCTCCTGTACCCTCTGCCGCCACTCCAAAGCCACTCTCGATCATGTCCTTTTCCTCTGCCTGGCGGATCCTCCCCCGCGAGGTCTGGAGCACCTTACCACTTGGGAGGCTTGGGAGACCCTACTGCGCTCCGAGGACCCGGCCAAGCAAGCCATCGCCACAGGCCGGCTGCCTGCGTTATGAGCCTCCCGGACATGAACATTTGAGTGCAGTGGGGCCGTGTGGGGGCCCAAGGGGCCCAAGGAACAGCGAAGAAAGGGACAGCAAGTCACGGCTCTATCTAGAATCACTGATTATTCAGACGACAGCGCACACGCTCAATCGAAATGACGGGAACTTTCCCTCAATCTACGCCAGGTGTCTAGGGTCGCTCATGCGCCGTGTATAAATAAAGGACGAAGCTACGTTATTGCTCATTGTGAACAAGGGGGCACCGCACCGCTACGAGCATGGTCACGAGAATGCCCTTCTTCTTGCTGCAGGCCTTCCTGCTGTCGCAACTCTTGCCGATGTTATCCTGCCTTGGCTGCAACGTCACCACTGATGCGGGAATTTGCGAAGAGCCCGGCTGGAATCAGCATGAAAGCATCGTTCGACCGTCATCGCCTTTTCCAGCTCTTGACCGGATCTTCGCCTGGCAACCCCAGGCCACTATCTGCGCGGGTGCACTACTACAAAGCCACCCACCCTTCATGGACCCCTTGGGGCACCGCACCGCTACGAGCATGGTCACGAGAATGCCCTTCTTCTTGCTGCAGGCCTTCCTGCTGTCGCGACTCTTGCCGATGTTATCCTGCCTTGGCTGCAACGTCACCACTGATGCGGGAATTTGCGAAGAGCCCGGCTGGAATCAGCATGAAAGCATCGTTCGACCGTCATCGCCTTTTCCAGCTCTTGACCGGATCTTCGCCTGGCAACCCCAGGCCACTATCTGCGCGGGTGCACTACTACAAAGCCACCCACCCTTCACGGACCACTTGGGGCACCGCACCGCTACGAGCATGGTCACGAGAATGCCCTTCTTCTTGCTGCAGGTTGGTTATTTGCCATGCGTATCTTGTACTCGCTCTAGCGATCCATGCTTATTTGCGGTGTCGTGCCCCTCAGACACAGCCAAGCGTTGCCAAGCGTTTTTGTGTCGATGCTTACTTTCCCTCGCCGTACATGCTCACTTTGTCTCCTTGCTTCTTATCCTGTCAGGCGACATCGAGTTAAATCCTGGTCCTCCTCCGTCTCTTGATTCTATCGCTGAAAGTTTGTCACGCTTAGAACTTGCACAAAAATCCGTTCTGTCTGAACTTGCAGTGATTCGTGCTTCCCAGTCGAATTTCCAAAGCTTGGTCAGTAGCCTCTCATCGCGCGTCGATGCACTTGAAAAAATTGTCGCAACAAGTCAGTGCAACGATGTCAGTCCAACGCCTAATTCAAACCCGGCTATTCACAGCCTTTCAACTGAAATTCGAATCCTCAAAGAAAAATGTGACGACTCGGAAAACCGACTTCGCCGAAATAATCTGCTGTTCTTCGGACTACCTGATACGGCGGATGAAACATGGGAGCAATCTGAAACGGTCGTGATTTCTTTCTGCATAGATAAGTTAAGCACATCATCGATTCCGCCAACATTGAAAGAGCGCATCGCTTAGGCCGCTTCGAGCAAGGGAAACAACGGCCAATAATGGTCAAATTCTCGCATTTTAAAGATAAATGCAAAATCCTTTCTGCTGGCCCTAAGCTCAAAGAAACTGACTTTTCAATCCGTGAAGATTTTTCAATGCGCGTGCGTACAGCTCAAAAGAAACTTCGTGCGTTCGGCAAGGAAAGTGGTTTAAAATACAAAGTAAGATATGACAGGTTAACCATGGGCGATAAGCAGTTCGTCTACGATGCGGATACAGATTCCGTGGTAGAGCATCGGTCATAGCGGTCACTGTCTGTTTCAAGGCTCCCCTCCCACCATCAGCCACCTTTGCCTCCGTCACCTTCACATGTTTGTGAAACTATGGCTTTTGTTTTAGCAAACATTCGTAGCTATCTTCCGAAGAGAGAGTCAGTGGAAGCCTTTCTTGACGATCACGGCACCGATATTGCCATATTTACAGAATCGTGGCTCTCCGATAATATCTCAGACGAGGAACTGCTTGACAACAATAAACCGTTTTTCATCTACAGACGTGATAGGGCCTCGCGCAGGGGTGGGGGTGTTTTAGTCTTTATTAAAACCAGTCTTAATTCTTCTCTTCTCATGACTCATCCCTGCCAGGAAATTCTTTGTATCAGAATTACCCTTTCCACAAGCACATGCATAGTTATTGCATGTTATCGCCCTCCTGACAGTGACAGTTCCTTTATTGCCGATTTTTACTCGGTTCTGCTCGTTCTTAACACCCGTTTTCCTAAAGCCAATTACATCCTCTGCGGTGACTTTAATTTCCCTGACATCGATTGGGGAAACTTGAGCACATCTTCTCGTCAAGCGAAAGATTTCCTTGACGTTGTCATGACATTTAACCTCACCCAAGCAGTAAGCTTCCCTACACGTGGCAGTAACACCCTTGACTTAGTCTTTGCATCTAGCCCCGAACTCATCCAATGCATATCAAGCACTGACGGTTTCAGTGACCACAACACAGTTATTTTCAACCTATCACTCCCGTTTCCCCAACGGCAGCGCTCTGTTAAGTTCATTCGCGATTATAAAAGGGGAGACTTCGCCTGTATCAACTCGGAGCTTGAGAACTTTTTTCTTCATTTCAAGCAGTCTGCATCTAATAGGTCTGTCGAAGAAAACTGGCTAACTTTCAAAAACAAACTTTCAAATCTGGTCGAAACCTATGTTCCGCTGATATGCATTCGCTTGACTCCAACAAGCCCTGGTACTCTAACTCCTTAAGGAGGCTTTCTCAAAAGAAAAAGCGTCTTTTTCGTGAAGCTAACAAAACTGCACTGGCTTATAAATGGACAAAATATTTCTCGTGCCTGCAGGATTACACGCGTCTCCTAAGGTGTACAAAAAGAAAGTTTTTCCACAATGATCTGTATGGCATTCTACTAACAAACCCAAAGAAATTCTGGCGGATGTTATCACCCAAATCAGGCAACACTCATTGTATTACCCTTTTGTATCCTGATGGTTCACAGGTGCCTCCAGAACTTCGATCTGACGTCATGAACTCTTATTTTACATCAGTCTTCACACATGAACCTGCCAGGAATACATCACACAAAGATTTTTTAAACTTTTCTGCGATGGCACCTATCAACATCACTACTGCTGGCATTTGTGCTCTGATAGACAAACTAAAGTTATCCAGTGCTGCCGGGCCTGACAACCTCACTGCCAAAATATTAAAAGCTACAAAAAATGTACCTTCTCATTTTCTAAAAATAATCTTTGATCAATCTCTTGCGAACAGTTCCATACCTAGTGACTGGAAAATTAACAAAGTCATTCCTGTGTTCAAGGCTGGCAGCCGGAGCGACCCGTCGAATTATCGTCCTATTTCATTAACTTGCATACCATGTAAATTTCTTGAGCATATTATATACTCGCATATTGCATCCCACCTCAATTCCAACTCCTTTTTCTTCAAAAATCAGCATGGCTTTCGTCACGGCTATTCATGTGAATCACAGTTATTTGATTTTACCATGGACCTTCACTTAAACCTTGATTCTTTGTTCCAAACCGATGTCATCTATCTTGATTTTTCCAAAGCATTCGACCGTGTCCCACATGAACGTCTTATGTTCAAACTTTCAGGTCTTCACCTTCACCCACTTGTTTTAGACTGGATTCACAATTTTCTCACAGCTCGCTCTCAGTTCACCGTAATAGGCGGACTTCCTTCAAATTCTACTTCCGTCTCCTCCGGAGTACCACAGGGGTCTGTGTTGGGTCCGCTTCTCTTCTTAATATTTATTAACGACCTCCCACACAACATCTCATCCACCATCCGTCTTTTCGCAGATGACTGCCTTATCTACCGCCGTATAAATACTAAAGACGATCAAGCTGCCCTCCAAAACGATCTGAAGCTCATCGAAAATTGGTGCTCTTTGTGGATGATGGAACTGAACATTAGGAAGTGCAGTTTTATGCAAATTTCTCGGAAACGCTCCAATTTAACTTATCCTTACTCTTTATTTTCTGAGGACCTATTGCAAGTTGAATCTTATCGTTACCTTGGCATCACAATCAATAGCAAATTAACTTGGGTTGATCATATTACAAAAATCACGGCCGACGCTTCACGTACACTTGGTTTTATTAGAAGATCACTTCCCTCTTCCCCCGCTAACATACGTAAACTGGCATATGAAACTTTTGTCCGCAGTAGGCTGGAGTATGCATCCGCGATCTGGAGTCCTCATCAGTCCTACCCAATTAACATGCTCGAAGCCGTCCAGAACCGTGCAGCACGCTTCATATCGTCAACATACGACTTTCATTCCAGCGTAAGTTCCATTAAATCATCACTTGACCTCACTTCCTTAGCTCTCAGACGAAAAGTTGCGCGCCTTTGCTTGTTCCATAAGTTATACTTCAATTTCCCCTATCTCCGTGGTTCCCTCATATCTCCTCCCTTTCGTACATCGCGCCGCCTTTTCAATTCAAATAGCGTCCAACGACTTCATGGCTCCACCAATGCTTTCAACAAGTCCTTCTTTCCGACCGCAATTGAAGAATGGAACCTTCTGCCCGACTCACTAACAAATGTGCACGATGCGACAAGGTTTAAGGCGATGTTGTTAGATCACCTGGGTTGACATGTTTTTTTTTTGTTTTTTTTCCTAACCTCTTGCCGACGTGTGTGGTGCTTGTGGCCTAAAGGCATTTTTTACATGCACCGTTCTAACTATTCGCGTTCCTTGCTTCTCTTTATGTTCCTATATTGCATTGTTATATTTTTGTGACCTTTGTTTTTCCACATCAACCTTGTATACGCTCCCCCCTTATGTAATACCCCGACAGGGGCCTTTAAGGGACAATAAATGATGAATGATGATGATGAAGGTTCCCGTGGGGGAGCTGAAACGTCATCCCATCTTTTCTTTTGGTCGGCGCCTTCTTCTTTCGTCAACAACCGCTATTCTGCATGACGACACGCGTGGCTACGACGGTGGAACAGGCGTGCGGCCGCGGCGACGCCAAGCGCATGCCGCACCTGCTGCTCCTTTCTGGTTGCCATGGTAACGGCGCATGCGCAAACTTTCCTCTCACGGTCACCGCGAAATGCTCGAAATGTGAATAAGCAACTTCTCATCAGCATCAACTCGAACACGCGTGTTTTAACCTGATTGAACAATGGTATGATTTAAAGGTATAGAATTTGTGCTGTAAATTCTTATCTACCTTTCGCTAAAACAGCTTCATAAACAATTTGCCGGTCCATTATGTTTCTTTTAAAGTTGCAGATACCAACCTGTCTATTCTCGAAGCGTTATTTCGAGCGGGTGGTGCACAGTCACCATGTGGGGTGCCATGAGAATGGATGGGTTGGGACCTCTTGCCCGCATTTATAGGAAGTTCACAGCGCCCTGTAACACTACGTAGCTTCAAGACACATGCTCTCATATGTGCTCGATGGGCCCTTACCCGAAGGCTGCTTCCTCTTCCAGCAGGGCAAAAGCCGCATGCACATGGCACGCCAGGTAACCTCCCTTTTCCAATATTTTGGTGTGCCCACGTAGCAGTGGCCTCCAAATGCAGCGGACACAAATCCCATCGAAAATTTTCGTGGGCGCATGAAGTCGTACAGTGGTGAGCAGCCCTGTCTAGAGCGCCCCGACGGTGCTCTGCGGAGCAAGTCAGCGCCATCTATAAGGTTAGGCTCTAGGTTTGAGTTATGCGTCCCGTGCGCATGCGTGGCAAAAACAGGAATGCTTACTCATCGCTTCCTTGTCCGACCATCGCCTTGCGAGTTCGTTTCGTGCCGCCAGGGCTTCCTGCCTGCATTTGTGACGCTGTGACGGCGGCCAGGACGTCGTCATATATACCTCAGTGTTTCACGAGTGTAACAAGCCGGCCGTTAAAGCATGCGCGAGTAATAGCGAATGATCGCGCGTCTCTGCATACGCACCAGTTGTCACGGCCATAATGTATTTCGGCGTGTATCTACGCTGAGTATTTAGGTACGATGGACGGCGCATTTCACGTTTGTCCAGGCCGCCCAACATGGCAGCCTCTGGGGCTTCTTATGCCGCTGCAAGTTTAGCTTACCTTATAGCATCGTTTTTTACAGACAAGACGAAAACAGGCAGCACAAAACCAACTAGGCCTAATTTTTAGTGTTTTCCTGGTCCATGTTTGAAGTGCGCGATCACCCGATACCGCTTGCACTTGCTTGCCTATCCGCGAAACTGTGAAACCCACGCGATACGCGTTCGTTATCCTGCCGTTGGTGCTTATCACTCAGCGCGGCCTTGGCGACGTGAATCGAAAGCACTGGGCGGAAATGAGGCCGAGAACCCACGAGTAGGCACCGCTTTATATTGGCCGCGCATGCGTTCGGGCCGCGTAACTCCTTCTCCTTAGCGTAACGTTAGACGGCACTGACTTGCCCCGCACATCACTGTCAGCGCGCTCTAGACAGGGCTGCTCACCACTGTACCTGTACAGGCGTACCTTGTCCAGGGCAACAGCGGACGCACTGTGGAGCGCCATTCGTGAAGAGTGGGAAGTCCTTCAAGCTTTTCGCGAATGTATCATCTCTCTTTACATTTATATGTCAAGGAGGATGTGGGAGACCATTCCTGCGGGTGGTCACCGTAAATTTACAGGGAACACAGTGGATGCATTGCGTAAATGCTATTTTTTTTTCTTTGAAAAAAAAATGGAAATGAAAATTGATTTTTAGGGAAAGGAAATAGCGCAGTATCTGTCTCACATATCAGCGGACACCGATATAAAGGAGGGATAAAGGAGGGAGTGAAAGGAGAAGGAAGACAGAGGTGCTGTAGTGGAGGGCTACGGAATAATTTCGACCACCCTTTCGTTTCGATGGGGGCGAAACGCCAAGGCGCCCGTGTTCTGTGCAAAATCAGTTGACGTTAAAGGTCTTAGGTGGTTGACACTGAAACCTGCACAAATTTTTGTTTTTCAATGTTGAAGACATGACTACGCCAGCATCTGCTGGCATTATTTTTTTGTCTTCTAATGGCTTATTTTATTTTGTGTACAAAGTGACCTGCCTATCTGGGCTCGTCTGATGAAAATGAAGTGAACCATTTATCGGCGGAATGCCCTTTAATTTTCAGTGTTCTCGTTCATATTTCAACATCACATGGTATGTCTAAACTAAAAATCAAATGCAAAGAAGAGAAAAAATCATTTATGGGGCACCGGTTTCTCGTCGAGAAGGGTATGATGTGTTATCTGATCGGGACGAAGCAAGCAGCGCGTGCTTCACCCTTATCCTGCCCCCGCTGAACTGCACACGTGGCGTAGGGGATAAAGAAAGCGACGCCTAGCCCCAAGAGCTGTATGTATTGAGCTCGTACGCTGCAGGCGAGGGGAAAAAATTTGCAGTGGCCTAACACAGCTGGGCTAGGATATACGTAGCAAAAAGTACGGTTTAGCTTGGTTTTGCTTTGACTAGCCGTAAAGGCAAAGCAGTAATCAGTCAAAGTGTGAGAACCAATAGTTTATTTACAGTTCATCGCTTTTTATCGCGTTGAAGGCCACAATGGCTGTTCTATGCTCAGTAAAGTGAAGATACCGCTTGCTATACACGTCGCAACCAGCCGCGTCTTCTTCCATTGCACCTTCTCCCAAGGCCAGCGGCCGCTCCGAGGCTAATATCTTCCGCCGCGGCGCGGCCGCTAAGAGCATAGCGCATGTGCAGTGAGGCGCACAGCTAAGTGATAACTTCGCGCGCGGCGCGGAGACCTGCGAGAGGACGGCGCGTTGCTCGGAGCACTGCGTATTCGCAGTGAGCCGCATACTTGAGTGATAACGTCACGCGCGCCGCGGGGACCCGCGAAGCGGCGGCGCGCGGTGAACACCTGGGGCTCGGCGCCGCTGGTTGCCATGGTTATGGCGCATGCGCAGAAGTGACTAGCGGACAGCCTGAAATACGCTGCTGACTAGCTTAGTGTAGCTTTCGCTACAACATTGAAAGCACAGGTTTAACACGGCTAAACCTATGTATACAAAGCGACAGCGGAAGTTTATGCGTAATTATGCTTGGCTAAGCTCGATCTTGCTAAGTTGTGGCATTGGGCAACTATACCTCGTTTCAAACATCAAGTGCAACGCTCTGAAGGCTACGGAACTCGTCTTGGCGAGAGTAATTATTTCTTACTGATTGTAAAGTTCAGAAGGAAGATGTCTGTTAATTTAGAAAGCAGGATTATCATACATGAGCGCAGAAAACATATTCTAGACTTCTTAATCGCCTATTTTCCGACTTTATATATGTAGTATTCTTTTGCGTATGTGAAATTATATTGTTTTGTTAAGATATTTTTCGTTCTTAAGCAAAGCGCGTTTTCTTTTGTCATTGAAAATAGAGCTCTATAACTGGGCTATGACATGCGGCAAAATAGCAGTATATTTAAACTGTTGGGTCAAATTATTTTTACACACACCACCGCAATATAGCCTATTTTCCCGTGTTCGCTGTTAAATTTACAACATTGTCTTGATTCACAAAGGGACAGAAAATAGTACTGCTTTAAGAGATTTTTGTCGTGCACAAATATATATTAAGGCAATAAAGAGGCAAGTCAGCTTGTCTTGATTTCCCTGCTCTCCTAGAAGAGCAGGAGCTGCTTTGGCAGGATTTTCATGCATCCAGGCGAAGAGAGTTCCGAGCTGTGGGAGCGTAAAGTAAGAATGCAGTAAAAGTTGTACAACGCTTTGAAGAAATATTTCGAAAGAGCAACCAATAAATGAAAAAGAATAATAAAAAATGTTGACCCCGCCGTGTGTGCGAGAAATGGTTTATTCTGGAAACAGCCAGTGGCATGGGTCACAGTGCATATAAACTAAAGCTTACGTGCAGTGGAGGAACACCAACACACAATCAGTCAAGTGCTCGAAAATTGGGAAAAAAATTAATGTGGATTAGCTCAGCTAATCCAGGATATACAAAGAGAAACATGTCGGCGTTCACTGTGTTCATTGGCGTTGGCGTTGGCATTGACATTGTTCTAGACGGCGATGGCTTTGAGCAAAGGAAGGGCGCATAACTGGCTCTCTGGATGTGCGGACGTCTCATTCGTGCTCTGATACATGTGGTGGTGGTGAGAGAGAGATGTGGCCTGAATGCATTAGCGCTGACACCGTTGTGGCTGACATGCGGCTCTGCAGCAATAGCTAGGCTACAGCGTTCATTTGGTGATCAATCTCTCGCGATCAGCCATTAACTGCATGCCAGCATCCAGGGGGGGGGGGTGCAGGGAGGGCGCACTGCCTATCTAGTGTGCGGAACACAGTCAAAGCAGGTTTTTGCAGTTGGACACCAACGCCACGTACATGAAAGCGAGATTGAGGTCTCCATTGACCCAAGGCGGTGTTTGTGAGCCTTTACTTTCATGAAAATCAACAGCCTTTGCAAAGTTATCAACGCCAATGAACTCTATGAACGCCGTGGGCTCACTTGTTTGGTTTTTGAGGAAAGGAAATGGCACAGTAACCGTCTCACAGATCTCGATGAACACCCGAATCACGATGTAAAGGAAGGGGTAAAGGAAGGAGGGAAAGAAGAAAGAGAAAACTGAAAGTTGGATTTTCGAGGAAAGGCGCGGCGCTGCGCACCGGTGAAACATCTGTTGCTCGGTGCTACTAGTGGCGCATGCGCAGTAGTCACTAGGGAGCGAGAGAGAGAGTGCCGGCGGCGGCCATCTGCGCCGTGCGTGACGTCACTCGTGCTCCGACATACTCCGGCTCGCGCGAAGCGCGGTGTTGACTAGCGTAGTTCAAAAAAGTCTGCAGGCAATCGAACAACAATATTTCATGCCACAAGAACGTGACCAATGTCTGGACAGGGGCCAAAAACACTGCACTTTAAGTCAATAAAACCAAATTCCTGGGACATGTACTAACAAAGACATGACTTGAAACAAATTCACACTGAACCGAGCAAGAGCCAACATGAAATCATTCACACCCGCAAAAATTAAGGACAAAACATACAGTACTGGCTGCCTCAACACTGGCACTGCAGCATTGCATAACATGTCAAAACAACCTGAGATTTACAGCAATGCAAAACAACGCCAATACAGGACTCCCTTTTCAGGACATGAAGATCAGAGAGCCATATATACCATTCCCAACATTCACACATAAAATCAGGCCCATTCTTAGTAGTGTGTGAATGTTCGAAATTTTTGGACAGCAATTTGAATAAATTCCTGTTCAATTAGTCAAACGAGTCAAAGAGCGCATGTTCAGAGTTATTTTAAACGAATTGAATTTGGTGTCAAATCTTCAGATACTTTTCGAATAGTTGACACAACTCTTGGTTAAGCTGCACTATTTTTCTGCAATGAAACTTCCAAGAACTGCACACATTGATGACGTGTTACACTATTCATATTCTAATTGGAAAAAATACTATTTACACTCCCTTAAAATTTCTACTGCTATACAGACACTATTAACACGACTACGCACCACCACCAGCGCCGACGCCGCCGCCGCCGCCACCACCACCACCTCCTCCTCCTCCTCCACCACCGCCACCACCACGTCCTTCACATCCACGTCAACACCTACACTACAAGTTACTGCCTGACACAATTTGATGGTAATGAGCATATGCTTTTACACACATGCACACACAAGAGTGATCACAGCATGCCGATGAGTCCTCTCTATTACCTCGGTAGAGTGATCAACACACACACACACCCACATGCGCACATATTTTCACATTTCCACCCACACACGCACAAAGGTGATCACATCATGCGGATGTGTCATCTCTCTCTTCTCAGTAGCATGCATATTACAAATCTATTCCAGGACAAACAAGTTCCTCGATGCCGCTGAAATCTTCATCACTGAAATGAGTGCTCGACCAATCAGAAGAGGAGTTGCACGGGTCACAAGTGCTGAAGACAACCGCTTTAATTTCAGCGTCAACAATCATATCGCGGTGCCATGCTTCAGCCTCAAATTTCTCCACATGAACACAACAGTTTTGCCAGTTTTTCTGGCTTACAGAAGCCAGTGCTTCCGGCAGGAGGTTTTCCACTTCAACCAAAGTGAAACATTTGTTGCGACTTGCGATGTGTCCCTTCACCTGGCCCCAGACAAGTTCAGTGGGGTTGAACTGGCAGTGGTACGGTGGTAAACGAAGCACTTCGTGCCCATGGGTAGCCGCCAGGGTGTCGATGCGGTACACAACGCTGGGTGTATTTACCTTTTGAGAAGGCCCCAGCAGTTCTGTCCTAACCATGTCCTGTGACCACGGAACACCTTTCTTTGTGAGCCAAAGCTGAATATCAGTTTTGCGCATAGACTTTGTAGGCCCTTTTTCAAGAGCCACGCTAAGATGTCGAGCATTGTTCATGATGACAATGCTATTGGCCGGAAAGTTTGGCAAAAGCTTGTCGGTGAACGACTTCTCATTGTAGTTGCCATCCATCTCAGAGTGGTAGCCAGCGTGTTTTGCCTTTTCTTTCTCTGAAGAATTCAGCAGCGTCTTGCTCGAATCCTGCTGTACTGCTCCCAGCATGTACAAGGATCAAACGGCCCGTTTGCCAATAGGCGCATCCAATCCCGCTGTGAAACCTTTCAGGGAGGCATCCTGATATGACCACAGTCTTGTCCAGCCAGACGTATTCTTTTGTGTGCCTTGCATTGACCCAGGGTTCATCTAGGTAGATGATGCATCTGTAAATGCGAAACAACCGAGCGCACGAGTTAATGCTTGTATAAGTAAACAAACACACTGCAGCATGTAGGTAGGAAACGCACTGAAAAAACACACGGCTGACCACTGTCTCACAAACAGCCGCTCAACGACAATCGAGAAAAAGAATTATCTCGGCTTTATTGCTCCCTTGTTTTGGCTTTCATTTCGCGCCCAGGCGGCATTTGGTAGCCAGTTTATATTCACTGTATGTTCGCAATGTGTACTTGACTAATTAGGCAACATTTGTAATCTGTTCACTTGCGGCGACTGCGAACAAAGAATCGAAGGACGCTTGGTGGTGGTGAAAACATTTATTAATCATAGGGATATGTGTTGGGCGTCGTGACCTGAAGGGCCACGCCCTTTAAACCACTAGGTGGGATGCCTAGTCAGGAACCCTACTGGCGGTTTCCGCAGCCCGGGCGCGCTGCGTTAAGGCCCTTTAGGCCTAGAGGGTGCAGCAGCCAGACTGGGTCTCCTCCCGGTCCTTTCAGGTGGGGTTTGGGATAGGGCATAGGGATGGCTTGTGCTGGCAGGCCCACACCATGTGGTAGGTGTCAGACACCTCCCCACAGCGTGAGCACCGCCCGTCGAATTGAGGATCGAAATGGTTTAGAGTTGCCGGGCACAGCATAGTGTTAGTGAGCAGGAGCAGTTGTACCCGCTCGTGGGCCTTCCCCAGCCCTCTGCACGGGGTGGGAAGAGTTTGGTGCGTAGATTTGTAATAACCGCATATTTCCTTAGAAGTGTAAACCGGATTTAATTCGGAGTTCTGGTCAGCGTCGGGTCCCATGGGAAATACCCGGAGAGAGAGCGCGCGGGCGGGGGCGTCGGCGGCTTCGTTTTCGCGGAGGCCTTAGTGACCTGGAGCCCAAACGAGATATCGGTGCGCAGTATGCGAGTCTCGTCTACAATTTTTTTAGATGCGATAAGCCAGGGGAGTAGCCCTCCCTTGCTCGACGTTTCGACAAGCCCTTCTCGAGTCGGTGATCATGTATTTGAAGGAGGCGTCGGAGGCTGCCAGGGTGATGGTAACCTCTTCTGCGTGAATTGCTGACTGGTCCTTGAAATTAAGGCCGTCTACTGTTTTGCCCTCGTGGACGACCGTGGCCGTGTACCATCCCTTTGGAGTCCGGGCCGGAGGCGACCACGCAGAAGACTCCTGTTTTTCTCCCAAAATGACAGTGCAAGGCTGCCGCCAGCGTCAGGCGCCTGCAATTATGGTCCTCTTTGGATATGTTGGTGGGGAGGGGCCGCATGTGGACGGCGCACCTCCAGTGTACGGGAAGGCGGCAACTCTCCTCTGTGAATTGGGTGTGCTGGATGTGAAGACGAGCTAGAAGGTCGCGATCGGACTCTGTCTTTGTGAGACGAGTGTATTGGTTGTTGAGGTGGGCCTCCCGAAGCTCATTGAAAGTGTTCACCATCCCCAGTCCCACGAGGCAGCTGGTAGAGGTAGAGACCGGGAAGCCCAGCGATCGTTTCATGATTTTGCGAAGGATGACCTCAAGGGCATCCTCTTCCTGTTTCCGTAGGTGGAGGTCGAATACAAGATTCGACTGGTCACGAATGCATTCGCCAGCCGTAAGGCGTCTTTGCATCGTAACCCACCGCGCTTGTTGGAAACCAGGCGGACAATGCGGCCCACCTGGTCCCCCACCTGCCCGAGCTTGGCGAGTGTTATGTCGCTGAGTCGCTGGTTGTGTATGAAGAGTCCGATGACTCTGATTTCCTTGGATTCGTGAATGGGACCGCTTTGCAAGGAGAGATGGATTTTTGTGAAGCATGTGCGCGAGGGGCGCAGATGTACGAATTCCGATTTTTGCGGGGAGCATTGCAGACCATATTTTCGGGCATAGCGGTCCTCTATGCTGGCGGCCGTTTGCAGGCTGGTCTCCATGTCCCCTAGGCGTCCTTGTGTAGCCCAGAGGGTGATGTCGTCGGCGTACAGCGGGTGCTGGACCCCTTCGATCACACCCAGCAGGACAGGTAGGCGCATCATGGCTATGTTGAATAGTAGTGGGGACAGCACCGCGTCTTGTGAAACCCCCCTCATTCTGAGCAGGAAAGGTCCATGCTCTTGGTCCTCTATTCGGATGTAGGACTGTCTGTCCGTGAGAAATTATTTCCCGTAATTGAAGGTATAGGTATCACAGTGAGTTTGACTCAAGTGTTAGAGTGTGACCTCGTAGGTTACTTTGTCGAACGCTCCTTTCAGGTCGATCGCGAGGACAATTTTGTCGTTTTGAAGGTGTGTGATGGGGTTCAATATTTTACGGTCGAGTTGGAGCAGGACATCCTGTGCGCAAATGTATGGGCGAAATCCCAACATGGTGTCCGCGAAGGTGTTGTGTTGTTCGAGGTACTCGGACAGCCGATCCTGTACCATCGTCTCCATCAATTTGCCCACACACGAGGTGAGAGAGATGTGGCGGAGGTTGTTCGTGTATATCGATTTCCCGGCCTTCGGGATGATGGTGAGAAGGGCTGTCTTCCACTTAATGGAGAAGAGGGTTTCCCCCGTCCAGATCGCTTTGATGTAATCTAGAAGGCACTGGAACGTTGAATCAGGAAGGTTCGCCAAAAGTTTGACAGTGACCTTGTCCCGGCCTGGCGCAGTGCCATTCATTTTGGCGAGACTGGCCCACAGATCGTGAAGCTGGAAAGGCTTGTCCAACTCCGAGTTTTGCCTGCCTGCGTAGGAGTACGCCGATCTGCGGGCGTCCTGAGTTGTGCCGAGATAGCGATCCCGGAGCGCCTCTGCCAAATGCGTTGTATTTCCTTGGAATGAGTGTATGGCTTTGTTGTAGTTGCTTCTGCGTTTCTGTGCGGGTCTATGTTGGGTTGATGAGGCCTTGGAAAAGCCGCAACGTGTTGTGGCTCGACAACTGCCTCGCCGCCGTGTTGCAGCGGTCCACCCAGTTGCAGTCAGAGAGTTGGGCCGCGTACTCTGCTGCCTGCCGGGTGAGGTTCGCAATGCGCGCTTTGAGCTTCTTGTGTTTCTGGCGCTTCCAGAGGCGCGTAAGTCCGCGGCGCGTTTCCCAGAGGCGGAGGAGGTGGTTGTCCACGTCAGTGACCACCTCTGTGAGCTGTATCTTCTTCTCCTGGGAGCGAAGGTGCGATATGACTGACCGGGAACAGCTCGTATCGCCCTGCTCTGTGATGTTGTGTTGGCGTCGTATCGGAAATTTTGGCGAAATGTGGTCCAATTGGGGATGCGTGCTTGTGTGGTGGGGCGCTTTAGGGGGCCTGTATAAAGAGTGGTGCTGAGGATGCAGTGGTCGCTGATGAGGGTATCCGCGGTCTTGATACAGTCTTAGTGCCTTATGTTGCGAGTGAAGGTGAGCTCCGGGCATGTGTGCCGGCTCACCGAGCTGCCTGCTTGGGTAGGAAATGCCGGGTCGGTGTGGAGGGTGAGACCCAGTGTGGACGCCAACTCCAGCAGCATGCGTACGCGTTATTACTCCTTACGATAGCCCCATAGCTGAAGGACGCTTAAAGTTTCGCCTTTAAGAGTGGAACGCTACAGCGTGTTGCAGCACTGCCAGGGAGTCCACGGAACGCTATCGCCAGTTGGGCGCGACGCCTTGCCCGTCAGACAAATCGCTCTGCTATGTACGGTGAAACGGACGCGCGTTCTAGTTGATGCACGTTCTCGGACGTGTACCACATGGTGTGGGCATGCCCCTCTAACCCTGCTTACCCCCCTTTCCCATCACCGTGGTCGGGATTGAACCCGGGTACTCCGGCTTATTAGCCGAGCGCTCTAACCACTTAGAAACTGCGGCGGGTAGCCCTATGCTGTCGCACCTAATGGGCAAGCGTAGTGTATCGCTCGTTACCATAGCAACTGTGACGGCAAAAGGGAAGAATTTGGCCCGGACCACCACCGAAATTTGACGTTGCCCAATTTGTACCAAAATCGATGTCCGACCATAATTGATTGTGCCCGACAGCACAGCATCCTCCAAATTTGGGACGAGTCATTTCCGGAAATGTGGCTCCGGCAAATCCCGAAATTTGACCTCTTCTGAATTGAACCAAAATCGATGTCCAGCAATAATAAGCGTCCTCGTCGTCCAGGTCATTTCCAAACATTTGGCCCAGGCGACCCCCGAAATTATGCCGTATACGATTTTGACCAAAACCGATGTCTAGCCAAAAGTGAGCGTGCCCGGCGCGAAATTGAAAATTGATAATTGGTTTTGGGGAAAAGGAAATGGCACAGTATCTGTCTTACATATCGGCGGACACCTGAACCACGCTGTAAAGAAAGGGCTAAAGAAGGGAGTGAAAGAAGGAAGCAAGAAAGAGGTACCGTCGTGGAGGGCGCCGGAATGAATGAATGAGCAGTTTATTTTGAAAGGGAGGCTCAAGGCCATTTTCGGGGGAATTGTGTTGTTAAGGAATGGAAAAGGAGGGTCTATTATACATGAGGAGACGGCATGGGTGGCCGAACCACTCTTTACACTGCTTTGGTGAGGCCACTTTGCATATTTGCCAGTATCTTCCCAGTTGCCGCTCGCTCCGGCTCTGGTCAATGCACGAAATTCCTCGCCATCGGTGGGAAAACCATGCTTGGTGACGAGGTCGTCGCGTCCCTTGCAGAACTCTGAACAATGCCAAACTAGGTGGTACAGGTCAGCACGGGACATACAGCCACATTACGAGCCCTTCACAATGTCAATATTGCCCCCTTGATGCCACCAAGGGCCGGTAGCCCATTTACGGGTGATATCTGGCGTGTAGGCGGCATCGGCGATTATCTTATTAATGAAGATGTGCTCATGCCGTGTGAGAGCAGCGGAGGTAGGAAGGTAACCCGGTGGTGTAACGGCCGTAAATCGTGCACGGCTCCTCTGTTTGGCACGCGCTAGCCTGCACGATAGGACAGCCAAGTTGTCGGACATATCAGCAGGGTGGTCGGTAACGGCGGGGTATGCCAGCGGAGGATGAAACAAGACACTCTCCCGAGCCGCATTGTGAGCGGACTGGTTCCTGTCATCATCGCAAGAAGGACAAAGAAGGACTGGACAACAGTGTTGTCCAGCCCTTCTTTGTCCTTGCTTTTTGCACTTGTACATGATTGATTTGAACATAGGAATGACGCGGGCATTCCTCCAGTCTGACGGAACAGAGCACTCCTCATACGAGGCCTTTTAATAACAAGTAGTGCGAAATCCATTCAGCATAGCGGTGCAGGAAAACTGCGGGTATCTTATCACGACCATTTGCTTTTTTTAGCATCAAGATTGTGGGTTTCTCAGTAGGCACAGGCCACTACCCACCGCGGGTTCGAGCTTCGCGCGAGCCAAGGGCCCCGATCAGCCGTCACCACACGCACCCTGGGGCACCGCTGCGGCGGCGTTCAACCTCTACAGAGAGGAGAGCGGCTAGCCGCAAGAAACAGGCCTCCAAGTTCACAAAGGAGACGTTTATTGACGCCGTCCTCCAGCGGTACACACACACACTCAACAGTCACCCCGTCCCGGTGCGCGCTCAGAGCAAGGCTCCGGTGCGCGCTCGGGGCAACAAGAGAAATGCGCGCCGCTAGCACGCCGCTGCAGGAGATTGTCCCCGCGGCAGTGCTGTGATCTCTCTCGTGTCGGCCGTTGGGCCGTTTGCGAGAGAGAGTGGGCAGTCAACGCAAGGTGCGCCTGTCAGAGGTCGTTGGACCCCTGGACAGGCTTGAGCCGCGGCGGGTCGAGGACCCACGCTGGCGAGCTCGAGTATGAACTGGTCCGAACGCAGAGGCCGGCCCGGACGAACAGTAACGTACGCACCTTACGCTGTCTCGGAGGGGTCTCTCTCTCTGGGCCCCGCTCGGAAGGTCGCGCGACCACCCCAAACGGGTCCCGAATTCCCGCTAAAAGTCACCAACGGCAAAGGCCCTTGGGAAGCCGGGGGCGGAGCTGCGGCCGAATGACAGCGATTAGCCACCAGCCGTCTCTCCGCCGCCCGAGGCGGGAGAAAGGGAAAGAGAGCGACGCGTAATGCCGCGCAGGCGCCACGGCGGGAATCTAGCAGGCTTCCCACAAGATCAAGAAACAAGTTAAAATTATCTTCCTGGGAAACAACAACATCAGACATGGGAGACGAAAAATCTTCTGGTTCAGCAATAGCACTGTTAGCTTTCGGAGCAAATACGGATTGAAAGTATTTGTTAAATTCATCTTCAACTGTTTTAGCATCTTAAACCGGTGAGCCGGCAACTAATAATGAAATACTTCTGGATTTATTGCCGCTTAAGTACCTCCAATATTTACCTGGCGCTTCTTTAAGAAAATTGCTTATTGTGACGGTGAAAAAGTTGTGCTTAGCTTTTCTGATTTACGTGTTCAGCGCGGAACTTAGCGTGTTCATAACAGAATCCCGAGGCCGACCTGAGCGCCTCATTCTCTTTAGCTTTCGTTTCATGTGAAATATTTGTCTCCTAACCCAGGAATTATATTAACGCGACAGTGTTAAAGAGCTCGTGTCGCAGAAAAGCCGCTATCGTGGGCGTCGGCGTCTTTGGCCGTGAGCGAAAAATAGCGCATCTCGGTGGAGACCTGAACCGCGCCGTAAGGAAAGGAATTTTAACGCGACAGCATTAAGGATTGATTGATAGATGGATTGATTGATGTATTGAATGATGGATTGATTGACTGATGGATTGATAAATATAGATTGATTTATCGATCGCCTTTCCTTCCCTTACGGCACGATCCGGGTTTCCAGCGAGAAATGTGAGACAGGCGTCATTCCCTTTCGAACCCGACCGCGGCGGCTGCGTTTTTATGGAGGAAAAACGCTAAGGCGCCCCTGTGCTGTGCGATGTCAGTGCACGTTAAAGATCCCCAGGTGGTCGAAGTTATTTCGGAGCCCTCCACTACGGCCCCTCTCTCTTCCTTTCTTCTTTCACTCCCTGCTTTACCCTTCCCTTACGGCGCCGTTCAGGTGTCCAACGATATATGAGACGGATACTGCGCCATTTACTTTCCCCCCAAAACCAATTTTATATATATATATATATATATATATATATATATATATATATATATATATATATATATATATATATATATATTCCCTTGCCTTAAAAGATGTTGTTCATTTCATTTTCCTTCCTTTACGGCCGGTTCGGGTGTCCGCCGAGATATGTGAGATAGGCGTCCTTTTCTTAAGTTGTTCAACAGGCCGCGCGTCGCGCCGAATGGGCGACGGCGTATACTCCTCGGCAACGCTGCCACACGCTGTCGCGTCTCACTCTCAAAGACGAAGCTTAAGCTTCCTCTAATTTTTTTTCTTAACCCTTTCGGGAACAAACTTGGCAATACAATGATGGCAATTTTTTTTAACTCACACCAGAATGCGTCTACACTTTCTTATCCACTAAAACAATCCAACTTTTATTCCAAGTAGTCAAGGATGCTCGCATAATCTGACCTATTGAAATCTTTCACAACAATCGTGGACTTAATTTTTCCAGAACACTTTTGAAAGAAAAAGGTGGCAGACACTAACTTGTGATATGAAAGGCCATTCATAACGTCAGAAGATGTAGATTTCATTGCAGTGCTCATAAACAATAAATCAAGTGTATGATTAGATGTAGCAGTAGTCCTGATTGGAGCAGTAAGAATCTGAGCCAGGTAGCACGAAAAAGCAATGTTCAAAAGGAGGTCAGAGTTCCTAGAAGTCATGCCCATTATATTCATGGTTGAGAAGTCAATATTCGGTAAATTAAAATCCCCAGCTAAAACAAATTTTACGTGCTCCCCTCGGAAGAGCAGTACGTAATCATATAGTTGCTCAAGAAACCGACGATCTGTTGTTGGAGAGCGGTATACAACGATAACAATAGAATTACCGTAGAAAGTAATTTTACAGAATATACTTTCGTGATCGTGAATAGCCGGTAAAAGAGGTACGTTTATGCTTTCCTTAACAAGAATGGCTACTCCACTCCCTCTGGACTATCTGTCACATCTTAGTACGTTGTACGACGGAGGAATAATTTAATTATCAAGGACTCCCGCATGCAGCCAGGTCTCCGTCAGGAACTTAACGTGTGGGTCATGGTCATAAAGTAGCGTTTTAAATTCAGCTAACTTATTTAAAACACTTTGTGCCTTTACAAAAACAGTCGCAGAGGGAAAGTGTTACTCTGTTGTCAATTTGACGATCCGTTTGCGGCCATCCGCCGGGGCACAATCCGATCTGTCCGAGGCATAGACTGGCTGTCATCGTCTTGCACTTATTCATCTTTTGGATCCGTACGAAATCTAAAAAGCTTGCGTCTTTCGTTCTTGACGTCGTCCCACACGTACGTTTTCTTGTTGAAAACTAGCTTATCATATCTTAGATACAGTTTATCTTCAGGCGTACGACTGTCTTTAACGGTTGACCATAGCTACTTTCTTATTTTATGATTTCTGGTTGAATAGTCCTCAGACGTAGGAAATTCAGTGTTCTTAAGTTTATTTGCATTTCTCAAAAGCTCAGTTTTTCATCGTAATCACAAAAGCGCATTATCACTGGTCGCACATTGTTCAACCCCCTTGTTCAACCCCCCTGCGAATTTTGATTCCCAGTTCCTCTTCAAATACTTCACTTAAAACAGTTTCTCTCAGTGAATTCGATGTTTCAGCTTCACATTCTTTCATTGCCTAAAAGATCAAATTATTGCACCGACTTCTGTTCTCGAGGTCATCAATTTTCCTTACTAGTACTTCAGTCTCGTCTTTCAGCTTAGAAACAAAAGGCTGCACACTCTTCTACCCTTTGTACGGTATCTGAGGAGGACTGGAGTTTCTGTTCATTTGAAACCAGCCGTTTGTTTGTTTCTGAAACGTGAGATTCCAGGCTTTCCCGAATAGACTTAAGCTCATTTGAGCTCACCTTTTGGTTTTCGAGAATAGCTTCCAGCTCAGAAACCGTACGACAGGGGCTTGATATCCCCTTGATATCCCCGCTTAACGATTCGAAACAAAACGCGACACATTCACACAGAACCCTTCGGCAAGGGACCACAACCAGACACAAGGTATCACTATTAAAATCGAGACCACTAGGTTTTCTACTAACCTGCGCAAAAATAATGAACCAGGTTAGAGGCGTCTGCATCCTTCCGTTGGTCCTTTGCCCACTGAAGAAAGACTTGAGGGGCGGTGCCCGTTGGCTCAGGTGACGGCGATGTTGCTCCCATGTGCCTTTGCGGAACAGGAAAATCTTCGATATCCCAAACACTACTCCCGCTCCGCAAGAAGTCACTGTTAGAAAGCGACGCAACCCGCACTTGTGAATGAAGCTCGTAGATTGGCGAGATCTTGGCGTGACTCAATCTTTGAGTGGCTAACGGTTCATTGCATGCAGTCAGAACCTGCAGAAAAATAATGAACCATGTTAGGCGCGCCTACATCGTTCCGTTGGTTACTTGCCCACGAGCTGTCTCACATCTCGGCGTACACCTCAATCGCGCCTAAGGGAAGGGATAAAGGAGGACCTGAAGGAAGAAATGAAGGAAGAAGTACCGTAGGGTGTGGCTCGGTGAATAATTTCGCCCACCTTTGGATCTTTTAACGTGCACTGACGTCGCACAGCACACAGGTGCCTTAACGCTTCTCCTGCATCGAAATGCGACCGCCGCGGTATGGTTCGATCGCGTTTCAATGGAGGCGTAACGCTAAGGCTCCATTACGGTGTGCGATGTAAGCGGAAACCTCCAAATAAGGCACGGATCATTTTCAAACTTCAGCCCGTGCGACCCCCCAAATTAGACATTGGCCGAACTGGACCGAAATCGATGTCTATCCACAACCGAGGGGGCCCGGCACGATGGCAGCCCAAAAATATGGCCCAGGTCTTTTGCGAAAATTGGGCTGGGGAACCCCCGAAGTTTGACCTTATCCGATTTGGACTAAAATCGATATCTAAGCATAACTGAGCAAGGCCGGCAAAATGGCAAACTCCAAATTTGACCCGGGAGGCCCCTGACATTTGAACTTGGCCGAATTGGACCAAAACCGATGTCTAGCCGTAATTGAGAGTCCCCGGCGCGACGGCAGTCTCTAATATTTTTCCCGAGTCATTTGCAAAAAATTGGCCAGTTCGACCTCCGAACTTTGACCTTATACCATTTGGGCCAAAATCATATGTCTAACCATAATTAAGCGTGCCAAACAAGATGGCAAACTCTAAATTTGGCTAAGGTCATTTCTAAAAATTTGGGCCCGACGGTCCTCGAAATTTGACCTTGGCCGAATTGGGCCAAAATCGATATCTAAACATAACTTAGCGAGCCCGGCACGATGGTAGCCTCAACATTTGTCAGAGTCATTTCCAAAATTTGACCCGCGTGGCCTCCGAAGTTTGACCTCAGCCGAATTGGACCAAAATCGACTAAAGACTAAACGTCCCAACCATCACGCAGATATGTACATCGGCATTTGACAACACCACTTTACAACGCGATTAGTGGGCAAATATATAAAGAGAAGTTTATTACTCTGTTTTAGTACATTGTTTCTATATTGTTTATTAAACAGCACTTTCAAAGAAAACCAATTCTGACAGTGTCGGAGTGTGAACTGCTCAAAGGGCCTCGTTCGTTGGAAACACATTCGTTCAAACGTATAGAAATAGAAACTGGCAATGTGCACTAGTTATTGGCAGCTTTTGCAGAAATTTTTCCAAGCTATTCTATCAGAAAATTTTCATACAATGCAGCGCATCACTGATCGCGTCAAAGTCACGTTTCTTTATTGCAGAAGCCCACAAGCACGGCGCAGCGCACAAGAAATGCCTGGTTAAGTGCCGAGAAATTGTGTTCTCGCTGCTGACAGCCACAACACAGAGCTGTCTCAAGCCCTAGGCGAAAAAACTGTTTTTTGAGGAAAGGAAATGACGCAGTAATTGTCTCGCATATCTTGGTGGACACCCGAACCGCGTCGTAAGGGAAGGGAGGAAGGTGGAAGTGAAAGAAGGAACAGGAAGAGGTGGTGTAGTGGAGGTTTCCGGAATAATATAGGACCCGCCGCGGTGGCTCAGTGGTTAGGGCGCTCGACTACTGATCCGGAGTTCCCGGGTTCGAACCCGACCGCGGCGGCTGCGTTTTTATGGAGGAAAAACGCTAAGGCGCCCGTGTGCTGTGCGATGTCAGTGCACGTTAAGGATCCCCAGGTGGTCGAAATTATTCCGGAGCCCTCGACTACGGCACCTCCTTCCTTTCTTCTTTCACTCCCTTCCTTACTCCTTCCCTAACGGCGCGGTTCAGGTGCCCAACGATATATGAGACAGATACTGCGCCATTTCCTTTCCCCCAAAACCAATTATTACTATTATTCAATATTATAGGTGGTGGTGGTAGTGGTTTTATTAAAAATAATAGTAAAAAGGAAGGAAAAGATTTTTGCTAACCCAGGCATCTGCCATCGATACTGAAGCACCTGAGCTAGGGCAGCGGAAATAAAGGATAGCAGGCAGAATGGAGAAATGAAATGAAAGAGGTGAGGGGACAGGAAGAGAGGATAGGGGGAGAAGTAATATGTACGAACTATTTACACAATAAGAAATGTGTCCAGGTTGTGCGCGTGATTAGTTCATTTTGGAGGAATTAAATCACACACGCGCACAGCACTGTGTTGGTTAAAACTGGAGTGGGGCGTCCAGTTATTAATCGTTCAAGGTAGAACTCGCGGAGCGTTTGGTCACTGCGTGTAACTACCTGACGAAGAACAGACGAGACGTCAAGCCCGTGTGTTCGAGGAATGCACAGAGGCTCACCAAATTTCGCTCACGAGTGCGCGCACTGCCCTGCGGCCACAATAGCGTCTTGATGGAGTCGGGTAGTATGCCCTGCGCCCTATAGGCCGCGAGCATATCGCGACGAGCATCGGCGAACGCGGCACAGTGAAGGAGCAGGTGTTCTAGTGTTTCCACTGCACCGCATCCGTCACACACAACACTCGTCGCGATTCCGTGACACACCCGTCGTTCCCCGGGCGACACGCAGCCAATGCGCGCGCGGAGGATCATTGCACGTTGTGACCGTGTAAGTGCGCGACAGCCGGTGACACTGTCGATGCGTTCACCTCCCGCGATGCGTGGGTCGGGGTGCTGCTTTCGGAGATGTCGTGGATGGCCGCACGCACGTCCTCCAGCGCAAGGGGCAGATCGTTGGCAGGTAGTTGGTGTGCAGCGGTCGCGAGGTCGTCAGCTTCTTCGTTGCCTGCGATGCCGCAGTAACCGGGCACCCAGTGTGTACGGACGGCACAACCTCCCTGCGCGAGGCGCTCGATAATAATAACAATTGGTTTTGGGGGAAAGGAAATGGCGCAGTATCTGTCTCATATATCGTTGGACACCTGAACCGCGCCGTAAGGGAAGGGATAAAGGAGGGAGTGAAAGAAGAAAGGAAGAAGAGGTGCGGTAGTGGAGGGCTCCGGAATAATTTCGACCACCTGGGGATCTTTAACGTGCACTGACATCGCACAGCACTAGGGCGCTCGATGCGCGAGTGAATTTCCCGCACTAGTGGGGTACCGCGGCCTTTAGATTGCAGGCGGCTGAGGTCGGCGCGGGAGTCGCACAGCAGAGTACTCCTGCGCAGCGGAGGGCCCAGGGTGAGCAGGAGGTCCAGCCCGAGCCGGATCCCCATCAACTCCGCCGTGGTGGAGGAGCCCAGGAAGGCTGCATGTTGCTGGCTGTACAGTCGCAGGGCGGGGGTGCTGGCCGCAGCAGCAAGAGAGCAGCTGTCGCGGGCCACTGAGCCGTCGGTGTACACGAGATGGTCCTGGAGCTCCTCGTGTATGACGGCTCTGGCCAGTTGCTACACCGCACAGAGGGGTGTGCTCCGCTTTCCCGCAATGCCGACGATCTCTCGCTGTACCTCCGAGGCAGCAGGCCAGGGCGCGCAGGAGCCGTGGGGGGGGGGGAGGTGGGCCTTGTGTCTATTGCTCATACTCGAGCAGCGCCGCGCCCATTCGTGAGCGCTGGTGCGAGCGCATACGCTGCAGCAGCGAGCCGCCGTCCGATGCGCGGTGAAGCCGGTCGATGTGATTCAATGCCCTGCGCGCTGCTTGGAGTTCAAGTGGCCACGCTCCTGCCTCGGCCATCGTTGCGGCGCACTGCGAGTTTTTGGGCAGGCCTAGGCACACGCGCAGGGACTTGCGGTGCTGAAGCTCGAGTTTCTTCCAGCACGGCTTGCGCACCGTGACGAGCGGCAGTGCATAGAGCACCACCCCCAAAGCTGCGGCATTGCATAGACGCAGCGCGGCTTGCTGGGAGATGCCCTGGCCTCGAGCGGTGAGCTTGTGCACGGCGGCGGTGATCCTCTTCATCTGCAGACAGGCCTTGGTCGCCGCGGGGCGGAAGGAAAGGCGCCAGTCGATGTCCAGGCCAAGGTGCCGCACCGATTTACGCCAAGGAATCGGGGTCCCATCCAGTGACAGTGGCGCAAGGTGCGAGCGCGAGCGCGAAACGCAGGCCATAGCCACCGATTTGTCCGCGCTCAGCGACAGACCAAGGCCGCGCAAGCTGCCATCGATTGCAGTCAGGGCTCCCTGAAGGCACCCACCACGCGGAACGCCTCGCCAGGTGGTCCCCGGCACCACAGAGCTATGTCGTCAGCATATATGGACATGTACACATGGTGTCGGCCGCTCGTGGGGAGGGAGGCCGGCACCACCGACATGGCCACATTAAACAGAAAAGGTGATAGGACAGAGCCCGGCGGCACGCCCATGTCCACCGGGCGAGGCTTGGAGAGCTTGCCCCCTACTCGTACGCGCATGGTGCGCCCGCTCAGGAAGCCATGAACCTATCGCAAAAGGCGCCCGCTCACACCAGCCCCCTCAAGCACCGCGAGAATTGGTGCGCTGTGAACGTTGTCAAAAGCGCCCGAGACGTCCAGTAGTAGCAGCAGCGCAACCTGGCCTGCCGCCCTGGCACGCTCCAGCGCTGTAACAACGTCCGATATAGAATCAGCCGTGCACCGCATCCCACGGAAACCCGTCTGCCGCTCGTCAAACAAATCAGTCTCCGCAGCCCGCTCGTTCAGACGCTGCAACGCCATAGGCTCCATGAGCTTACCTGCCGCCGATGTTAGTGCCACTGGCCGGTATCCGCTCAGTTCCGTAGGTGGGCGCCCTGCCTTTCGGATGGGACAAAGGACCGCGGTTCGCCAATCCTCCGGTAGCTCCCCGCGTTCCCACACCAGGTTGATCTGCTGCAGCAGGATCAGTCGTTGCTGCGCATCCAGGTTTCGCAGCATCTGGTATGTCACACCGTCCGATCCGGGCGCCGAACGGTGGCGGCAGCGCTGCAGCGCACTGTTCAGTTCCGCCGCGGTGAATGGCGCATCACATGGACCTTCCGAGGCGAAGGGCGAGGGACTGGCGTCGCTCTTGGGGCTCTCAGTAGCAGCTATGTTAGCGGCGTTTGCGGGGCTGGGCGGCGCGAATCGATCGGCAAACTGCTCTGCCAATTCTACAAAGCTGAGCCCGCTGGAGATTGCGAGGGCGGCCAGCGGTTGACGGTTTGCCTGTGGTTCGGTGATGCGCCGCAGGGTGTCGAACAGCCTCCGCGAGCTGACACACTGTAAAAAAAAATGCTCCGCAGTACAGAGAAACCCGCTGGTAATGCGTTGCCGGAGGGTTTTCCGCAACATTAGGTACGGACTAAATGTCAGAAACAGAGACTCCGTATGACGACTGTCACATTCTTGGTAACGGAAAGCTACGCCATGCTATGCACGAGACCGAAATCGTTTTTTCACAACGAATGGTTATGTTTTGTTCTTATTGAAGTTTCCGCAATGTGTATGCATACGTCCTCCGTTCACTCGGAATTCATTTCATCTAGAGCGGAAATTATCTGTATTGTAATTATGTACTTTCTGTAGTACATGAACATGCGTCTTCGTATAGCTTCTGCCCGCAATGTTCACTGCAGATATAGCCGTCCAGGTGCCGAAGAAATAAGTATTATGTACAAGGCTTTCCTTTACGCATATTATGTAGTGCATACGTACAAAGAATGCAGCTTAGAATGAAAGAGTGGTAAGTGTTTGGGTGAGTACAAGTACATACGTTTTATTTTCATGGCAAACTACACACATTGTACATCTGCACTTTGCTGTCGGATCCATCTGAAAAGCATAAAAAAATCCTCATTTAGTGGTCACACAACACCAAATATAAATTTCACAAATACTTTTCAACCATCCGCTATTGGACAATCGGCTTTCGTAGAAGCTTTCAAAAGCCATTCACAGAGGACCAGCCCGTTATAATTTATTGCCCAAAATTCATTTCTCATAACAGTAAACAGCAAAAACCACAGGTCCAGAAAAAAGCAGACAAAATGCGCTTTCCCGGGCGGCACTGTGCGCATGAAAGTCTTTACAGTTGCAGTTGCTTATCATTTTGTGCAAATAGAAAGTAGCTCAGGATGGGGGCCAGATGCAATTCAATGCAGGTGCCTTTCTGTACATAGTACTAAATGCACAACTTAGCGAGCAAGCAACATTGGTAACATCTCAAAAAGGTGGGAGACGCTTGCCGAATTTATCGTCCATCCAATTTGTTATAGGCAAGACAAGACGAAGCGAAAGTCCCGCACTCAGTTTATATCCAGTTCCCGGGCATGCCCGTTGCGGCAGATTATGACGCTTTTTATTATGACACAAACTTGGAATACGGCCCCAGGAAGCACACTTCCCCAAAACCGCATGTTTTCACTCATAGCTTCCATTATCTCAGCATGTGCAAGAAAATGTACTAATATCTGATGTCAGTGAAAATGCAGTCACACGTACCGGAAGCAGCTCACTAAGGCATTCCAATATCTCTGCAGTGTGCCTCACAAGGAACGGATGCTCAAGTTTCAAAAAAGGGCTCTTGGCAGAAATTTAACCAAAGGCCGTTGCCATGTGAACCTTTTCAAAATGATGACCCAGAAAGACGAAGTGTCCTCATGTGTCTGATGCAAAAGAAGGATGAAGGCATGAGTCTTTTTGCTTTTTGAACAGCTGTGATAAGTTTTTTACTGGTACTGCTTGGTGCAGCTTCAGTCTCCTTCTTGACATTTTGTGAAATAATTATATATCTGCGAAAGATCTCGCTAGCAAACATTTTGGCACTAATGGAGAAGCAAAAAGACCCATGTTCTAGGCCTTTTTTTGTGACACTAAAGGAAGGCTTGCCTTTTAGAGTCATTGATTACGAAGAGATCCATGTGGCAACAAACTTTGAGAGAATTCCTTCAAGGGCTCTTTGTTCTCATGAGGTGCCCTGTAGATATATCACAACACCTCAGTGAGCTGTTACCAGCCCTTTGAGTTCACTGTCACTTGACATCAAGGGTATGTACTTTTCCTCGCCACATGCAGCAATGATGTATATGTCAAGAGAAAGCATAAAAGATTTCTAAGTGCCATTCCAGATTGCTTGCGGAGGAAAGCACAAGAGTGGCCATGCTCAGCTGTTACCTTTGCTTCTTGCTCGAGTTCTACAGTGAGTACTACGTAATGACAGGTGTCTGCATCAACTCATATTTAACACCCGTCCTGTGCGACCTCCATCTTGCACTACATGACAGGCAATTTTATAACACCCTTCATGCAAAGAGTGTCATCAGGGTCGGTGTGTTCTGTCAGTTTCCTGGTCCTGTGGTTTGTGCTATGTTTTCTACTCTTAAATTATTTACTGCCTTCATTCTCCACTCCATGAAGCCTGAATGTGCTACACTGGGCTGCTCCACGCGTCGTGGAGCAGCCCAGTGGCCATTTTTTTCATACGTCGGAGGCACTCAGCTCGAAAGCCATGCTTACTATATTCAGCAGACAAGGGTACATGTGAGACACATCAATAATAACTAATTCTCACAGTGGTATCTGGCGCAAGAATATCTAAATACTACTCAATTTTGGCTTAAGTTTTCAGATACACTCTTAGATTAAACACATAATTTGGCTACATTAGCAGAAGCACAGCACCAAGGTACTCACCAGTTACCTGAAGCACTGTACGCAAGTTCTCGTGCCATCATGAATACAGCACACTGTCCACGTCTTCATAATGCCATGTCACTCCAGCACTTCGGTAGCAAAATTTTCCTTTAAAAAAAGTAGTTTTGTTTATGTTAGACTGGTCATATTTAATTTTACTATATACTATGTACTTCTCATTGTACTGCCCCAGACTAAAAAATACCAATGATCACGCTTTGTATTATGTCATATGTGATCACCAAATTATGTGATCACCATTATGTGATCCCCAATATGTTCTTAGAAATTCTGATTGAAATAAATCTGACAAAATATTATTTCAGAAAATGTGGCACAAGGAAGAAGGACGCTAGCTAGATAACCTGGACGAATGTTTTCAGTTGCATGCAGCCACCGGCACCACTGCACACAAAATGTACAATAAAGTGGGTTTTACCTTTCCGAATAGAATTTAATGCTGCAAACATTTAAGTAAAAAAATTTCAACCTTCCATTCCGCATTAAGGAAAGAAAATTCCTCTCGTTTTTTCACAAGCCTCTGCAAGTACACAATTCAGTGAATCTACTCTACAAGTACTTGAATCTATCAGCACGAGACAGGGACGAGAAAAGAAACAAAACAGGCACTGACTCGCAACTGAAGTTTATTGAAGTGAACAGAGAGTAAACAGAAAAGCCACACACCACAAACTACCCAATTACACATAAGCTACATCACAACATAAGTAAAAGATTGCCCTTAACATTCCTCTCATCTAGACAGTCCAACCCGCTGCATGTTAACGCTATGGGCAGCACACTCACACATTCGTCACCGAGTCATAAGATGTGTCTAGCCTCGATAATTTTCTGGTTAATCTGCTGTGAACGTAGTGCCAAAATGCGTGTTGCCGAAAGGAATGGCTAGCAGCCTTCACATCCCTTGTAATATGCAGCTAAGTTACAACCCCTACCAATATCCAAATACCTCTCATGCTCCTGTAGTCTTACATTGATACACATTCCAGTTTCACCAACATAAACCCAACAACATGATAATGGTATGCAATGCATGCAATGGTTGCAAGGCACATATATGTTGCCACGTTTCACTCGACACATGTGCTTTTCCCTAACGAAATTCACAAAATTATTAACAATTTTACAGATTGTAGACAACTTATTAGGGGCCGAACACACCATTTTTACGTCATACCTTCTGGCCACAGTTTTCAAATTTTGCAACAATTTATGTAAGTACAGTAACACAGTCAGTCTTTTGGCATCTCACTGGCTGGCCCCAGCCTGATCATGCCAGTCCCTGCGAGGGGGTTTCAGCTTTTAACATGCTAAAGGGAAGAATGGCACAGCATCAAGTAACGAGGAAAGCAGGACAGCACACCCACGCACAAGTGCCAACCCTGGAGCAGATACAAGATCCAAGAGCGCGTGCTTGACATTCAGCGTTGACAGTCAAGGCAACGAGGAAACATGGATTTGAACGCTAAAGATTGAACGAGCCCGATCCTTGGCTGCCAACGCTGAATGTCAAGTACACGCTCTTAGATTCTGCATCCGCTCCAAGGATGGCACTTGTGCGTGGGTGTGCTCTCCTGTTGTCCTCGTTACTTGATGCTGCGCCATTCTTACCTTTAGCATGTCAGACCAACTTGCCCAATCTTATATGCTCAGCTTTAACAATTTATCGCACGCTTCTGCAATAGCATGGTTGGGAAATCATGCTTTCATTAGCCTTAAAATCTTCTCTTGGAAACCAGTTGTCACGCTGTAAAAGCATGGCTTCACCAATACCGAGCCTAGACTTGACGACGCAATGCTATCTTTCACTAGCTTAGAATCGTTCGACCAACAGTCAAGTAGCTGCTTAACACTCCTGGGTGAATATCGCTAGCACACATAGCGTGTGCAGAACATCAAGGTAAGGTTCAGAAACCGCAGCTCTTTTTGTTGGGACATTTTCTCCAAGGTAAACTTAAGACAAAGGCCTTGCTCCTTAAACAAGTTCACAATATGTACAGGTCCCACACTATCACAACCTTTGTAAAAGACCAGAAAATCATAGACTTAGCGAAAGATTTCCCCCAGCCCATGCAATTTCTTGGCAATCATTCCTTCCACCCTGCTAAAGAGAATATTGCTTAGCACAGGGGCAACCTTCGAATCGATACATTTAGCAGACTTTTGAACATATGCCGCACTGCCATACTCCACAAACATGCTCTTCACTTCAAATAAAAGGAGGCAAGTGCCAAAAAAGACATGTTACACACCCGTTCCTAAACACGAGCTCATCGTTGTGCTCCGATATACACATTCATAAGCTTTTCACAAGATCTTCATACGGGATAGAATAAAATAGTTCTACATCGACACTAATCACAAGACAATCCGCTGGATTGTCATTCTTACGATACTCAACCACACTGCGAATTGAGTACAAGAAATGGATCTTCAAGATGCGAAGTAGACAGATGCTTTTGCAAATAACCAGAGATAATTTTGCATGAATCCTTTTCTGAAATTTATCTGAAGAGCATGTTATTGAATAGCATTTATTTGAAGAGCATGTTTGTAGAGTAGTGCAGTGCGGTATGCGTTCTAGTCTCGAATATGTAGTGGTTCAAAGGTTGACCTTGTGCTAAGCAATATTTTCTTGAGAAGGGTGGATAGAATAATTGTCCAGAATGTCTTCTAGCAAGTTTCCGCCGCAGGCTTTGAGTGTAATATAATTTAGTATGATTTTGAATGAATTTTGTATGAACAAACACTTATTTCATTTCATTCCATTTATTTCATCCTTGAAGGCCCGAAGGCATTACATAAGGAGGAGCTTACAAATGGGTTTGTGTAAATGCACTCAGGATGAAAACATAGGCACAATGAACTTAACGCTGAAACTGTAAAAACTAAAAAAAACACTAAAAAAGGAGGATCAAGCGGTTACAACATGGTAAGCAAAAATAAAAAGAAAAAAAGAAAATAAAAAGCACAAAAATACAGGGAAAAATGCAGGAAAAAATACAGCGCAATTACAAGTTCACGTATTCTGAAAATGACTAGTGAGTTTCGCGCGAAATCTTTTGCGATCGTTGCATGAAACTATGTCCTTTGAGAGGGCATTCAAATGGGTTATTGCATCAGGAAAAAAAGAACTGCACATTGCTAAAGTACGGCTCTTGATGCTGGCTATGGGGTGGCTGTGGCTGAGGCGACTGGAAGTTCGGATTGGTGGTTTCAGCAGGGGGTGCTTTGACGTCGGATGGTAAAAAAAGCTGTGTAGTAGGAAAAGGCGTGAAATAATGCGGCGTGACTCAAGTGTGGGGAGGGAGATAGAACGTTTGAGTGCAGTGACGCTAATTCCTTTTGTGTATTCAGAGGTGAGAAAACGGGTCGCGTGGTTTTGGATAGCATCAAGTTCGGCGGTGAGGTAGGCTTGAGAGGGATGCCAGATGGATGATGCATGTTCAAGTTTGGGACGAACAAATGTTAGGTAAGCAAGTTTTTTTACTTCTGGAGATGCTGACTTGAGGTTACGTCGTAGATAACCTAAGACACGGGAGGCATCTGAACATATTCTTTGAACATGGTTTACCCAAGATAGTGAAGATGTCAGATGCAATCCAAGATACTTATATGACGTTGTTGGGACAATCGGAACTGAGTTTATATTGTATGAATGATGAATAACTGCGCGTTTACGAGAGAACGATAACAGTTGGCATTTATCGAGGTTTAAAGGCATCAGCCATGTGTCGCACCATGTGGCTATTGTGTCGATATCTTTTTGTAGCAGGTGACTATCGGTGGGATCACGAAGGGGGCTGTATATTACACAGTCGTCCGCGAACAGTCTTAATTTGGTGCTTGTGTTTAATGGAAGACCTTTGATGTAAATGAGGAATAGCAGTGGGGATAAGCCAGCCCCCTGTGGGACACCTGATGATACATCGGTAAGGGATGAGCGGTAGCCATTGCATGACGTGAATTGCATGCGTCCATTTAAGAAATGATCAATCCAGGTTATTAGGTTATGGGGAATGCATAGGGAGGAGAGTTTTGCGAGCAGGTGCGAATAAGGAACACGGTCGAAGGCTTTGGAAAAGTCTAAAAAAATAGCGTCTATTTGAAGGTTATTGTCCATAAAGTGTAGGATGTCATGAGTGAATTCCGCCAACTGTGTTTCACAGGAATAGTGTTTTCGAAAACCGTGTTGGTGGGGATAAAAGAAGTTAATTGAATCTAGATGGCTCATTAGGTTTGATGATATAACATGTTCGAGTAATTTTGAAGGAATGCTGGTTAACGAAATGGGACGATAGTTGAAAGGATTGGCGCGGTCGCCTTTCTTAAATATTGGAATGATTACAGCTATCTTCCAGTCATCTAAGACTTCTCCGGATTCCAATAATTGGGTAAAAATTAGATGCAGGATTAGGCTTGAGATTGAACTAGTAGTTTTCAAGAGTTTACTGTTTATATTATTGCAGCCAGCTGATGATGAAGTTTTGAGAGAACTGATTAAGTTCGCAATTCCTGCCGGTGTGACTGTGACTTGTGGCATGGGTATTGCGGCGATGGCTGGCAAAAAATTGGGGCTGCTAGTTGCTGAGGAGAACACTGAACAGAAGTAATTATTGAGAATTGCCGCGCACATATTACTGTCTACTGGCTCACGGTCAGCGTCAAGAAGCTCAGTTCTACAGGATCGCAGTTTGGGGGAGAGAATACGCCAGAATTTATTAGGGTTTGTTTGGAGGATAAATTGTATGTCGGAAGAAATAATAATAATATAATAATAACTGGTTTTGGGGGAAAGGAAATGGCGCAGTATCTGTCTCATATATCTTTGGACACATGAACCGCGCCGTGAGGGAATGGATAAAGGAGGGAGTGAAAGAAGAAAGGAAGAAAGATGTGCTGTAGTGGAGGGCTCCGGAATAATTTTGACCACCTGGGGATCTTTAACGTGCACTGACATCGCACAGCACACGGGCGCCTTAGCGTTTTTCCTCCATAAAAACGCAGCCGCCGCGGTCAGGTTCGAACGCGGGAACTCCGGATCAGTAGTCGAGCGCCCTAACCACTGACTCACCGCGGCGGGTAAGTCGGAAGAAAAAGACTTCAATTTGGCAGAGGCTAATTTTCATTGCATTCTTTAGCGCATTAATGGTATCCTCCCAAGTTTCAGACAGGTTATGCAAGTTAGCCTTACGATAAAGACGCTTGTTCCTATTAAGAAGCCGTTTCAGGTCTCTATTGAACCATTCGTTGTTATAATCGGATTTTACAAGGAAGGACGGAATGTGTGCGTTTTTCAATGTGAGCATTGTAGTTTTAAAAAGCTCCCAGTTGGCATTGACCGAGCGAGCAGAATAGGATTTAACAAAAGAGTTATAAAATTCTGATAATGCGAGGTTGATGGCATCGAAATTAGCCCTTTTGTAGTCGGTTATTATCTTTCTCGTTGGGGACCGCTTTGTGATGGGCAATGATAGGCGGATGTGAATAGGTTGTGATCGCAAATGGCTGGTAATATGGTTATGCCTTTAACGTCATCGGGGCAGGTGGACAGAAGTAGGTCAAGAATGTTACTTCCTCTTGTGGGGCATGTAATGACTTGTTGTAAGTTGTAGTCAAGTGTTAGATCAAGGAAGCGTTTTGATTCATTGGAAGGTGATCCATTAAGCACTGAGAGTAAGGGCCAGCTAATGTTAGGGAAGTTAAAGTCGCCGAATAAATAGATGGGAGAATTTGGAGGTTTCAGTGAGTAGCACGACTTCCGCTTCAATATCAGTAATGCAACCTTCAAGTCTGTCTCGCTTAGGGATAACGCTCCGGATATTCGTGAACGCAATAACGACAGAGTGCACTTGCCCCAATTGTTGTGACGTCACCGAACCCAGTGGTTGTTCACAAGAACAACCAGTGCTTGCCGGTGACGCCGACGGCATCAGTATTGTGCTAGTCCATGCAGGTTGGCCGGTCGACCGTGATGTCAAGGTGTCGTCCGCAGGCGCCAACCGAGACCGAAACTGCCGGTACAAAATCTTTGTAATTAATATTTAACCCTTCACAGTGCTGTTAGGACCTAATTTTCGCGATTACTAGGCGCAAAGGCCACTTTACAGGCAAAAAACTGACACCGAAAACTTTTCGTTTCTACCCCTATCAAGAACACGGACGACAGGACATGAAAGCGAGGTTACACAACACAAGCTATGGTTTGCAATAAAGGCTTATTCTGCCAACAACGGGCAATAGAGGCAGACGGAAAGATCACCAGGAAAGAACGGAGTTATAAACCGAGTGAAAAGGTTGCGAAGTAAAACAAGGTCTCAGAAATCACACTGCTAATCAATCAGGCTGTGAAAAACGGGCACACGTCACCAACCCTCGTTGGGAAGATCATGGCCACCGAGTAAGTGTGGCTGCATGCAGGGCCCAACAATATGGCCTTGCATACAAACAACCTATATTCGCGCCGAACATCAACTCGAGGAAACGGAACCAGAGGCTCTCAAAAGACGACGACGACCGTGGAAGGCCGGCGGCGGGACAGAAGAAGATGAAGCGCTGCTTGACGCGTTCGATTCGAACCAGGATGACGTTGCCGACGAGATCAAGCACTGCCCAGCGAGGCTGGCTCGGCACATTGTCTCCCGCATCCTCCGCCTCCACTCGGGACGACACCGTCGACAGCGTCAAGCCCGAGCAAGGCATGGAGTCGACCATGACGGCCCCCGACGAAGAGCAGTGCCCTGTCGACGAGTACCCGGTCTTTAAGGAGGTCATGCGAAGCATCCAGAACACGGACCCGATGTGGTTCGGTGCGCTGACGTCGGGCCCGCAGTCCATCGAGAAGAGGTCCCCACAGAAGGGCTGCGTGCTGGTCGGCCAGAGGAAGGCCGCCGCAGAGTCGACGCGTATCGAGGAGAGCGGCGGATACGTGTTCCAGAACCAGACGTTGGCCCCACCATTTTGCTCTGGTGGCACACCCTTCTGCGGGCCTCATGATATCTACCAGAGTGCGTATATTTTTTATATCTACAACAGTGCGTATATGTCGCTTTTTCACGTCTTCATTTTTCTTCTCGTCACTGTGTATTTATAAGCTTTCCCCATTTTCTTGAGTGCACTCATGTTCCGGTGACATTTTTCCATGCAGAGGCGGCCTCCCCCTCTTGCTTGACCATGGAGTCGCGGTTCGTCAATCGGCTAACGGCTAGCGGGGCCGACTGAGTGGAACATCCACGTTCACGGACTCTGGCCTTTGCGGCGGCGTTCACGCCGCCACTGCGCATGCTCAATCATTTGTAATAGGGATTTTTCATCAGTAACTAAATAACAGAGAAGGTGCAGAGAGAACGTCTTATCTTCCACATGACTACTGTACTCTCGCTTATTGACGCTAGCTGCGGTTTATTCCGCAGTGCTCTGCAGTACGACATCGTCAGTTTCGCTGTCTAATATCACAAAGTGCTCATAGCTTTGATAAAGTTATCTTGCTAATGTTTTGCGTTCAGTCATTCACTGTGATACACTTTTATGCGATTTTGATCCTGATCACTGTGGTTGTTTACAGAACTTTTCTGTTCATGCTGGGGCAAACAATGCCGGTTTTATAACAAAAGGCGCTGTTCCTGAAACCGGAAGCTGGAGGCACGCCCCATTTGCGATGGGGCGTGTATTTGATTTTATAATAAAAAAAGTTTATTTTAAAATACCTTTTTTTGTTCGCAACAAAAAGCTTGGTGTCCAAATCCCGCGCGATTGCGTTAGAAACACCGCAGAAGAAAAAAAAGTAAGAGAAAACTTCATCAGTGGAGACAATTGTAATCTCGCTGTGTTGTAATATGCCTTCAGGAATCCTATATTACTTGTTCGCAAATGCTTACGCGCTTCTCCAGTCTTCTACGCACGTATGTGTAACGCGCAGCCATGCTGAGTGCTTTCTCTCGCTGCCGTGAAGGCAAACACGCTTTCCAGCTCAATTTTTCACACTAAGAACCTTCATGTATTCAAGAGTGACCCCATATTTTTCATTAAGAAACTTGATGCATGTAACAGTAGCAAGACTATGATACCTCGTTAATGTCATGGTGGGTACGAGGGTATCGATAGAGTTCCAGCGCGTACCATCGTTTTATCCCGTTTTACGCGAGTTTCAGTACCAAGTTAAAATCAGTTTGTACCGACCATACCACGCTTTTGATCCTAACAATATAAGGCAAGATATATTTTGATTTCCACCCTGATCTCGTAACGAACTTCGGGAACGACATGACAGGACTGAAGAGAAAGGGTTCTCAGGGCACGCGGTGAATGTAACCAGACGAAAAGGTGACATGTAGAGAAAGAGATAGCAAAGCAGGAGCGTAATGGACGAAGGAAAACAAGGTCCTTGGGCAAGATAGGAAGAGAGAGAGAGATCGAAACAATTTTAGTTCATGAATTTTGGTAAAGGGTGGGGGGGGGTTTGGTCTGCCAGGTGGCCACGAGCCTTTGGAGCACGGCGATCCCTTGTGGTCGGTGTACCGCTCGGAGAGCTGCAGATCTATCGGGGGAATGTCCGACGGACAAGCGTGGAGAATTTTGACCGAGGGTGCCCTTGGGAAGATAGGAAATATCTTGAGCGTTTCTATCGTTCTCAGATGTCAAGCTCATTTCTAAAAAGAGTGATAAAAATAACGCCCACGGCACTGCACCGAAGAAAAAAGGGCGATCCCTGAGGAAATTTGGTTATCGAGGCCGAGGAACGCAGGTGTGCGCTCAGGCTGAGAGCAGGAACCCAGCTTTATTCCTCGCCGCGCATTTATTATTCCGCGCCTGAGGGTCCGGGAGACAGAGGCTGATAGAAGAAAACGTTGACGACCGTCGGAAGCCGGAGCCGAAGGCGCGCGACAGAAGACGACGAAGGCCGTGCTCCTGCACGTGTTCGATTCGGACCTGGATGACACTGACCACCAGGGCCAGCAGTGTCCGGCGAGAATTGCATGGCGCGCCGTTTCCGTCATCCTCAACCTCCATCAAGGCATCAGAGCAAGGCATGGAGTCGACCACGACGTCCCTCCACGAAGAGGAGTGCCCTGTCGACGAGTAACCGGTCTCCAAGGAGGTCATGCGAGCCATCCAGAACACGGACCCGATGTGCTTCAGTGCGCTGACGTCGGGCCCGCAGTTCGTCGAGCAGAAGAGGTCCCCACAGAAGATCTGCGTGCTGGCCGGCCAGAGGAAGGCCGCCGTAGAGTCGAACCGGATAGAGAAGAGCGGCGGATACATGTTCAGGAACCAGACGGTGCCCCCACCGATTCCTTCTGGTGGCACCACCTTCCGCCAGCCGCTCAACATCTACCGGTGAGCTTCCATATTCTGAATGCCTTACTTTTGCTTTACTTCTCTTTTCTTCTGTATTTCTGTATTTTCTGCTGTATTTTTAGTCTTTGCAAACCTGCTTCCAAGCACGTATGCTCTGCTGCTTTTCGTCCATGCAGGCAGTGCCTCTGCTGTCCTCTGCTTGGCCGTGGGGACACTCGACTGCCTGAGGATTTCTTCAGCGTGACCGGCTGTCCGTAACCTGCGCACTTATGGACTACGGCCTTTGTGGCGGCGCTCACGACGCCACTGCGCATGCTCAATAATAGCATGCTATCGATTTGTCACCGACAACTAAATGAGTAAAGATGAGCCAGGGATACGCTCCTAATTTATATGGCGTCTGTAACTGCGTTGATCTTGCAACGCTCATCCATTACCATTGTAAGTTTCGCTGTGTAAAATAAAATGCGTTTTTTTTATAAAGTTCTCTTCCAAATATTTCGCCTCCAGATCCATCACGTGCGGCCGAGACCCCCACGTGCACATTCGTCTGCGGCTTCGTGTTCTGACTACCCACGTTTCCCAGGCACGCTTGCGTGTTTGCGCAAGTCGTCCGCCTTTATGCACGTCCTCCTACATCATGCTGCGCGGCCGTACAAACGAACAGCCGAGGTCTACGTACCCAATCTGTCCTGCGTTACTTTTACTCAGTAGTGGACTTAGATGGCTACGCTCAACGATTTTTCAGGATTCTAATATTATAGGGTCGACATTCAATGTGTCACAAGACGCATCTGCACTGCACCACAATGGTAGCGCTAGAATCGCTATAATACCGTGTGTTTCAGCCAACACATTCAATTTTTTTTTCAAAAATTGTCTTTTCAGGGTAAAATTATGGCTTTTGCGGCATAGTATTACCAGTGTTGGCGGACATAAGAAAGCCGGTGAATAGTCTTAAGTTGCAAGCTGGTTATCAATTTTAAAAAATTGATTTTTTAACTTCTAGAGTTAGGCGCCTAGTTGCAATTAGATATTTGTAGCCGGTCGTAAGTATTAGCCATATCAGTTTTCAGAATTCCGTAAAACGCCATAACCCTTGGCGCTGCAGCTCGAAAAAATTTGGCTTTTTTTACTTCTCACATGCACTGGAGGGGTTGCTTTGTCTGCATGCTTTCGAAATCGCATGTATTTTCGGACGATCCAGCCAAATTTTATCTAGCCACAGCGGCGAGGGTAATTACGTTTTCGAAATTCTAGAAACTGATATGGGTGTTTGTAACGACCGTCTACAACTTTCTAATTGCAATTAGGCTCCTAAATCTACTAGTTAAAAATTTAATTACTAAATAACTAACCAGCTTACTAGTTAAGACCATTCACCGGTTTTCTGGTGTCCGCCAACCCTGGTAATAAACCCATATTTTCACTTCAGAAAGCCTACTTTTGAAAATTTTTCAAAGTGTTTGCTAAAACACCTGGTATATTTCTACACAGATGTGCAGGCTATTTTTCTCGGGTAATTAGTGTTTGCGTGCATGCCGCAACCGGAAACATCCCGTTCTTCCTCCTGGCCGAAAATTGGCGGTGTTTTCGTTCTGGTTAAACCTGGAGTAACGCGATAGTTACAGCTGTGTGAGTGGAACTTGGTGACGTGACGTATCACGTGACGAACCACGTGATCAGCAACGGCGTCGCGATGCCTGCAGCTGCTCCGCACCACGTGACCAACCACGTGACAGCGTGGCGGCGAAGCCACAGGCTGGCGGCGCTGCCATGCTGAAGGCTCCAAATGTTATCATAACGTAGCTATCGCTACAAAAGACCGCAGTACAGGCAAACTTGGGAGGGGCCCCCTTGAGAGAGAGAATTAACGTTTATTTCTTAAAGAGGGTATATGCATCTGTCTTATGGTTCGGATCCTTAGTTCAGACTCCAATTGGCGGTTGCAATAACCCTTGATCGGTCGACCAGCCTTCGCTGGTACTGCTATGATGACCTGGATAGCGCCGCCTTCCAAACGGTTGGATAGGCTAGAAGGGTTGGGTACGAGGTTGGCCCTGCTAGGAATTGACGCCAGCTGGTATTAGGATTGGCGCCAGCAGGTCACGAGTATTGCCAACAAGACAGCATCTGTCGAAAGGTGTCTGTGGGGTGCATTTACCGCGCTCGCCTGGTAGTGGCGTGGAGCAAGCAGGGAGCAGGGTTCTGCGATATCCCTGTAAGGAGTCGCCGCCGCAGCCTGCCAGGTGGTTTCGGCTGTCTTCCGACCTTCCCCGGCAACTCAACCGACCCGACTACTCCTGGCTTCCTGGGCACAGCACCAGCGTGGGAACAGATCGACACAGCGGCTCGTCCGCAGGCTTCGCCCGCCATCGCTAATGGCAGAACCACTGGGGATTATCTCCCGACGGGGTGCTTCGAATTTTCGCCTCGGCTTCTTCGAAGTTCGCCGACCGGCGGGGAGCGGGCCGACCCGCTGACGCCTCCTGCCAGCCCGGCGGTGTCCTGGGCGCATACCCCTCTTCCTCGGTCTCAACTTATGCCAGGGCGTGTCCATGTGTGTGGAGGTGTCTGTTTTTATGTGAGAGTGGAAGTTTTGGCCACACCCACCACGGCAAGGGCATCCCTACCTGGGGAATTTAGGGAAGACGCAGTGTATAAAACTGGACTGCTGATGCAGTTGAAGCAGCTCACTTCTGAACTCAAATGCTTGTAAATATGTAAAATAAACCAAGTCTTCTTTCTCCACTAACGAACCCTTCACTCAGCGGCACTCCTGTCTGGGTCCGAGCGGGCGTCATCTTGACCGAGGTTATGTCGAGAAGCGACTCTGATCCCCACCATCAACAACTGGTTGGCAGCGGTGGGATGGACCAGGTGACATCGTTCTGCCTGTACGGGTGAGCGCTTTGTCTTTGTTCTAGGATTCACCAGGCTTTAAACTCTGGGTTAAAAGTTTGAACTGCTGGTAATCGGGTGTCTGTAGCCCAGTATAGTTTGCGCAGAAGCATAGAACGTTAGTGAGTGGGCAAAGCCACCATTTGGGGCAGCGATCATGGACTTCAGGAAGGTTGGTAAGGAAGAGCTGTTGCTGATGTGTGAGGAGTTGAATGTGGAAGAAAACAAAGGAATGAGGAAAGTGGGAATCATAAAAGCAATCAATAAATCAATAATAGCGATGCGGACGAAGAATTGATGCAAAGTGCGCGGGAAAGGGAAAAAAAGAGCTAGAACGGCAAAAAAAGAAAGCAGAGGATGAAAAAAAGAAAAGCAAGCCGCAGAACAGACACAACTGAAAATGATGGAGCTCCAACTCGAAAGCAAGCGTCTGGAAGCCCAAAAAGGGGGAGCAAGCATTAGTGATAGAATAAACAGGGTAGAGTCTCATCGTACAGACAATTGAATATATCGCTACAAGATGCGTGCAAAATCGCAGAAAATTTGTGGTCACAACGCCTGCTAGGTCTTTCACCGTGCGAGATAGGCGGCTAATGTGATCGCCAGGCTTAGCGAACAGGATGCGGAAAATTATGAAAAGGTGAAATCGGCTCTTCTAAAAAAATGCCGCCTTTCCGATGAGGCATTTCGGCAGCGCTTTAAGGAGGCGACAAAAAGAAGCAATGAGGATTATGCGGAGTTTGCGCACACATTGAAAAACAACCTTGTAGAGTGGCTTAAGGGGGCAGGCGTGTACGAAAGCAAGCACAAGGTAGTTGAGTGCGTCTGTCTGGAACAGTTTTTCCGCAGCACAACACCGTCTGTAAAACTCCGTACCGGACAAAGAAAAGGTAGAGCCAGTCGAGCGAGCAGCTCAACTCGCAGACGAATTCTCGACGCGGAGAAAGGTGAATGCGGAGGAAGGCCAGTCAGAAAGAGGAACTACCTGAAGAAAGTGTTTTTCTTCTAGACGGCCGGCTCTAAATGAAAACGTGGGACAGGGTGCAACACAAATAAAGGTCACCGAAAAGGCTCCAGAGAAGAGCGCAAGTCAAACGAAGGACGAAGGGGTAAAAAAGGCGCGGAAAAAGTAGTTCGACGCTAGGCAACCGTTGCGGTGTTATAACTGGCAAAAAACAGGGCACAACGCTGCAAGATGTAGAAACCAGCGAATGGTGTTCTCGTACGTAAACGGTAGTGATGAAAACCTAGAGCTGCTTCGCCCTTACCTTCATGAGTTGCAGGTAAATGGCAACCATTGTAAAATGCTCAGGGACAGTGCGGCTGCGATGGATGTAGTGCACCCATCCTATGTTACGTATGAATATTTCACGGGAGAAGTAACGTGGAATAAACAGGTGTTGGAGGAGCACAGTGTTTGCTTACCTATGGCAAGGGTTGATATTTCAGGTCCGTTTGGAAAACTGGTGACGGAGGCAGTCGTCTCGAAAACAGTGCCGTTGGAATATCCTTATCTGTTTCCAAACCGGCCTGACCGGCTGTTGCGTGAGCGAGGACAGATCCTTGGAGAAGCAAAAGTACAGGCACTAACGCGCTCTAAAACCCGCCAGCTCGCCGCACAGGACCTGAGACAGAGAGAGGCGGAAATCGGAGTAGAACTTGAAATCACGGAGCCAAATCTAGTCGCTGAACAAGGGGTCGAGGTTGTCCCTAGATCAGGCGACATCAACGCAGGTGTGGCGCCAAGGGAACTGCAGGAAATAGAGCCTGCCGGAGCGTCAGTATAGGCCCCCACTTCGAGCACTTTTGAGCGACTTTTGGAGGTAGACCGAGAGATGCGGAAGGCAGAGCAAAAGAACCACCCTAGTTTGAGGCGCATGCATGCGACCGCGGAAGAGGGCATAGCGAGGCGTAACATCACGATACTCTAGAAAGGCGGACTGCTGTGCAGGCACTACAGAGATCGCAAAGGCAAGACGTTTCATCAGCTAGTAATTCCAGAAAAATACCGGGTTGCCCTTCTGAGATTGTCTCATGAGAACAGCTGGTCGGGACACATGGGGATCAAGAAAACGAAAGAGCGACTTTTAATGGAGTACTACTGGCCAAAGTGCTTCAAAGACGTTGAGCGGTACGTGAAGTCGTGTGACGCATGTCAACGAGTCGGGAAACCAGGAAACAAAGAGAAAGATCCCCTAAAATTGGTTCCACTGATCACCGAGCCTTTCGGAGGTTAGTGATAGACACGGTAGGGCTCCTACTGCAGTCTAAATCAAAATACAAGTATCTCCTTACCATGCTGTGTCCTGCAACAAAAATTCTCCGAAGCAGTACCTCTCATACAACTAAGCTCTTCAGAAATAGTGGACGCTTTGCTCAGCACCTTTGCACGAATCGGTTTTCCCGCGGAGATTCAGGCAGATCAGGGAACCATGTTCACCAGCGCCTTAACAACCACCTTTTAGAAGAGGTGCGGTATTAAGCTAATACACAGTTCGGTATATTATCCCAATCGAACAGTGTCGAGAGTTGTTTTCCGGCAACGCTGTTCGCGCTCAGAACAGTTTCCCGTTATGCGACCAGATTCACCCCGGCTGAACTTGCGTATGGGAGAGCCCTACGTTTTCCTCTCCGCATTTTGCGAAACAATTCTGGGAGGGAACAGCAGAAAACCAAACTGTCGTAACTTGTTGGAACTGCTCGATCGACTAAGTTCCACGCGTGCTCTATTAGACGAAAACTTGAAAGCGGCACAACCGGGGGCAAAAGTCTATTATGATCGAAACGCAGGGCAACGAACACTTCAGACGTTCGATAACGTAATGATTTTGCGACCATCCAGGAAAAACAAGATGGAAGTGCAGTGGGAGGGGCCGGTGGAAGTTCAGCACAGGCTGTTAGAAACAAACTACGTCCTGATAAACTCGGAAAGAGAAATGAGGTTGCCATCGACCACTGCAATTTGATGAAACCTTATGTAGTCAGGGAGGAGGTTGCAACCATGATGTTAAGCGTAACCGAGGAAGTACAGGCTGATGTGCCTGAGTTAGGGATAGACAGCGATGCGGATTGCAGCATCCAGGACCTTCTTGCGCGTTCTGCGAGGACTGACGTTCTTAAAGAGGAACAGGTAGATGAACTTAAGGGAATTTTGGGGGAATTCAAAGAGGTGTTTAGCAGCCGGCCAGGATGAACGGACCTGATCACTCACGAAATCGAGCTGACCTCCGAACCAATCAGGTCAAAAGCTTTTCGAGTGTCAACACGTCAACGGCAGATCATGTAGGCAGAGATTAAGCGAATGCTCGAAATCGGTGTAATCGAACCGACTGAAAGTGATTACACATCCCCTATAATCTTCGTCGAAGTGCCAGGTAAAGAACCCCGTCCATGCGTAGACTGTCGAAAACTCAATGCAATCACCAAAGACCAGCTCTATTCGATTCCAAATATTGAAGAGAGAGTAGAGCGGGTAGTTGGGGCACAGTTCATCTCTACGTTAGATCTGGTGAGGGGATATTAGCAGGCCCCTCTCTCGGACGCCTCGAGCCGCTATGCCGCCTTCATTTCACCCATTGGGACGTTCATTCCTCTCGTTTCAAGCTTCTCCCGGAACAACGCACCATATAGCTTCTCCAAATTAAAGACATGCAAAGCTATGCTGTCCCCTACTTGGACAATATAGCAATTTTTTCGAACAGCTGGGAGGATCATATCGTGCACCTGAGGAGCGTGTTGGCAAGGTTGCGGGACGCTGGGCTCACACTTAAGTCTGAAAAGTGAAACTTTTGTTGTCCACAAGTGACGTACCTGGGACACACTGTAGGTCGTGGAACTAGGCAGCCTTCGGAACTAAAAATTAAGCCCATAGCTAACTTTCCAACGCCTCGAACAAAGACATCCGCTCTTTTCTGGGGCTTGTTGGGTATTTTCAGAGGTACATTCCTCTATATTCTCAACGATCGAGTTCATGGACAGATGAGCTCCGAAATGGAGAGCCCGAAAAGGTTTTTTGGATGAGGCGAAGGAGAGCGCCTTTCAAGAGCTCAAGAAAGTACTCATTTCACGCCCCGTACAGCGGACGCCCGACTACACAAAAGAGTTTATAGTTCAGTGCGATGCTAGTGGTAGGGGGATGGGCGTTGTATTGAGTCAGGTCAGAAAATACAACAAAGATCATCCCATCCTGTACGCAAGCCGGAAACTGAATCCTGGCCAATCCCCCGTCGTGGGTATATGCCATGTGACCAAGTCAACAACAACAACAACTGACGCTAAGGGCGGAAGCATACAGCGCCTCAGAAAAAGAATGCGCATGCTTAGTCTGGGCAGCACAAAAACTGTCATGCTACCTATACGGATCGAAATTGATTCTTAAGACGGATCACTGCCTACTCACGTGGCTACGGCAGATGTCTCAAAAGAATGGACGCTTGCTGCGCTGGAGCCTCATCCTTCAAGAATACAACTTCTCTGTGAGGTATTAGAAAGGGAAAATGAATGACAATGCCGATGGATTAAGCAGGCTATTCTGAAGTGCTAAAGTGAAAAAGTTCCTCCAGCTTTTATGAGTGTGTGTGTGTGTATTACAAGCGGACCTATGTGTGTTTTTTTAATGTAGTTGTCTACTCCGATCCATTTCATGCGCGGCTCTGATTTGGTTGTTGCCCAAATGTCCATGATACGTTGACTTAGATGGCGGAACAACTCGGAGTCAAAATTTGTTATGTTATTCACGCCAGCCGGTATTAGGTTTGGCGCCAGCAGCTTTCGATGATTGCCACCAAGACAGCATCTCTCGCAAGGTGTCTGCGGGGTGCATTTACCGCGCTCGCCCGGTCGTGGCGTGGGACAAGCGGGAAGCAGTGTTGTGCGAAAATCCCTTTAAGAAGTCGCCGCCGCAGCCAGCCAAATGGTTCCAGCTGTCTTCCGATCTTCCCCGGCATCTGTACCGACCCGACTACTCCTGGCTTCCCTGGCACAGCTACAGCGTGGGAACAGATCGCCACAGCGGCTCGTCCACAGGCTTCGCCGGCCATCGCTAACGACAGAACCACTGGGGATTATCTCCCGACGGGGTGCTGCGACTTTTCGCTTCGGCTTCTTCGAAGTTCGCCGACCGGCGCGGAGCGGGCCGACCTGCTGACGTCTCCTGCCAGCCCGGCGGGGTCCTGGGCTCATACCCCTCTCCCTCGGGCTCAACTTACGCCATGGCGTGTCCATGTGGGCGGAGGTGTCTGTTCTTTTGTGAGAGTGGAAGTTTTAGCCACACCCACCACGGCGAGGGTGTCCCCTACCTGGGGAATTTAGGGAAGACGCGTTGTATAAAACTGGACTGCAGATGCAGTTGAAGCAGCTCACTTCTGAACTCAAAAGCTTCTAAATATGTAAAATATTGTTTCTTTATGGGGTTTAAGGTCCCAAAGCGACTCAGGCTGTAAAAAACGCCGTAGTGAACGGCTCCGCGAATTTAGACCACCTGGGGTTCTTTAACGTGCACTGACATCGCACAGTACACGGACCTCAAGAATTTCGTCTCCATCGAAATTCGACCGCCGCTGCCGGGATCAAACCCGCGTCTTTCAAGGCCAGCAGCCGAGCGCCATAACCACTAAGCCACTGCGGCGGCTCAAGTATGCAAAATAAACCAAGTCTTCTTTCTCCACTAACGAACCCTTCACTCAGCGGCACTCCTGTCAGGGTAGGAGCGGGCGTCATCTTTACCGAGGCTGTGTCGGAAAGCGACTGTGATCCCCACCTTCAACAGCCCATTAGGGTTTGGCGAACTTCCAGAGTTGGTGGTAAAGCGTGGGGATGCCGTCGCATGCAGGACAGCTGTGAGTGTATTGGGAGGGCCATGGCTGAAGGACATGGCGATTAAGATATATCCCAGTCTGAAATCAGCGCAAATTTATGGCGTCTCGTCTGGTGAAGGACCTGCGTGGTGGGCGAAGGATGCTGCGTGCGTCACGGTAGTTAGCTGGTGCTAATGCGTAATCGAAGTGGGTGTGGTTTGTGGTGCTCCACGTCTGGGCTGGACAGCTCCTCCCCAAGGACCCGGCTGGTGTAGCCTTGGGCCAGCGCATGAGCTCGCATTTCCATGGAGAGAGGCGTGCCCAAGGGTCCAGCGGATTCGCACAAGGGGTGGTGTCGGTCTGTGTGTGTGCCAGGTGTTTCTGGTTGAGAATTATTTCCGTAGTGAGAGTTATCACTGCCTGTAGGAAATTTCCACAGATTGCCTCCCTTATTATCACTGTTAGGGTGGTAGGGTGGGGTGTGCGAGAGGCATTCGCAATGCTAGCGCTACAGCGTGTCTTTCAGGACGTGAGATGTCGATCGTAGCGAGACTGCAAGCTAGTGGGTGCCTTTTTGGTTGAGAAACACAGCAATTCCCGGTGCTTCGACATAGAAGAGCGAGCCATCATCCCATTTCCAAATATCCTGGCCAGTGACTGAGCCCTGGTGGTGCGTGATCCCTGGTGCCGTTCGCGGTAATGTTTCTCGGGACCGGAGTCACGGAGATGAGTAATCAGATCCGTTCGGAGGGTCGAGATTTGGATGCCGTGTCGGGGGTCTCGTGAGAGTGTAGTCTAAGTGGTGTAGCATCGATATGTCTTGTTTTGTTAGGTAGGCCGGTAGGACCAGGGCGTAAGGAAGGATGGAGGCCCAGAGCGGTTTTGTCTACGGATGTAAAGAGGGCGTCATTTTTCTTAATCTCGGTGTCCATTAGATTCTGATAAGAGACAGCAGAGGATCCAACTATAGAGCAGAGCTTTCGTGATGCGGGTGCAGTCCGCTTCGTGTCGTCCCTAACGCCCGCTTGTGATGCGTCGCGTCATCAGCGTGACTGCCTTAACTTGTTGCATCAGGAGAAAGATTGTGTGCTTCGCTTTTTCGTCTTCTTGCAAATGAATGCCGACGATGCACAGGCGTAGTTCCTGCAGGTTCCCTTGTAGGTTCAGGTTTAGGATCCGACGGTGAGATCACGCACGCGTTGCAGAAGGCTGTCAACAGGGTGCAGGAATACGCCAAAGTAGGACGGTTAACCTGCGCTGTGCCTTTCAGGTCCCGGGATCCACGCGGGCCAAGCCATGATGAACTTCCAATGGACGTCCCCAGAATGGGGCTGTCAAAGCCCTTTTCTGTCCCCCCGGGTGATAGCCAGTCTGCGAGTTCTATCAGAATTTTGCGATCAGCGGACACGCTTTTAGTCTGATAGCTCTACTCGATCCATCAACCCCGCCCAATACAACGTGATCTGTCCGCTGTCTGAATATTACTTTCAGCTTAGCCAAGGCCAATATATGCCAAGAGCCAAGATTGAAGGAAGGCACACAAGAAAAATCACATCCACGACTGGCAGTTGAACCAACGCCGGCAAAAACTAATCAGCTTCTCAGGACGGTGCGTGAAACCGCTAGACATTTTTTTCTTTATTGCCGACTTCAGCACGTCATTTACAAACCAATGCACGCGAACAACACAACACAGATGCTAAAACTATGTCTCCCGCACTTGGGGTTACGTAAACACATTGAAATTCGCTCATGTACAACAAAGCTTCCATTCTTGGAAGCCACTCAGGAACTGGGCCTTGTATCTTGCGTACTTCAATAACTCTTCCAACAGATTCACCAAAATTATCTCGTATCGGCCTCGCGTCAACGTCCGCATCTCTGACTGCCATCCTGGATCTCCAAATACTGTGCAGATTCAATATCATGATCATGTCGAAAGGAACCCCGTCTTCACTGTCAACAGGCAAAAATCTGATTCCGAAAGCGTCCACCAGTAAGTCTTTCTTAATCGTGCGTTGTAGAATGCCCAAAAAGAAAAACGTTTCTAAACAATGTAAGAAGACGTGCTCAATAGTTTCCGGCTTTCGCACATGAAAAAAAAAGATTTACCCAAGGTACAAAAAACCCTTCTCTTCTAGATACGTCTTGAGTTAAAGAGTGTTCGTATGGAGCTTAAAAACAATCTTTAACTCCACCTGGTACAGCCATGCATTTCACTTGTTCAAGAACTGTATGCGATGAACCTTCATAGTACAACGACCTGTACAATGGGACCCGAAGAAAGACATCAAACAGGTCCTTATAAATTTCTTTCGCGATACATGTCAGATATTCCATTGAACATCGCTCTTGCAAGACGTGACATGCCATTTACACATCTCTAAGGAAGCCCAAAGTGCCCCCTTGCCTACTCGCCGAACTAACAACAAAATTTGGCAAGACCCTACACAACCTAACATGACACACACAACGCAGAAAAAGGTCATTCACGTCCCGAAAGAACATAAATCGATTCACCAACTGACGCACATACAAATGCGCCAAACCTACTCCTCCAGAGCGGACACGATGTAACAGATTGGTTCGCCGTGTCCGCTCCCAGGTGCTTCCCCATACAAAAACCGCAAAAATCCGGTGCAACCTCTGCACATCGACTCGAGAACAATGAATTTCTTGCATAACATACCAAAAGCTTGGTTGCAAAAAATATATTGTGGCACACGCAAAAATAGACCAGGTGAAGTATTTTAGCCTGTCGGCCTTCTCACGCGCTTCAGAAACTTCGCGTTTCCAATACGGCACACTGTCGTGATAATTCTCCAGCGGCACTCCTAAATATTTTCCTGGGGTTACTGTCCAAGGCATGTTCGCAAAAATTGTTGGGTTGTGGGCCACTCTCCGTGCCAGAACCCCAAATATTTTGCGCTGCTCACAGCACTCCCACTCACAGAACAAGTTTTTCACAGTTTCAAGCACAAAACGAACGCTTTCTTAGTCAGCACAAAATACGGCAATGCCATCTGCATACGCGAGAAGGCGGACCTCGGCCGCATGCAGAAGAAAACCATGAATACTGCTGCTTTTAATTATGCTCCAACAAAAGGGTTTCATGTAAAAACAAAATAGCAATGGCGACAGGGGGCAACCTTGACGCACAGAGCGTTGCACTCGGATGAGCGTACCTACCTCTGGTTTCACTATCAACCGCGTCGTGGATCCCCTGTACGCCATGGCTATGCCCTGGCAAATGACTGATTCGACATTCACGTGCTCTAACAGAGAAAACAAGAGGTCATGTGGCACCCTGTCAAAGGCTTTCTCTCGATCAAGCTGGAGCATTGCGATGCTTTCATGCATGGCGTCGTAACACTCGAGCACAGACCGGGCTGTGTGGATATTGGTGTATAAAGTGCGACCTTTAATACCTAAGGTTTGATGTGGCCCTACTAATTCCTGCAAAACAGTTTGGAGTCGTTTAGCCAGAGTTTTCATCGAGATCTGGAAATCAACATTCCTCGGTGATATTGATCGGCAAGCGGTAACTTGTCGTCGTCAAGTTTCATCGTCGCTTTTTGATATTAAAATTGTGTGGGCTGTTATAAATGACAGGGGAAGCATATCCTTCTCACAGGCCTGATTAAACAGCGCAGCAAAAACTTGTCCAACATCATTCTCTAATGCCTTACAGAGCAATGTTACTAGCCTTTCTGGTCCTGAAGACTTTCCAGGGTTGAGGTCTTGTATGGCTTTCCGCACTTCTTCAGTTGAAATAGACACTTCTAACCGTTCTTTCGGTTCATCCCTAGGCTTCGGCATTAATGACAATAAATGGGTTTTAAAGTCTTCGGTCCTTACTTTCGTGTAACCAAAAATTACGCTATAGTATTCATAAAAGGTCCTCTCTATATTTGATTTATCGGAGTAAATTACACCGTTTAACTCTATTTTCAGCATGTCATTCTTGTGGACATTCCTCTTTTCCAAGCCAAGAGCACGTTTCGTGGGCATTTCGCCCGCTATCAGGCGTTGTGCCCTCGCCCTCACGATCGCTCCTTGATACCGCTCCGCATCTATCGCCTCTAGTTTCCGCTTAACGGAGCGAATTCATTCGATGCATGCTAATGGCTGCTTGCCCTCTTGCGCTGTCAAAAACATCAAGTCATCTCTAAGCATATTTTCCTTCACTCCTTGTTTTTGCTTTATCTCGCACGATCGTTCAATACCTGTCATTTTCATTGCCTGCTTAAATCTCTCCCACTTCACTCCTAGAAGTCATTGTTCTCAATTTGCAGTTCGCGTATCGCCGCCGCTGCAGGTACCATAAAAATATCATCTTTCAGCAGCTTTATTAAAGATTCCAGTTTTCACACAAGAATTTTGTTTTCGTTCCTTTTCTTTTCCCTGCATGGAAGACAACAAGACAACGGTCACTAAACGGCACTGGTTGTACGAGGTATTCGGCAAAAAATGGTATCAGTTCGGCAGATACGTACGCCCGATCCATACGTGCGTGACTCGTTCCCTGGAAATGGGTAAAACGAACGCCAGAACCGCACCGCAGACAATCGCCAACATCTTCGAGATGACAGCGTTCAGTTACGTCACTCAAACAGGCAGTACTCGCATCTCTATACGGCGTCGAACTGGTCTTGTCGCGTGCCATGCATACGCATTTGAAGTCGCCAAGACGGACGACCAGACGGTTTGCATCACAATAGTTTCCTACTCTCTCAAAAAGTTTTCGCCTCTCTTCCTCGTTAGTGTGCGCATAAATACAGATAACGCGCCATTCCAGACCAGCAAATGTCAGGTCACAGAGAATCCAACGACCAAAAATCCAAGTCTGAACTCGTTCCACAATCGCTCCCAGAGACTGGCGGATCAAAAGCATGCACTCTGCCGAAGTACCCACCGCATGATACACGCAAACATCGTATCGGCTGCTGAACGGACGCATCATACTGTCGGTCTGGTCTTGACTCTCGAGTTTGGTTTCTTGTACCGCTACAATATCCAATTCCTGCCCAGTCACGAGTCGTAGCAGCTGATTTTGCCTCTTCCTGGATGAAAGACCTCCGACATTGAGCGTGGATACGACGAGGTGTCTTTTAAAAGCTGCCATTGCGTAGCAAGATAAGGCCACCAGTACGGGGCTTACCTTCGTACGCACAACATCGCGCTGTGTAGTGTCATCCGGCCATTATTAGGACTGAGTTGTCGTCATGGCGAAGCGGCGACGATCGTTACCCGCTGGCGACACGCTGCATTTTCCCCTTGCCGGCGTCCCGCTGGCTTTGTAGCAGGCGCTACCTTTGCTCCGGGCTCATTGCATCGACGTCGTCGCGGCGCCGTTTAGCAGCAGCAGGGTCGACCTCCATGGATTCCCGTTGCCTTTTCAGCGGGGCGTGGGATATCCTGCGGTTTCTCGATAACCTTGTTCATGACTGCCAACTCGGGTGGGCTGAGCGTTGCTACAGCAGTCGGTGGCGTGTCGTTTTCTTGTCGTCGCGCCTCAATGTAGCCGTTAGGGTCTCGACCACTGGGTTGGAGGCGGCCTGCTCAGCTTCATCCTCGTCCATATGCAGCTCACTGTTTTAGCCGAGTGTTCCTCGCCCAGCCGCGCGGGCGTACGACTTTATGCATTCAGCCTCTTCGTGCCCGTACGCGTGGCACTGGCTACAATTGGGCACCTTGCAGTCACGCATAATGTGGCCTGTGTTACGGCAGCGGAAAAATATCGGCGCACGCCCAGGCACGAAGACTTCTCGTAGAACCAGCCGCACAACTCGAGTAGCCGAGTCAGTGTTTTCATGCCCGCCGATCTTCCATCTACCGCTCGAGACTTCTTTCACTTCGCCGTACTCAGCGAATGCCCATCCCAGAGTTTCTTTGCTCACGTTGAAGGCGCACCAATGCACCTTCAGCCACACTTCGTGCCTTTGTGGGTCGAACACCACGCAAGTCTTCCCTTTAACAGTGATAAGCCCGGCGTCGAGCAGCTTTTCCTTGGCCTCCTCACTGTTTACTAACCAGCCGTGCGACATCTCGTATGCTCCAATACCGCCCACCTGTTCGATGACGCCGGCTTCTTTCATCGGCTGGCGGAAATCTTCAATCCTGTAAGGCCTTCCAGCGGTGTCGCAGTGAAGTATAACCATTGTTTTCAGTCCTTCTCCGGTAGGCAGGGGCGGCAGGACAATCCTGTAGCCTTTCAAACCGTCCAAAAACTATGTTCCGCGGCCAGCATCGGCCATTATCATAGCTAGCTAAGAGCCAGCCATCCTGCATCCTTTCACGACCGTATCCGGAAGCAAAATTCGAAACTATTAGGCTATCGCCACATTTTTTCTGTATTGCCTGTTTCGACCGTTTACAATAGATCACAAACAGATTATGTTCTGCACTGCACTCTCAAGATTCGGGAGCGGACATGCGCTTCGCTTACAGAACCTCAGAACTGTTTCGAGGAACACATCTGTCCCATCGAACTGATAACTTCGTCTCCAAAGCATAGCTCCTTGTACACTTCACGCAGCTTAAATACGTTTTCTTTGAATAAATCGCGGACCAACCGCGCATCTTCATCGCAGCGTTGTATACAGCCATCCTGCTTCGCCAAATATTGTACAGGCCAGCCAAGAAGGAAGAATACATCGTATTTATAAAGATCCGACTCAAAGTCCATGAACCGTACTACCTGCGGTGTCATCGGTAAGTCTTTATTGTCCGCAGGAGCACGACCCAAATGAGCAGCGCATCCCAGCAATCAATAAAGACGTGTACGATTGACTCTGGTGTGTGACACAACAAGCACTCAGCTCCCCGTGGTAAAAAACAATCCCTTCTCCTCCATCCATGTTTTAACCGGCAATGTTCCCGTGTGCAACTTTAAGGAAAAATGTCTTCACTCCTGCTGGCCACACCATTTTCCTTACTTTTTCCCTAAGATCGGTACATTGGCTCGTGGAAGACAGAGTCCAGCAAATCTCTCAGCAATTACATTAAGCGTGACGTTTTAAAAGTATTCCAAACTGAAGCGAGCATTCAGACACCGGAAAGCAAAAATCGCTTCTTTCAAAAATCGACTTGCACTGTATCGCATCCCGTCGGCAGTGGAAACAGCATAATTCGGCAAAGCCGAACAAAGCCTCACTTGAATGAAAGCCCCCGCCGGAAAGGGTCACGCTGATAGAAAGAAATCTTGACAATACTTGCCTCAGGTACAAATGTGGCAAGGAAAGACCCTTTTTCTCAAACGTACAAATAGATTATCACGCTTAGTACTCTCCCGTGAGTACTGCCAAACAAAAACTGCGAAGAGAAGATGAAAGTTTTGAATGCTAAGTCGAGAGCACGAAAAGACGTGCAACAAATACCACACTTTTGAAACAAAGTATACATTACATATGTTTGCGGGCGCGAATAGACAGGTCCCTTCGCGATCATTTTTGTGTTGTCCATCTGTGACGGAGCAGATGGAAGTTGATGAAGACGACGCTCTGCAATGCACAGCGTGAGAGCGTGGTGCTCTTTAATACGAGGCGTGTTCGTCTGTGACGATAGCCTAAAGGTTTATAATTAATGCTGATTATATATTTTAGGCTATCGCCGCAGCCGAACACACCTCGTGTTAAGCACCACACTCTCGCGCTGTGCATTGCAGAGCGACCCTTTCATATACTCCCATCTGCTCCTTCCGGCGGCACTTCCCGCTTATCGTCGTCTTCCGCGTAAGCAAAAATCCGCGCTTTCGCACTGATTCAAATCTAGTAAACATTCTCTGTAGTTTGGAGAATTCCATATTTTGGCCCGGCCCACCCTCGAAATTTGACCTTGGCCGATTTGGACCATAATCGATTACCAACCGTAACAGAGCATGCCCGACACGATGGCGACCGCCAAATTCGGCTCCGACCACTGCCAAAATGTTATCCCTCGACCTTTCCGTATAACCGACATCAAAAACTGCCTAACTTCTTTTATGAACACCGATGCCGCAAAACAAAAAGCGGATGCGTAGGCAATGCCCAGCCTGACTGGGCGATAGCACAAGGATCTCGCCGGGCTCGCCAAGCACAACCTAGCACGACCACACATGCTCCACACACGAATCGAAATTGATTAGTCGTGATGTTTCGGGTCCCGTAGTTAAAATCTGACGCCTGCCGCTAGTTTGCGGACTGCCCACGAGGTCTCCGAGGGCACAACCGTGCCAGCTAAATTTAACGGCAGAACTCTAGCGGAACAGGAGCTGTACGTGTTGCCAGGACAGCCGTACCGACCGAAGTGTTACGGCGCACATCAGCTTGGAAAGCCGACCAGCCCTTTAAGCTGCTTGTTGGGCAAATAGCACATGTATTCGCGAAATGAGCGCTTCAAGATAACAGTACGCAATTTATGATTTACAGCATGAGTGCGAAGTTTTTCACAAAGCGTACTGCTCGTTTGCATGGCATAAAGCGCGTGGTGGGCTCTCCTCGTCTTAAATATCACCTTTTCCTCTTGCTCATGAGTTGCAGTTTTACTCGTTCACTCACTACGATAACCTGGGAAACACTTCGCGTAGGACCGCCGCTTTCAGCCAATTGCACCTTCCTCCGCCGTCGCCATGCTTGATTTTGTGTATCTGTATCTAGACATATTGCCACCTGGTGTTCTCAGGTGGCGCTGAAGTGTCTTCGAAGACGTTGAAGTGTCTCGCGCTGGCTGGCTGGCTGGCTGGCTGCTTGCTGTATTCTGCTGGTTAGCGACCTGTCTCCCTGTTTTCCGTTACAATATTTTGGGCGACCATTTGCATTAATAAAGAGCCAAATTTTTTGTCGTCGACGCCGACGACTGCTCCCGACTGCCTTCAGCACTGCCCTGCGGACCGGGTCACATCATAACTTCTGCCTTATTGTACGCGCGTCCTGCGATGCAATCAATCGTCGCCTTGAGGTAACTGTAGCCAGAACTGCGTCCGACGGCCATTTGCATGCGCTAACACATGTGAATGCGCTCTCCGCAATAGCCCAAATCGTACAGACGTATCCTGCGCACTAGCTATAGGCCTCGTCACGAAAGAGATCATGGTCCCCCGTAGACTGAGATTTAAAAGACTATAGACACCAAATTGTTGCTTGAGAGTTTTGTTCTTTCAAACAACACGTTAGACATTGTTATACGCGGAGCACCCCGTCGTATTCGCTGCGACCACTAAATAATTTATAATTTCATTTCTTCTTGAAACTGTTTCGGTTTCGGTTTCATCAATCGAACGACGGCTGTGACGTGTAGTTGAGGTTCAGATCATGTGAGGCACGAAAAAATGAACAAACAATTAGGATAGTCGGTAATGCGAAATTTTAGCGCAGGTCTTCACACGCCACCTGCCAGAGGTGGTAGGTGGCGTCTTACGCTGCTACCCACCCACCGGGATCTTCCTGTGACAGCCACCTTCCGGTTGTCGATTTCTCCGCACTCGCCGTGGCAAGTTGCCTTTGGCTCTGCTATCACCTGTCAACACGTCTCCTGTCACACCTGTCACCTGTCATGTGGCTTGTTACGCCGTAGACTACTGCGTGTATTGCAGGAACCGGCGCCTAATAGCTGCGCTCTAGAAACAGCAATATAACTGCTAATACGTCGTTTGTTGTAATTCTAGCTCTTGAGACAGGCTGTAGCGAAAGAAAACTACGCATCAGCGTTTATATTGCACATTTAACGCGATAGCGTTAAGTCTCCCGTTCTGCCGTCGTCGGCGTCGTCAGCACTGTGCGCGAAAAATCCCAGGAGAAGCAGCTTAGGTGGGCCACCTAAGTCACGTGACCACGTGGCATCTTTGCAACCTGCCCACCCGATTGTGACCAAACTGACCACCTGGCAGGTGGCGGTTAAATTTATTATTGTACCCGAGAGGTTACTCGGGAAGAGCAGCCTGGGTCGCACAAGCCACACCGGTGGCAGCACCTGCCATCCTGCAAGGCAGTGGCCCATCGCTGTCCGCTGCACCACTGCGCCAGATGTGGTGTGAGCACTCCCAGGCATCTATAAATGTAAAGTCGAGAATGACCTTTTCCGCATGTATGGGCATTAACCAACCTGAAGAAAACTACCTACATTATATTTAGGCCCATCAACGTTGTTGAACGCTACGTAGTCAATATTCATTACGGGAACACAATATTTGTTGGAGTCAGCAGTCTAAAATTCCTCGGTGTCTGGTTTTCCGAAAGTGTTTCTCGGAATATTCACGTTACTAATCTTATATCTAATCTATGTAAAACAGTTGGCTGCCTTTATAGAATCTTCCATCTCCTACCAAAACGGTTGAAGTTATCTATGCACTATGCACTTTTTAATTCCAAATTGTCTTATTGTTGTCTCGTCCGGGACACTACGACTAAAAGCAAGAACAATAAATTGATACTTGTACAAAAGAAGGCACTGCGAGCAATCGAAGCGGATCACGGTCATCCCCAATATTTTGCTACAGCACCTCTCTTTCTCAAACACAGCTTGCTTAAATTAGATCAGGTATATTTTTATCGTTCCTTCCAACACATTTACAAAAACCGGCGGTATAATACCATTCCAGACAATTCCTCATCACAGTATAACCTCCGATCACATAGAAAACTAGTCCCTAGGACGCGTACCAACTACAAGAAACAGAAAATTATCTATCAAGCACCTATCGCCCTAAATAATTTTTCGGGTGATCAAGAACATCGAAAAAATATGCTTCACCAACCACCCCCACAACGTGTTTTGTTAATTGACTTCAGGGTTTCTCTCAAAAATTTTAATGAAATAACCGAGCGCTACTCAATGCAAAATGACAAGTTAAACCGTAAAAATTTTGTGCACTGACGTTCTGACACAATCTAAGCTTATCTAATAAATACAGCTCCTTTTTGTGTCTGAACAGTATTAGTACCGTTGAAACCTCGTGTGATTTCACTTTTTTATTTCCCGTGTGTAAGCTAAGTCTGTTTTTTTATCATTTTTCTTGAACCGCTGTGATCACGTTTCACGCAATGTGCGAGCCTCCTTCTCTTTACTTTGTTCTGTAATGCGTTGAATGTTTATTTGATTTAGAACATGTTCAATTTTTTTACCGCTGCACTGTACTGCAAACTGTACAACGAAACGGAGGACATGTCAGGGGCTACAGGACGTTTAAATCAGATTCGTCTTTTTTCGTAAGAAAGAACTAAAGCCTTTGAAATTAAATTAAAAAAAGGTATCGTTCCATAACCTTAAGGGGGAGCGTGTCTCCTCGAATGTTTTCCTCCCAGCTGGCATTAAGAGGCGCAGTGAGACACTGTGTATTAACATTTCTCCCCGCTATATAAATTGCATGTCATCGAACTGCTGACATTAACTATTCCACTCTGTTCTCCATGGTTTGAAATTTCGACTCCCGTTCGCCAAAGTTTACTGTCCGGTGATTTCAACTTTCCAGAACTCGGACACCCTTATTGCGTCACCTCGTTAATGCAAAAACTGTCTAGAACTGGCTCTTACCTAAACCCTTTTTCGAATAGTTTTTGAAACCCGAGTTTCAAAGAATCTCAACCGCATTCATGTTTCCAGTCTTGAATTAATTCGATCACTTCAACGTCTTTGTGAAATAAACGATCAGTTCCTCCTATTTTCAATATGTTCTGTGGGAATTTTCATGCGCCAGGTATCCGCTTAATATATATTTTCCGTTTCAGCTATGCTGGAGCAGCAAAGCAGCGAGACGCGGGAAACACCTCAATGAGGGCGGGGCAGAGAATGTCAAGTGGCACGTACGTCATTGAGTGACGCGATTTGATGGACGTCGCTGTGTGCCCTCCGCAGGCATACGATTTTCGATTGGCGTGAGAAATAGCCCAAGTTTGCAAAGCCCCCATGGCGGGGAAGGGGGAGTAATTATGCTTTCGAAATTCTAAAAATGATATGGCTATTATTAACGGCCGGCTATAAATCTTGAATTGAAATCGGGCGCCTATCTGTAATCGCTAAAAAGTTTAGAACTGTTTAGTTAACTCCTTTAATTGTCAACGTAATTCTCTTGTTTGTTGACGTCCGCCAACACAGGTATTATTATGCCAGAAAGAGCTTCTCCTTGCATCAAAAAACCTACTTTAAAAATTACCAGCGGGCTTCTCTTAAACACCTGGTATATTCCCATTGTGTGTCAAGAGATGGTTACTAGTCAGCGCTCTATGCTGTCTCTTCATGAGCAACACTCCGAACCAGTTCAAGCGCTGTGGCTGTCAAAAATTTCTGCCACACTAGCCTGGTTCTAGAGGCATATGTTTTTTCCAGTCTATGTTAGTATAGAGACAGCGCTCCGTATTGCCCTGTAACCCACATCGTCCCTTATGTTATTAAGTTTGCCTCTGTTCCGGCGTTCTACTCGTTGATGCAAAGGCCCCGGCTTTCAACGTAAACTTTCTGTACATGAGAAGACATACTGAAAAGCTTGTCAACTATGTTCAGTTATGATAAAGTAAAAGAACAGCAACAGTCACGTTATGTACATTGATATGCGGTCCCGTGGTGTGACGCGTGACAGTACCTACGTTTCACCGCAGACCTTCGCTTCAGCCAGTTTTTGCAATCTATTGCGTCAGTGAAGAATTATAGTTATTTGGCGTTAATATTATATCTAATAACTATCATATCTCCCCTAGGCCTCGTGCCGTTGCGCTGCTTCGCTTGATGCTATCATACCAATGTATCAGTGTAAAGCAAGCTTTTTTTCGTTTTGCCATAACCTCATGTTCCGGTCAATCCTCAGTCCTTTTAAACTGGCACGTTTCCGCCGCAGGCTTTGAGTGGAAAATAATTTGGTATGATTTTGAATGTTGTCCGAGGAGCCGCTCGGCATTTCCACAAACACTTAGTAACGACAGAGTGCACTTGCCCCAATTGTTTTGACGTCACCGAACCGAGTGGTTGTTGACAGGAACAACCAGTGCGTGCCGGTGACGCCGACGGCATCAGTATTGTGGTCGTCCAAGCAGGTTGGCCGGTCGACCGTGATGTGAAGGTGTCGTGCGCTGGTGCCAACCGAGGCCAAAACTGCCGGTACAAAGTCTTTGTAATTATTTATTATCCCTTCACACTGGTGTTCGGACCTCATTTTCGCGATTACTAGGCGTACAGGCCACTTTCCAGGCAAAAAACTGACACCGGAAACTTTCTGTTTCTACCCCTATCAAGAAGAACACGGACGACAGGACAGGAAAGCGAGGTTACACAACACAAGCTATGGTTTGCAATAAAGGCTTATTCTGCCAACAGCGGGCAATAGAGGCAGACGGAAAGATCACGTGGAAAGAATGGAGTTATAAACCATGAGAAAAGGTGGCGAAGGAAAAAGAGGTCTCAGAAATCACATTGCTAATCACTCAGGCTGTGAAAAACGGGCTCACGTCGCCAACCCTCGTTGGGAAGATCATGGCCACCGAGGAAGTATGGCTGCATGCAGGGCCCAACAATATGGCCCTGCATACAAAGAACCTTTATTCGCGCCGAACATCAACTCGAGGAAACGGAACCAGAGGCTCTGCTCTGCTGGGAACGATCGGCTAAGTTTCAGGTGGCTGATTGTGGCATTTTCTCTCTGCGTCTTTTTGCGGTAAGGCAGTAAGCCCGGGCTATGTCCACCCAGTCTCCCGGCCAGGGGAGTTCCCTCTGGTCGGCTTCTCTGTCGACTGATCTCCTACCGTTGGAAGCTTTTTTGCGCAGTGGTGTCGGCAGTATCCCTGTCGCGCTGGTGCCTAAGGATTGTGGTGCAATCAAGATGAACAACCCTGGTGCTGTTCGGGCTGCTCTCCAGTCGGCGACTTCTCATTATGAGTCAATCTCAGAGGTTCGCCAGTTTGGACGCGGCGGGATTCTGTGCAGATCGCCAGACCTCGCCTGTGTAAGAGATTTACTAAACTCCTCATCATTTGCCTCCCTTCGGGTAAGTTCCTTCATCCCTTCACATCTGGCGTGCACGAAAGGTATTGTACGAGGCGTAGACTCTTCCCTGTCTCCGGCAGAGACTCTTGAGCTTCTGTCGGCTGCAGGTGTTGTTGCTGTGCACCGCTGTAGCCGGAATGTAAACAACTTGCGGATGCCCACTGAATCAGTGATTGCTACCTTTGCCGGCACTTCCTGCCCCTCTGAAATCAAGGCATGGCCTCTAATTTTTCGGGTAGACCGATTATCATCTCGGCCTCTGCAGTGTAACAACTGCTGACGCTATGGACATAGCGCCGGCGGTTGCAAATCCAACTTGAGGTATTGCAACTGTGGGAATGGTCATTCAACGAGCACCTGCACTGAGAAGAATGAGAAGTGTTGCCTTTGCGGTGGTACTCACTCTGCAAACTACTCAAATTGTCCCTCTCGAGCTCAGGAAATTCAAATTCTGGAAATAATTGACAGGAAACGCTGTTCGCGCCGTGACGCTATTTCAGAGGTCAAAGAACGTGCCCACGGTTATGCCGGTGTGACCGCTCGGCAAGGTGTCATGTTAATCAACGCTGTCCCAAGCAATTGCGGCTGCTGTGGAGGCTTCGATGTCTAAAATGGTAGAAAAGATTGTCGCAAGTGTGTCGGAGTGCCTTACAAATGTTCTAGCGACTCAGATTACACATGCCGTGCAGGCTAGTTTGGCACCTCTTGCGACAGCAATTACCTCTCCTCTTATCCGGTCTCTAATTCCAGTAGCATCACAACCCCAGGAACAAAGTTCTGTCCCTTCCGCTGTACCTACCTCGGGTACTTCGAGGGATGTTGATATAATGTATGATTCCGAGATGGTGGAGCCTGATGCGCGGCTTCTTAAGCGCAATGGGTCCGCCATGTCTCATTCGTTGTCTTCTCTGGGCACCCAGCCAAAATCAAAGCAGCAGCAGCTTGGCACTAAACCCAAGGATACCATTGTGGAGCAGGCAGTTGCTGCTGCTTGCCTTTCGCAACCATAGCGTCTTTGCGAGTTCTGCAGTGGAACTGTCGCTCTATTCTTTCCGCTTCCACAGATTTACACTGCCTTTCTACTCAGCTTAATCCGGATGTCATAATTCTGCAAGAAACGTGGCTTTCAACCGACAAACATTTTCATATCAAAAATTACCGTTCATTTCGCCTAGACCGCCAGTCAAGAGGCGGGGGTTTACTAACTTTAGTCTCTTCAAAATTTTGCCACAGGGCTGTGGTATCTTTTCAACAAATGTCTCCTAACTGAGATTTTGGCAATAGACTTTGTACTTCCTGGGTGCTCTTCATTTTCAATAGCAAATTGTTATTTCCCCAATAGAGTCCACGATGTTAGACCTCTGGACTTTTTACTCGTATACTGTAAAAACCCAGTTCTCGTGGCTGGGGACTTCAATTCTCACCATGTGTCTTGGGGTTTTAGGACTAATACATGCGGCAAGCGCCTTTGGGACTGGGTTTCTGATCACAACCTGATGTGCTTAAATTCAGGATCGACCACTTATCTTCGCTCACACACTCAATCTGTTTTAGATCTCACGTTCATTAGTCCTGGAATTGGCTTAACGAATTGGTCGACAGTTGATAGCGGCACCTCAAGTGATCATATACCTATTCGTTTTGATATCATATGTCGTGTTACTCCGGCGTCTTCTAAGTTGCGGTCACATGTAAATTATGACAGATTTCAGACGGCGTTGCGCTCTGCCCTTGCTCCAGTGTCTAACATCGCCGAGGTCCACCAGTCAGCAAGCATATGTCTGGCTATTGAGGAAAGCCGTAAAAAGTCGGAGTTCCTGGTGAGGCCAACAAAAGGGAATTCTTCTAACTGGTGGAATGCGGACTGTACAAGAGATTACAGGCGGAGGAAGGCAGCACGGAAAAAGCTTCTTCATAACCAATGTCCGAATAACTGGAGTGATTATAAATTTATTGCAGCCACCTTTAAACGCACAGTTTCTCGCGCAAAGGAAAAAGATGACTCAGAACACTTCTATTATCTTTCAAAGGCGGGCAACCGACGTGCACTATTCGGTTTTCTACGGTCTAGGAAACAGCTCATGTCCTCTCATAATTTTCAGTCATCAGTTATGTCACCTGTAGAAGCTATCCAGGCGGTTGAATTAATAGCCACAGGCCTGCAAAAGCGGTTCTCGTCTTTACTACCTTTGCGAGCATTGTTGTTTGCACCAGTCGTGCCAGATGATAATGCCTCACAAGTAAATCTATCAGAGCTTTCAAAAGTTGTCCAGAGATTGCCAGCTGCTGCTCCTGGTCCTGATGGTGTTACCACAAAGATGCTCAAGATTCTATTTGAAGAGTCTCCCAACTCCTTATTGCACCTATTAAACTACTCTCTCAAACACGCTTGGATACCTTCTGAGTGTAAGCTGTCCAAGGTGATCCCTTTACTTAAAAATCAGGGTGGAGGCTATGAATTGGATAATATTATGCCAATTTCTTTAAAATCAAACGCGGTAAAGTTGATAGAAAGGGTGTTACTAATTCGGGTGTCAGCCATTGTGGACCGCAAAAGTATACTCAGCCCGTGCCATCTCGTTTCCGGCCACGGTGTTCGATATGGAATGTACATGCTGATCTTGAGAGCAGAATTCTCCTTGCTCGTCGTCAACGCCTGGTCGCGGCTTTAGTTACGTTAGATGTCGCCATAGCTTACGACAGTGTAGAACACTCCATCCTGATACATAGTCTACAGTCTCTTCAATTTCCAGAATATATAGTTGCATGGATATCTGCATTTCTTCATAACAGGGAATTCTTTTGCGTCCATAATGGTGTTCATTCAGAGAGGTATAGACAAACGCGAGGTGTACCGCAAGGAGCTGTTCTTTCTCCTGCGCTCTTTAATATTCTGTTGAGCTCAATTCCTTTCCACCGCCATGTACGCACTTACGTCTATGCGGACGACATTGCGTTGTTTGCTGCTGCGCCGGATATACATTCTCTGTATGGTCTGTTGCAGTCATATTTGAATACACTTGAGCACTGGTTGAGCGCATTACACCTGAAGTTAAATGTTGGCAAGAGCGCCACTCCTGTTTTCCCTCTTTTCACTCCTGTAGCGGTCTCTCTCACTTGCCAGTTAAAAATAATACCGCAGGTTCCATCCCTAAAATACCTAGGGGTCATTTATGACAACAAACTCACCTGGCGACCTCACATTGACCATGTCGCGGCGAAAGGGGCTCGTGCCGTGGGCATGTTACGGAGATTATGTCATCACCGGTACGGCATGCGCAGAGATGCGCTATTAATGATCTACATAATATATGTCAGGCCAATTTTAGAATTTGGATCAGTGTTGTTTTCAGGCTCGGCTACATATAAACTTCGCCCTCTCGTCCTTTTAGAGAGGGAAGCACTTCGCATGTGCCTCGGCCTTCCAAAATTTGTGGCTATCAATGTGCTGTACCTTGAAGCCCGCATTCCGTCTCTCTTATCACGACTTCAATTTTTAACTGTGCAAACTTACCTCAGGATTAATGAATCCCATTTCCACCGTTCCCAAAGCATTTTCTGTTCTCAGCCGACCTCTTTTTTCGGTGTCCCCTGGTCTCGTTTCAATTCCCCGCAGGTAGTGTTTGTGCAAAGATTACTTCAGCCTTTAGATCTAAACAATTATGATACCCTTCCTGCGCTTCGCAATGGGCCCGCTATCCACATTGTTTTCGACGACATATTCTCAAAAAATGCAAAACTTTTGCCACCGAGTATTCTAAGTGGTCTTCTAGAAGATCATCTCAGGACCCTACCTACAGATATAGCAATAGCCACTGATGCATCGCAATGCAATGAAAAAGCAGGTGTGGGAATATTTTGCTCGCATTTAGACTGGTCCTTTTCTCTGCGCCTTCCAGATTTCACCCCTATTTTTCAAGCAGAGTTTCTAGCAGTTGTACTTGCTCTACGCAAGCTAGACCCCTCTATTACAGCAGTTGCAGTAATTACTGATTCTTTATCTTTGTGTTCGTCCCTCGCTGCACATGTTGACGGTCCCATGTTATCAACTTTCTTATCCCTACTTCCTCCGCATTTGAGCCTTGTTCATTTAGTATGGGTTCCCGGTCACAGCAGTGTGACAGTAAATGAGATTGCTGATAATCTCGCAAAGGCTTCCCTCAGCGGCCCCGTGTTGCCAATCATCCCGGCTACAGCCTATATTACAGCATCTAGATTTCGGCGACGTGCGCTTTTAAGCACGCAAGACACATCACTTTTAACATCGGCGGATTATGAGCACCTTAAATATTATTGGAACAGGAAAATTTGTTGCTCTCGGCAGCTTGAAGTATCACTGACGAGGCTGCGCTGCCGCATCCCCCCTCTAAATTTCTATTTACACAAGTCGGGTTTGGCGCTCTCTCCCCTTTGAGCATTTTGCCGTGAGCCTGAATCTATTGAACATTTTTGGCTGTATTGTCGCCGATTCAACTCTCTGAGAAAAAGGTTGCTGGAGGAGCCCTTGCAGCATCTTGGCCTTAGTTTGAGCAGCCCGCTCTTGCTATCATTTGGAGCCACCACATTTGGGTTCAGCCACAGATCTGTTTGTACCGCTGTTCTAAATTTCCAGATAGAATCTCACCGACTGCCTTGCTAAGTGTTCCAACCTTTTCTTTTCTATCAATTATTACATTTTGACTAAATCATTAATATTTAATCTCTCTCTTTATTATTATTCCTAAAATTTTAAAATCAAAACACTCATCCCTTTTCTGTTCATGACAAAAAAAATCACCGGTGTTGCGCTCCCACGTGCTTTTCCTTTTTGTTAACTGCGTTCAGGTGAATAGCCACCCGATTCTTGGCCGATCCCCCAGTGTGGGTGTGTGCCATCTTTTAAAAGGCTAACAACAACAACAACAGGATGAGGTTGCCAACGAGATCAAGCACTGCCCAGCGAGGCTGGCTCGGCACATTGTCTCCCGCATCCTCCGCCTCACACTCGGGACGACACCGTCGACAGCGTCAAGCCCGAGCAAGGCATGGAGTCGACCACGACGGCCCTCGACGAAGAGCAGTGCCCTGTCGAAGAGTACCCCGTCTTCAAGGAGGTCATGCGAGGCATCCAGAACACGGACCCGATGTGGTTCGGTGCGCTGACGTCGGGCCCGCCGTCCATCAAGAAGAGATCCCCACAGGAGGTCTGCGTGCTGGTCGGCCAGAGGAAGGCCGCCGCAGAGTCGAGGCGTATCGAGGAGAGCGGCGGATACGTGTTCCAGAACCAGACGGTGGCCCCACCATTTAGCTCTGGTGGCACACCCTTCTGTGGTCTTCATGATATCTACCAGAGTGCGTATATTTTTTATATCTACAACAGTGCGTATATGTCGCTTTTTCACGTCTTCATTTTTCTTCTCGTCACTGTGTATTTATAAGCTTTCCCCATATCCTTGAGTGCACTCATGTTCCTGTGACATTTTTCCATGCAGAGGCAGCCTCCCCCTCTTGCTTGACCATGGAGTCGCGGTTCGTCAAGCGGCTAACGGCTAGCGCGGCCGACTGAGTGGAACATCCACGTTCACGAACTCTGGCCCTTGCGGCGGCGTTCACGGCGCCACTGCGCATGCTCAATCTTTTGTAATAGCGATTTTTCATCAGTAACTAAATAACAGAGAAGGTTCAGAGAGATCGTCTTATCTTCCACATGACTACTGTACTCTCGCTTATTGACGCTAGCTGCGGGTTATTCCGCAGTGCTCTGCCGTAGGACATTGTCAGTTTCGCTGTCTAATATCACAAAGTGCTCATAGCTTATATAAAGTTATCTTGCTAATGTTTTGCGTTCAGAGTCATTCACTGTGATACACTTTATGCGGTTTTGATCCTGATCACTGTGGTTGTTTACGGAATTTTTCTGTTCATGCTGGGGCAAACAATGCCGGTTTTATAACAAAAGGCGGTTTTCTTGAAACCGGAAGCTGGAGGCACGCCCCATTTGCGATGGGGCGTGTATTTGATTTTATAATACCAAAAGTTGATTTTAAAGCACCTTTTTTTGTTCATAACGGAAAGCTTGGTGTCCAAATCCCACGCGATTGCGTTACAAACACCGCAGAAGAAAAAAAAGTAAATGAAAACTTCATCAGTGGAGACAATTGTAATCTCGCTGTGTTGTAATATGCCTTCAGGAATCCTATATTACTTGTTCGCAATTGCTTACGCGCTTCTCCAGTCTTCTACGCACGTATGTGTAACGCGCCGGCATGCTGAGTGCTTTCTCTCGCTGCCGTGAAGGCAAACACGCTTTCCAGCTCAATTTTTCACACTACGAACCTTCATGTAATCAAGGGTGACCCCATATTTTTTATTAGGAAACTTGATGCATTTAACAGTAGCAAGACTATGATACCTCGTTAAGGTCATGGCGGGTACGAGGGTACCGATCGAGTCCCACCGCATACCATCGTTTTATCCCGTTTTACGCGAGTTTCAATACCAGGTTAAAATCAGTTTGTACCGATCATACCACGCTTTTGATCCTAACAATATAAGGCAAGATATATTTTGATTTCCACCCTGAACCCTTAACGAACTTCGCGAACGACATGACAGGACTGAAGAGAAAGGGTTCTCAGGGCACGCGGTGAATGTTACCCGACGAAAAGGTGACATGTAGAAAAAGAGATAGCAAAGCAGGAGCGCAATTGGCGAAGCAAAACAAGGTCCTTGGGCAAGATAGAAAGAGAGAGAGATCGAAACAATTTTTCTTCATGAATTTTGGTAAAGGGTGGGGGGGTTAGGGCCGCCTGGTGGCCACGAGCCTTTGGAGCACGGCAATTCTTTGGGGCCGGGGTACCGCTCGGACAGCTGCAGATCTATCGGGCGAAATTCTGAGGGACAACCATGGAGAATTGTGACACAGGGTGGCCTTGGGAAGACAGGAAATATCTTGAGCGTATCTATCGTTCTCAGAGGTTGAGCTCATTTTTAACAAGAGTGATAAAAAACGCCCACGGCACTGCACCGAAGAAAAAAGTGCGATCCCTGAGGAAATTTGGTTATCGAGGCCGAGGAACGTAGGTGTGCGCTCAGGCTGAGAGCAGGAACCCAGCTTTATTCCTCGCCGCGCCTTTATTATTCCGCGCCTGAGGGTCCGGGAGACAGAGGCTGATAGAAGAAAACGTTGACGACCGTCGGAAGCCGGAGCCGAAGGCGCGCGACAGAAGACGACGAAGGCCGTGCTCCTGCACGTGCTCGATTCGGACCTGGATGACACTGACCACCAGGACCAGCAGTGTCCGGCGAGAATTACGTGGCGCGCCGTTTCCGTCATCCTCAGCTTCCATCAAGGCGTCAGAGCAAGGCATGGAGCCGACCACGACATCCCTCCACGAAGAGGAGTGCCCTGTCGACGAATGCCCGGTCTCCAAGGAGGTCATGGGAGCCATCCAGAACACGGACCCGATGTGCTTCAGTGCGCTGACGTCGGCCCCCGCAGTTCGTCGAGCAGAAGAGGTCCCCACAGGAGATCTGCGTGCTGGCCAGCCAGAGGAAGGCCGCCGTAGAGCCGAGGCGGATCGAGGAGAGTGGCGGATACGTGTTCCAGAACCAGACGGTGCCACCACCATTCAGCTCTGATGGCACACCCTTCCGATAGCCGCTCAACTTCTACCGGTGAGTGTACATCTTCTGACTGCCTTACTTTTTCTTTACTTCTCTTTTCTTCTGTATTTCTGTATTTTCTGCTGTATTTTTAGTCTTTGCAAACCTGCTTCCAAGCACTTATGCTCTGCTGCTTTTCGTCCATGCAGGCAGTGCCTCTGCTGTCCTCTGCTTGGCCGTGGGGACACTCGACTGCCTGAGGATTTCTTTAGCGTGACCGGCTGTCCGTAACCTGCGCACTTATGGACTACGGCCCTTGTGGCGGCGCTCACGACGCCACGGCGCATGCTCAATAATAGCATGCTATCGATTTCTCACCGACAACTAAATGAGTAAAGATGAGCCAGGGATACGCTCCTAATTTATATGGCGTCTGTAACTGCGTTGATCTTGCAACGCTCATCCATTACCATTGTAAGTTTCGCTGTGTAAAATAAAATGCGTTCTTTTTTATAAAGTTCTCTTCCAAATATTTCGCCTCCAGATCTATTACGTGCGGCCGAGACCCCCACGTGCACATTCCTCCGTGGCTTCGTGTTCTGACTACCCACGTTTCCCAGGCACGCTTGCGTGTTTGCGCAAGTCGTCCGCCTTTATGCACGTCCTCCTACATCATGCTGCGCGGCCGTACAAACGAACAGCCGAGGTCTGCGTACCCAATCTGTCCTGCGTTACTTTTACTCATTAATCGACTTAAATGCCTACGCTCAACGATTTTTCAGGATTCTAATATTTTAGGGTCGACTTTCAATGTGTCACAACATCATCTGCACTGCACCACAATGGTTGCTCTAGAATCGCTATTATACCGGGTGTTTCAGCGAACATTTTCAAGTTTTTCAGAAATAGGCTTTTCAGGGTAAACATGTGGCTTTTGAAACATAGTATTACCACAGTTCCTTAATATTTTTGGGACTCTGGTATTACCAGTGTTGGCGGACAATAGAAAAGCGGTGAATCATCTTGAGTTGTAAGCTGATTATTAATTAAAAAAAAATGACTTTTTAACTAGCAGAGTTAGGCGCCTAGTTGCAATTAGATATTTGTAGCCGGTCGTAAGTAATAGCCATATCAGTTTTCAGAATTTCGAAAGCACGATTGCCCTTTGCGCTGTGGCTCGACAAAATTTGGCTTTTTGACTAGTTACGTGCACTGGAGGGGTTACTCTGCCTGCATGCTTTCGAAAGCGCATGTATTTTCGCACGATCCAATCTAATTTTGTCGAGGCACATCGGCGAGGGTAATCGCATTTTCCAAATTCTAAAAACTGATATGTGTATTAGTAACGACCGGCAACAAATTTGATTGCAACCAGGCACTAACTCTACTAATGAAAAAGATAATTACTAAAAATAATTAACCAGCTTAATACTTAAGACGATTCACCGGTTTTCTGGTGTCCGCCAACACTGGTAATACAATGTCACAACACCCATATCACTTCAGAAAGCCTGTTTTTGAAAAGATTTGAAATTGTTCGCTGAAACTCCTGGTATATTTCTACACAGATGTGCAGGATATTTTTCCTCGGGTCATTAGTGTCTGCGTGCGTGGGGAAACCGGAAACATCCCCGTCGACCTGCTGGCCAAAAGGACTGGTGTCCAGTCAAACTTGGGAGGGGCAGCCTTGAGAAAGAGAATAAACGTTTATTTCCTAGTTAGGGTTGTCAATCTGTTTTATGGTTGGGATCCTTAGTTCAGATTCCCATTGGCGGTCGCAATCACCCTATATCGGTCGACCAGCCTTCGCTGGTACTGCTATGGTGACCTGGATAGCGCCGCCTCCCAGCAAGCTAGGATAGGCTAGTAGGGTTGGGTACAGGGTTGGCCCCTTTGGGTTTGGGTAACTTCCAGAGTTGGTGGTAAAACGTGGGGATGCCGTCGCATGCAGGACACCTGTGAGTGTATTGGGAGGAGTATAGGTGAAGGACACGACGATTAAGGTATGTCCCCGTCTGATGTCTGGGCCAGTTTATGGCGTCTTGTCAGCTGAAGGACCTGCGTGGTGGGCGAAGAATGCTGCGCGCGTCACGGTAATGAACTAGTGTTAAAGGGACACTGAGGAGAACTCTGAATTTTTTTTTGTTAGCAAAATCTGATAGTTCGGCATTTCATGGCTTTCTTGCCGCTTTTCCGTGAGCGAGAGACGCATTTATTTCGCGGAAATTTGGATTCTAAGTTGAAAAAGTTTTTCCCGCCGCTCCGATTCAAATTCGAGAATTCTATGACGTCATAGGACGGTGTGACGTGAAACGTGACGTAAACGCAGACTCCGTGATTTCTGGCGGCTAGCGATGTGGTCTAGCAGCTGCCGGGATGAAAGCGACTGCAGCCGCACGTTGAAGGCATCTAACAGGGGTCGCACCGTCGCTTCGTTAACGTTTGCACCGGCGTCTTGCCAGCGTTACGATGGATCCCGTTCCCGAACCCGACGACGAAGTTCTCGCAAAACCTCCGGCCTGCATTTCGCGACCTCAGCCCCACAGAGCATGCGATGCTTTTGAGGAAGCATGGTTAGGTTAAGCGACGGCGGGTCGTTTCCCCCTTCCGCCGTGAGCAGCCGCTGCAAATTAAATATCACAACCTCGGTGCGCGGAGAGTCGCGGTGGGTCAGGACAAGGTCGGCGCGTCCCGCCCATCGGAAGCTGGCCGGGGCTTTGGGGTCAACAGATTGTGATTCCTTGAACGGCGTGGTTGCACGGTGCAGCAGCCGACGTCGAGGTCTCCCACGGTTGCGAGGGCCAGGCTATTCATTTATTTTCTTGCCACAAAATAAAGGATGGTTGCTCAAGGGTGCTCGCGTTTAAAGTTGGCGGCTTGAAACTAAAGCCGGCGAACGACGCTGCAACGGCTTCCACTGGATCCAACGGGTCCGCTGGATCGGGCTCTCTCGCCCACTTACATGTACCTTAAGATGTGTACTGTGAATGGATTAAATTAGCCGAGAGCTCGAAAAGAACAGCTCCGTCGATTTGCCGAAACTATTGAATTACGTCACAACGCGCACCTCGCCGCGGAGCCGAATCGGTCTGGCCGGGCCGGTGGCAGCTGGGGCACTCGGCGCGAAATAGAGACATGCTCCAAGTCTCAGCCAGTGCGGTCAGAGTGCGACGAAGCCGCCGAACGCGTCGGTGGTCAAGCGCAGTTAGAGTATAGAGGGTCTCGCTTTGGCCGACGTGACGTCGCCGTGCAGCGCGCGCGTGCGCTTTACGCCGAAGTATAAACGCGCCTTAACAGAGCTTGTGCTTAACCGCCAACCCACTTATTCGGTGGCGGCATCTATGGCAGCCACTGAGCAACCCACCCACTCGCTGAATTTAGACAAATCCTGTGCCGAGCCTCGGAATCCAACCAGGGCCGTTGGCGTTTGAGGCGAAGACGCTACCACTCCGCCACGACGGCTCACGGTATAACTATCAATAAAGGCGCATCTAGTGAATGTACTCTTCCGATGCAGAAGTCTCCACGCTTTCGCTACGTATATCCTGGCCTAACAGAGCTAAACGTCAGAAATTTTTCTTAACTGCCTTGTACCTTGTCCTCCGTCCCTAATAAACGATTTCCGTTAAGTATATTGAAGTTGACTGGCACAGCCGGGAATGTTTCGCCGGGCGAGCGTGCGAAGACACAAGTGCTCTTTATACGAACTGCTTTGTACGATCACTGACCATCGTGCCATCATAGTTTTTCATCGAACGTGGCAATCATCTGACCAGCTTGAACAGGCTCCTTCAAAGGTTAGCTAGCCCTTGAAGAGGCACTTGGAATTCCTCTGCTGTTCGGCGCTTGTAAATCGAGGCGCGTCAGAAAAAAAACCACGGTGCACGCAAAGCTTATAGACGCGAAGCGCCATAAAAAATCGAAACTCTACTGGGCGCCTTTGGCGCCGCCAAGCATCGGTTTTCTTTGCTTCCAACATTCAGGTTGTATTTTATCTGCCTTCCTTGTGTGACAAAACTGTACTATCGGTTTTAAAACAAAACTTACTTCAATATTGAACAGCGCAACCTTCCTTTCTCAGCCTCGGAGATTCGCGAGGCCATGTAGGAATGAAGTTTTATCCAAGGTGGCGTCTCTTGTCCCATGACGTCACCAGCTTGCATTTGCGGCATTGGCCTGTGGCGGCGATAATTGTATTTTGGTTCTTGCTATTTTCTAAATAACAAGAGCTTTGTTTTCAGCAACAGCGGCATTTTTGTGATCAGGAGCTGGTATTCTATCGATAAAAGCCAACTTCAATTTCTCCTCAGTGTCTCTTTAATGCGTAATCGATAGATTGAGGTTTGTGGTGCTCCACGTGTGGGCTGGACAGCTTGTTCCCAAGGGCCCGGCTGGTGTAGCCTTGGGCTATAGCAGCAACGCACAATTCCATGGAGAGAGGCGTGCCCAGGGGTCCAGACGATTCGCACAAGCGCTGCTGTCGGTCTGTGTGTTTGTCAGGTTGTTCTGGGTGAGAATTATTTCCGTAGTGTTAGTTATCACTGCCTGTAGGAAACTTCGACAGGTTGCTTCCATGTCTATGTCTGTTGGGGTGGTGGGGTAGTCTGTGCGAGAGGCATCCGCAATGCTAACGCTACAGTGTGTCTTTCAAGGCGTGAGATGTTGATCGGAGCGAGACTGCCAGCTAGTGGGTGCCTTTTTGGTTGGTGAACACAGCAATTCCCGGTGCTTCGGCATAGAAGAGCGAGGCATCATCGCATTTCTAAATATCCTGACCAGTGACTAAGCCCTGGTGGTGAGTGATCCCTAGTGCCGTTCGGGCCGCATGTTTCTCAGGATCGAAGGCACGAAGATGAGCGATCAGATCCGTTAGGAAAGTAGAGATTTGGGTGTTGGGGGGGGGGGGGGGGGCTCGCGAGAGTGTAGTCTAAGTTGTGTTACCGATATGCCTTGTTTCGTGGGGCAGGCCGGTAGGAACAGGGCGTAAGCAAGGATGAGGGCCTGGAGCCGTTTTGTATAGGATATTAGGAGGGCGTTATTTTTCTTGATCTCGGTTTCCATTAAATTCTGATAAGATACGGGAGAGGATTCGACTGTGGAGCAAAGCTTTCGTGAAGCGGATGCAGTCCGCTTCGTGTAGTCCCCAACGCCTGCTTGTGATGCTTCTCGTCATCAGCGTGACTGCCTTAATTTGTTGCATCAGGAGAAAGAATTTGTGTGCTTCGCTTTGCCGTCCACTTGCAAGTGAATGCCAATGATGCACAGGCGTAGTACCTGCATGTCCCCTTGTAGGTGCAGGTTTATGGTCTGACGGAGAGGTCACGGACGCGTTGCAGAAAGCTGTCAACAGGGTGCAGGAATGTTCCAAAGTAGGAGGAGTAACCTGCGCTGTGCCTTCGAGATCCCGGGATCCAGGCGAGCCAGGCCATGACGAACTTCAAATGGACGCCCTCGTAATGGGGCTGTCAAACATTTTGCTGTCCCCGGGTGATAGCCAGTCTACGAGCTCTATCAGAATTTTGCGATCAGCGGACACGCTTTTAGAGCGATAGCTCTACTCGACCCATCAACCACGCTCAACACCACGGGACCTCTCCGCTGTCTGAATTTGACCTTCAGCCAAGCCAAGGTCAAAATATGCCAAGAGCCAAGGTAGAAGAAAGGAACAGAAAAATAATCGCATCCACGAGTGGGAATCAAGCGCCCGGCGGCACAAACTAATAATCAGCTTTACAGGACGGTGCGCGAAACCACTAGGCTGTCGCCACTATTTTTTCTTTATTGCCTGTTCGACCGTTTACAATGAGTCACAAACGGATTATGTTCTCCCCTGCACTCTGAAGCATCGGGAGCGGACATGCGTTTCTCTCACAGCAGAAAAACAGAACCGTTTCCAGGAACACATCTGCCCCCTCACACTGATAACTTCATCTCCAAAACATAGCACCTTGTACACTTCACGCAGCATAAATACGTTTTCTTTGAAGTGATCGCGGACAGACTGCGCATCTTCATCGCAGTGCCGCACAGTCACCCTGCTTCGCCAAATACTGCGCAGTCCAAGAAGGACGAATACATCGTATTTATAAAGATCCGGCTCAACGTCGAGGAACCGTACCCCATACGGTGTCAATGGTAAGTCTTTCTGTATTGTCCGCTTGAGCACGACAAAAAAGAGCAGCGCATCCCAGCAATCAATAGAGACGTGTTCTATTGACTCTGGTTTTTGACACAAGCAGTCAGCACACCATAGTAACAACAATCCCTTTTCCATACATGTCTTAACCTACAACGTACCAGTGTGCAGCCTGACGAAAAATGTCCTCACACCCACTGGCATCAACATTTTCCTTGCTCTTAACATTTCCTCCTTGGCCTCCACTACACAGAGATCGGTACATTGGCTCGGAGAGGACACAGTAAAGCAAATCTTTGAGCAATTGCTTACGCGTGACATCTAAAAGGTATTCCAAACTGAAGCAAGTATTTAGAAACCGGAAAGCAAAGATCATTTTCAAAAATTGACTTGCACTGTATCACATCCCGTCGACAATGGAAATAACAATTCGGCAAAGCCCAAGAAAGACTCACTTGAATAAAAGTCCTCAAGTAAGGGTCGCGTTGATCCCGAGGAAACATAAACCTTCACACCACTTGCCACAGGTACAAATGTGGCAACAAACGACCACCGTTTTTTCAAACGTACAAATAGATTATCACGCTTAGTTCTTTCCCATGAAGACTTCCAAACAAAACCGGTGAAGAGAAGATGAAACTCTTGAATGCTAAGTCGAGAGCACGAAAGGACCTGCAACAAATACCATACTTTTTAAACCAGGTATACATTACTTATGTTTACAGGTCCCCTCGCGACCATTTTTGTGTTCAACTGTGACGGAGCAGATGGAAGTTGATGAAGACGACGGTCTGCAATGCACAGCGCTAGAGTGTGGTGCAGTTTAACACGAGGCGTGTTTGTCCGTGACTATAGCCTAAAAGTTTATAACTAATGTTGATTATAATCATTTAGGCTATCGCCGCAGCCGAAAACGCCTCGTGTAAAACTAGACCACACCCCTGCACTGTGTCGTCTTCATCAACTTCCATCTGATCCGTGCAGCGGCACTTCCCGCTCATCGTCGTGTTATAGGTAGCACAAATACGTGCCTTCGCACTGTTTCGAATGCAGTAAACAATCTCCGTAGTTTCCAGATGTTCAAGATTTGTCCGGACCACCCCGGAAATTTGACCTTGGCCGATTTGGACCTTAACCGATGACCAACCGCAACAGAGCATGCCCGACACGATGGCGACCTCCAAATTTGGCCCTGGCCTTTATCAAGATGCTATCGCTTGACCTTTGAATACAGCCGTGGTTAAAAACTGCCTAACATTTTTATGCATCCCGATGCCGCAAAAAGAAATGCGGACGCCTAGGCAATGCCCAGCCTGACTGGGCTTTAGCACAAGGGTCTCGCCGAGCTCGCCAAGCACAACCTAGCACGACCACACATGCTCCACACACGAATCGAAATTGACAAGCAGCTAGTTCACGGAGCGCCCACGAGGTCTCTGAGGGCACCACCCCGCCTGCTAAATTTAATGGCGGAACTCTAGCGGAACTCTGGTGCAGCTGTATGTGTTGCCAGACCAGCGGCACCGGCCCATGCGTTACGGCGCACATCAACTTGGAGAGCCGCGCAGCAACTTTAGCTGCTTGTCAAGCAAATAGCTCGTGTATTAGCGAAATGAGTTATTCGAGAGAATAGCCCGCAATTTATCATTTACAGCTGTAGCACGGCTGAATCTGCACTCGTCTCCGAGCCCCCGTAATCACGGGATCTGTGACGTCACGTTTGCTTCTTTCTATGTGACTTGGTCAACCGCAATAAACTCGTTATTCGTCCAACTGCCGGCCTGGCTACATAGTGGCGGCGGAACCCAGCCGATATGTCGATGGCGATGGCGTCCGCGCTACTACCGCCCCCGAAGCCTATGGATGCATCACACGACCCTTGTACTAACCTGGAAAACATGGAAAAGTGAGTTTCTGCTATTTTCGACAGCTACTCAATTGGACAAGAAGCCAAAAGACGTTCAAGCAACCACGTTGCTAGTTGCCATAGGCGAAGAGGCTCGGAAGTCGTAGAGTAACTTCAAGTTCGAGCAAGCGGAGGACAGATATGATTGAAGGGTTGGTTAAGGAATTTCAGGAGCATTGCAAGCCCATAACGAACTTAACATTCCAAGAATTTCGTTTCGGTTCAAGGAAACAAAGAAGGCGAGACATTTAAGGAGTGGCTAACAGAAATGCGTGTGTTAGCGAAGAACTGTGGTTTTGGGGACCTTGAAGACCACATGTTGCGTAGCCGAATCATTTTGGGCACTCAGGATAAGAGCCCACAGTAAGGACTGATCGCAGAAAAGCCGACGTGCCAAAACACGGTCGACATTTGACGCGCGCAAGAACAAGGCAAAGTGCACTTTCGTGAAATAAGTGAGGCCGCGGGCGCCAGCGAAGGCACCGTCGTAAACGCGGCAGACAAGAAAATACGTTTCCTACAAATGTGGGGGTCAAATGCAGCGCTGTAACACGTGCCCAGCGAAAGGAAGAACATGTCGGAAGTGCGGAAGGCTGAACTATTTCGCTCGAGCGTGCAAGACGTCCAAGCTTCCGCGCAGCGCCAACAAACAAATGTGAGAGTTACGAGCCGAAGACGACGGATTTTTTCTGCAAACGTTGACTATGGGTGCGATAACCAGCGATCACTGGAGCGCAACGGTCTACATTGAGGGCCATCCCATCATGTGCAAGATAGATACTGGCGCCAATTGCTGTGTCATTTCAAGAAGAGACGTTGCAAAGCTGCCAGAAAGGTCTCAACAAGCCTGAAATATCAAGCTGACCGCATTTTTTGGACACAGAACGGCCGCGCATGCGAATGTTCAATTGATGCTTTCTGCAAATGACAGAACCAAGGAACAAACGTTTTTTATTGTCGAACAAGACGTCCCTGCCACTTTTAGTGGTGCAGCAGCTTAAAGTCTCGCCTTCGTATAGCGTATGCAAAACATACAGCAGGAACTGTACCCGCCAGCGCAACCTTTTGCACACTTCTTCGAGGGACTCGGGCAGCTAAAAGACTTCGAGTACGGCATGAAGCTCAAGCCAGACTCGGTGGGCGTCGTCGTTCCAGCAAGACGAGTTCCGGTGGCTCTTCAGGACAAGGTAGCGGCTCAGCTACAACGTATGGAAGCGTAAGGCGTCATATCAAAGGTAACCGAGCCTACGGAGTGGTCTACCCATATGGTTACAGTTGTTAAGAAGGTCAAGGTTAGAATTTGCCTGGACCCTACCGCGCTTAATAAAGTGCTGCTGCGCGAACATTACGCAATGCCAACCCTAGAAGACGCAGCCTCGCAGCTGTCCGGTACTAAGTACTTTTCAACGCTCGACGCGGCGTCAGGATTTTGGCAAATTAATCTCTCTGAATCAAGCTCTAAACTCTGTACCATGAGCACGCCGTATGGGCGCTATCGGTTCCTCCGAATGCCTTTCGGCATTCCGTCAGCTCCATAAATATTCCAAGCAGCTATGCATCTCTTGCTGGAAGGCTTACCGTGCGTAGCAGTCGTAATGGATGACATATAACTTTGGGGCCGCACGAAGGAGGAGCACGACCACCACCCGTCGCTTTTGTTGGCACGCTGTCTTGAAAACAACCTCAAGGGTAACACCTAGAAATGAACCTTTTTGCAGCCCGAAGTCCGCTACTTAGGGCACATCCTTAGCACAGAAGGCCTCCGCCTGGACCCAGGTCGAGTGAAGGACATACTGGAAATAAAAGCGCCAAAGAACAGTAAGCAATTCAGTCTTTCTAGGCATGATGAATTATGTGCAACGTTTTATTCCTAACATGTCCGTCGTGACTGCCCCACTGAGAACTTTTCTGCGCAAAGACATTGCATTGGTTTGGACCGAGGCTCAGCAATAAGTTATGAAATGTTGCGCCAGAGCTTAGTGAATGCACCAATCTTTACCTTCTTCGATGCAATTAAGCAGCTCACCCTTTCGGTCGACGCGAGCCAAATGGGAGTTGCAGTGCTTATTCAAGACGGCCGCCCCATCGCTTTCTGGTCACGTTCACTAACACAAGCGCAGCAACGCTACGCACAAATTGAGAAACTTTAGCAATTCTGCCTGGCTGCATGAAGTTTCACGATTACATCTTCTGCCAGTAAAGTGTAACTGTTGAAACTGATCACCGCCCCTTGGTACCGATATTCAGCAAGCCACTATTTCAATGCCCACTTCGCCTTCAGCGCATGCGTTTGACTTTGCAGCGATATCCTATTAAGCTGATATACAAGCCAGAGAAAGAGCTGTTTTTGGCTGATGCCTTATCTAGGTTCCCTAGCAAGCAACTCATGCAAGAAGAAACTGAGCAATTTCAAGTAAATGTGCTTGAATACATTTCAGCTTCGCAACAGCGCCTGAAGGAACTTCTTGCGGCCACCAATGAAGATCCTGCTCTCCTCAAGCTTCGAGTTTACGCCGAAACAATCTGGCCAGAAAAGGCGATGTACCGGAAAATGTGCGTCCGTACTGGTCCTACAAAAAAGCTGCACACGATGACGATGAAGCCACGGGCAAGAGACGTCATGTACTGGCCAAATATGTCACCGGAGATAGCAGTTTTGCAAGAATTGCGCTCGCTGCCAAAAATGCCAGCCGCGAAACGCGAAAATGCCTCTTTACTGCCACGACATCCCAAAGCTGCCCAGGGAATTCGTTGGCATGGACCCGTTCTTCCATAAGGGTCATGAATTTGCTGTAACTGTGGACTTTTATTCCTTCTTTTTTGAGATCCGCGAACTCCGTCGGAGCACTGCTAGCGCTCGGACGTCATGGTGCGCTGAGCAATTCTCCACACATGGCTTACCGCTTAAGCTTTGCAGTGATAACGGCCCATTGTTCAGCAGCCGGCTTTTCAAAGATTTCCTGCAGCAGCTAGCCGTTGCCCATATTACGTCAAGTCCATATCATCCCCGCTATAATGGTATGACGAAAAGAGCACTACAAGAGGCCAAAAAGCTTCTAAAGAAATTTTCACGTAACCGAGTTGACTTTCATATGGTGTTGGTCGAATGGCGCAACACCCCCAGAGATGATATTCTAGAGTCACTTGTGCACAGACTCATGGGCCGGCAAACCATGACTTTGCTGCCTGTGCCCACCAGCCACCTAGTACCAGAGGCAGTATCAAGCAAAGCCATTCACAGCAGGCTCTAGGAGATTCGTCAACGCCAGAAGGTCTACTATAACCGCGGAACGAGGCACCTACCACCACTGTCTCCGGGGCAGTGACAACATACGACACCCTCCAGCGAACCTGGTCGCCTGTTCTTCTTTTGAGGCCAGCCAGCACGCCCCATTCAGCGACCCTGAGAGCGGAAGATGGTCGAGAAATCAGACGCACAAGAGAACTTCTGCGGGACTTAACGACCCATCACGAAGACAGTCCAGCAAAGGCTCCCAAAGACTGCCTCACAGAAGACCACCCCTCTCAAGAGCTGCGCCGAAGCACGATGACTCGCCACAAGCCCTGTAGATACCCGCAACCTGAAAGGCATAATTAATTTGTGTCTTAGTAAAGAGGAGATGTTGCACGGCTGAATCTTCAGTAGTCACCGAGCCCCCGTAATCACGGGATCTGTGAAGTCACGTTTGCTTTTTTATATATGTGAGTTGGTCAACCGCATTAAACTCGTTGTTCTCCCAACTGCAGGCCTGGCTACAACAGGATGAGCACGAAGTTCCCCAAGGAATGCGCTGATCACGACGACTGCAGCCGATCGCTGAGACTGTGTGCGCAGTCTACCGCGATTTGAAGGTAATCCCTTCAGGGTTAACCTTCTAGGAATAAACTGCTGTAACACGGTTTATTTTCGCAAGAAGGCTGCAACGAATGCATGAACTTAGCTAGCCGAAGGATTCCTGTGTTCTGCACCATTGTTATTTGTTGGCGCCCAAGTGACAGCGCAAGCCACCAAATATTTGTTCTTCCGTTTCAGCTGGAACGTACGTGATCACCTTCAAATCACGCTAGACTGTACATTTCTGTTCACAAAGTGTACTGCTCATTTTCTTGGCATAAAGCGCGCGCTGCAGTCTCCTTGTCTTAAAAATCACCTTAATCTCTTGCTCATGAGTTGCAGTTTTACTCGTTTTCACTACGATAACCTGGAAACTCATCGCGTAGGACCTCCGCTTTTAGCTCATTGTGCACGCTTCCTCCACCGTCAACATGCTTGATTCTAAGTATCTATCTATAAATACCATTTAAATTAATTAAAACAGACAAATTTTTTGTCTTCGACGCCGACGACTGCTGCCGACTGCCTTCAGCACTGCTCTGAAGACCGGGCAACATCGGCACTTCTCCCTTATTGCACGCACGTCCTGCGATGTAAGCAATCGTCCCTTGAGGTCTCTCTAGCCAGAACTGCGTCCGACGGCCATTTTCATGCGCTAAAACATGTGAATGCGCTCTCCACAATAGCCGAAATCGCACACATGAATCCTGCGGACTGGCTATAGGCCTCGTCACGAAAGAGATCAGCAGTCCCCCGTAGATTGAAATTTAAACACTATACATGGAGTGCGCCGTCGTCGCATCCGGTGACCATGGGATGCCAGTCGGCCATGCTGCCGAACCACCGCCAGACCACCTCTAGCTTACCGCCGACTCTGTTAGCTCGCATTGTGTTGGTTCTCGTTCATCCGTAGCTTCAATATGGTTTTGTGTGCCACCCTTGGGTGCTCCAAACGTGGCAACAGGTACAGGCGAAAGAAGTAGCCGATTAACACGAACTTCTTACGGATTCGTAAGATAATCGTAGGCATGAAAGTGCGAGCGCTCCAAGACTCCCAGTACAAATCGGCGCAGGCTGTGACTGACTCGCATTAAGCGGCCGATTTGGACCTCGACGACCCCAGTTTTTTTTGTATGCGCAGCGCAATTCGTGACAGGTTAGAGGATTTTGCCGTGAACTAATTGTTTGCGAAAACGTGGGAAGCAAGGACTACATCCTGAAGTGTATGTTGCTGTTGTGATTGACGCCATCCGATTTGTCTGACAACACAAACCCAGACCGGGTCCCACGTCGCTGTATCTTGGCTACAGCATTAGGCTAGCCGGTTCGGATCGCCACGACCGCAGCGAGCAACGACGGCAGAGAAAGCGGCACACAGAGGCCAAGCTTTTCGTCTGGTAGGCGCATCGCAGACAGGCTTCTCGCCCACCCACCGGAGAAATACTCGTGCGCCTGCAATAATTTGAACGCTTTCATTTCTTCCAACGCCACAAAGCTGGAAGAGTACATACACGATATCCACGTCGGTAACTTCAGGGAACGCATCAATGTCCATAGCCGTGTCGACTCCCGGTCACAGGGTGTACGGACCCATATTGTCGCAAATTTTCACTGAGTCTGCGTAGCGTACGCGCGCCGATCGAATAATTTATGATTAGTAGCGTGCACGGAAGGTCTCACTCCTCTCTGAAGTAGGCGTCGCACCCGAAAGGTTGAGAAAATATTCCAAAACGTGCCAGGAGCGCTCAAGAATCACAAGGCGGACGAGAGCAGACAGCCGAATGGTTCGGCAGGATGGCCGCCAGCGCTTCATGGGGGCGGAAGTGACGTCACGTGCGAACTATGTATAGAACCAAATTTGTGCTTGCGTGTTTTCTTTTTTCAAACGATCCGTTAGACATCGGTATAATCGGAGCCCCCCGTGGTATTCGCTGCGACCGCTAAATAATTTATAATTCCATTTATTCTTGAAACCATTTCGGTTTCATCAATCGAACGACGGCTGTGACGTGTAGTTGAGGTAAAGGTCACGTGAGGCACGAAAAAACGAACAGACGATTACGATAGTCGGTAATGCGAAAATTGGGCGCAGCTCTCCACACGCGTTCCCTGCCGCGATGGCTCAGTGGTTAGGGCGCTCGACTACTGATCCGGAGTTCCCAGGTTCGAACCCGACCGCAGCGCCTGCGTTTTTATGGAGGAAAAACTCTAAGGCGCCCGTGTGCTGTGCGATGTCAGTGCACGTTAAAGATCCCCAGGTGGTCGAAATTATTCCGGAGCCCCCCACTACGGCACCCCTTTCTTCCTCTCTTCTTTCACTCCCTCCTTTATCCCTTCCCTTACGGAGCGGTTCAGGTGTCCAACGTTATATATGAGACAGATACTGCGCCATATCCTTTTCCCAAAAAAATATTATTATTATTATTATTATTATCTCCACATGCCACCTGCCAGGGGTGGCAGGTGGTGTCATCCGCTGCTACCCACCCGTGGCAGGCACCTTCCGGTTGTCGATTTCTCCGCACTCGCCGTGGCAAGTTGCCTTTGGCTCTGCTGTCACCTGCCAAAACTTCACCTCTCACACGTGTCACCTGTCATGTGGCCTGTTACGCCGACGACTACGACGTGGATTGCAGGAACGGGCGCCTAGAAGCTGCGCTCTAGAAACGGCAATATAAGTGCTAATACGTCGTTTGTTGTAATTCTAGCTCTTGAGACAGGCTGTAGCGAGTGAAAACTACGCATCAGCGTTTATATTGTAGTTTTAAGGCGATAGCGTTAAGGCTCCCGTTCTGCCGTCGTCGGCGTCGTCAGCACTGTGCGCGAAAAATCCCAGGAGAAGCAGCTTAGGTGGGCCACCTAGGTCCCGTTACCACGTGGCATCATCACAACCTGCCCATCCGATTGTGACCAAACTGACCACCATGACAGGTGGCAGTTAATTATTGGTCCCGAGAAGTTTCTCGGGAAGAGCAGCCTGGGTCGCACAAGCCACACCGGTGGCAGCACCTGCCATCCCAGGGCAGTGGCCCATCGCTTACCGCGGCACCACTGCGCCAGGTGGGGTGTGACCACTCCTAGGGATCTATGAATGTAAAGTCGAGAATGACCTATTCCGCATGTATGGGCATTAACCAACCTGAAGAAAACTACCTACATTATACTTAGGTCCATCAACGGTGTTGAACGCTTCGCAGTCAATATTCATTACGGGAACACAATAACTGATAAAGTGAGCAGTCTCAAATACCTCGGTGTCTGGTTTTCAGAAACTTTTCCTTGGAATATTCACGTTACTAATCTTATATCTGATCTATGTAAAATAGTTGGTTGTTTTTTATAGAATCTCCCATCTCCTACCTAAATGGTTGAAGTTATCTATGTACTATGCACTTTTTTATTCCAAATTGTCTTATTTGCCGCCGCGGTGGCTGAGTGGTTATGGCGCTCGGCTGCCGGCCCGAAAGACGCGGGTTCAATCCCGGCCGCGGCGGTCGAATTTCGCCGGAGGCAAAATTCTAGAGGCCCGTGTGCTGTGCGATGTCAGTGCACGTAAAAGAACCCCAGGTGGTCGAAATTTCCGGAGCCCTTCACTACGGCGTCCCTCATAGCCTGAGTCGCTTTGGGGCGTTAAATCCCCCATAAACCATAAAACCAAATTGTCTTATTGTTGTCTCGTCCGGGCCACTACGACTAAAAGCAAGAACAATAAATTGATACTTGTACAAAAGCAGGCACTGCGAGCAATCGAAGGGTATCACGGTTTGCTTAAAGTAGATCAGATAAATATTTATCGTTTGTTCCAACACATCTACAAAAACCGGCGGTATAATACCATTCCAGACAATTCCTCATCACAGTATAACCTCCGGTCACATAGCAAATTAGTCTCTTGGACGCGTACCAACTACGGGGACACAGAAAATGATCTATCAAGCGCCTGCCGCCATAAAAAATTTTTCGGGTGATCTAGACTTCAGGGTTTCTCTCAAACATTTTAATGAAATAACCGACCGCTACTCAATGCAAAATGACATGTTAAATCCTAAAACTTTTATGCACTGACGTTCTGACACAATCTTAGCTTACCTAAAAAATACAGCCTCTTTTTCTCTCTGAACAGTATTATTTACGTTGAAAAGTCGTGTGTACTTCACTTTTTTATTTTCCTTGCGTAAGCTATGTCTGGTTTTTTGTCATTTTTGTAGCTCCGCTGAGATCACGTTTCATGCAATGTTCGAGCCTCCTTCTCTTTGCTTTCTCCTGTAATAGGTTGAATGTTTATTTGATTTGTAACATGTTCAATTTTTTTACCGCTGCACTGTATTGCAAACTGTACAAGGAAGCTGAGGTCTCGTCAGGCGCTACAGGACTTTTGTCTCAGCTTTCTCTGTCTTCGTAAGAAAGAAATAAAGGCTTTGAAATTAAGTTAAAAAAAACCTATCGCTCCATGCCCTTAAGGGGGAGCGTAAGTGTCTCCTCGAATTTTTTACTCCCAGCTGGCATTAAGAGGCGCCGTGAGACACTGTGTATTAACATTTCTCCCCGGTATATAAATTGCATGCCATCAAACTGCTGACATTAACTATTCCCACTCTGTCCTCCACAGTTTGCAATTTCGAGTCCCGTTCGCCAAATTTTACTGTGCTGTGATTTCAACTTTCCAGAACTGGGATACCCTTATTGCGTCACCTCGTTAATTCAAAAACTGTCTAGAACTGGCTCTTACCTAAAACCTTTTTCGAATAGTTTTTGCAACCCGAGTTTTAAAGAATCTCAACCGTATTCATGTTTGCAGTCTTGAATTAATTCGATCACCTCAACGTCTTTGTGAAATAAACGATCAGTTCCTCCTATTTTCAAGATGTTCTGTGGAAATTTTCATGCGCCAAGTATCCGCTTAATATATATTTTCTGTTTCACCTATGCTGGAGCAGCAAAGCAGCGAGACGCGGGAAACACCTCAATGAGGGCGGGGCAGAGATTGTCAGGAAGCACGTACGTCACTGAGTGACGCGATTTCAGGGACGTCGCTGTACGCCCTCCGCAGGCATACGATTTTCGAATGGCGTGAGAAATAGCCCAAGTTTGCAAAGGCCCGATGGCGGGGGAGGGGGGGGGGGGGGGTAAATATGCTTTCGAAATTCTAAAAACTCATATGGCTATTATTAACGGCCGGCTATAAATCTTGAATTTAAAATCAGGCGCCTATCTCTAATCGTTAAAAAGTTTAGAACTTTTTAGTTAATTCCTTCAATTGTCAACGTGATTTGTTTTTTTTGTTTTTTGACGTCAGCCAACACAGGTATTACTATGCCACAAAAAGCTTCTCCTTGCCTGAAAAACCATACTATAAAAATTACCAGCGGGCTTTCCTTAAACACTTGGTATATTGCCTTTTTGTGTGAAGAGATGCTTTCTAGTCAGCGCTCTATGCTATCTCTTCATGAGCAACACTCCGATTTAGTTCAAGCGCTGTGGCTGTCAAAAATTTCTGCCGCACTAGCGTGGTTCTAATGACATATATTTTTTCCAGTCTATCTTAGTATAGAGACAGGGCTTCCTATTGCCGTGTAGCCCACATCGTCCCTTATGTTATTAAGTTTGCCTCTGTTCCGGCGTTCTACTCGTTGATGCAAAGGCCTCGGCTTTCCACATAAACTTTGTTTACATGAGAAGACATACTGAAGAGCGTGTCAACTCTGTTCAGCTATAATAAAGTGAAAGAACACCAACAGTCACGTTATGTACACTGATATGTGGTCACGTGGTGTGGCGCGTCACATTACCTAGGTTTCACCGCAGACCTTCGCTTAAGCCAGTTTTTGCGATTTATTGCGTCAACGAAGAATTATAGTTATTTGGCGTATATATCATATCTAATAATAATATCATATCTCCCCTAGGCCTCATCGGTTGTGCTGCTCCGCTTGATGCTATCATACCAATGTATAAGTGTAAAGCGAGCTTTTTTCGTTTTGCCATAACCTCATGTTCCAGTCAATCCTCACTCGCTTTAAACGGGCACGGACACAAAACTTCGAACGAAACGATATTATTTGTTTTGTGGGCGTAAGGAAATGTCTTCTAGCAAGTTTCCGCCGCAGGCTATGAGTGGAGCATAATTTAGTATGATTTTGAATGTTGTCCGAGGAGCCGCTCGGCATTTCCACAAACACTTAGTAACGACAGAGTGCACTTGTCCCAATTGTTGTGACGTCACCGAACCGAGTGGTTGTTCACAGGAACCAGTGCTTGCCGGTGACGCCGACGGCATCAGTATTGTGCTAGTCCAAGCAGGTTGGCCGGTCGACCGTGATGTGAAGGTGTCGCGCGCTGGTGCCAACCAAGACCGAAACTGCCGGTACAAAATCTTCGTAATTAATTATTAACCCTTCACACTGGCGCTGGGACATCATTTTTGCGATTAATAGGCGTACAGGCCACTTTCCAGGCAAAACACTGACACCGAAAACTTTCCGTTCCTACCCTTTTCAAGAAGAACATGGACGACAGGATAGGAAAAGCGAGGTTACACAACACAAGATTTGCTTTGCAATAAACGCTTATTCTGCCAACAGCGGGCAATAGAGGCCGACGGAAAGATCACCTGGAAAGAACGGAGTTTTAAACCACGAGAAAAGGTTGCGAACAAAAACAAGGCCTCAGAAATCACACTGCTAATGAATCAGGCTGTGAAAAACTAGCTCAAGTCGACAACCCTCGTTGGGAAGATCATGGCCACCGAGGAAGTGTGGCTGCATGCAGGGCCGAACAATATGGCCCTGCATACAAACAACCTTTATTCGCGCCGAACATCAACTCGAGGAAACGGAACCAGAGGCTCTCAAAAGACGACGACGACCGTCGAAGGCCGGAGGCGGGCCAGAAGAAGACGAAGCGCTGCTAGACGCGTTCGATTCGAACCAGGATGAGGTTGCCGACGAGATCAAGCACTTCCCAGCGAGGCTGGCTCAGCACATTGTCTCCCGCATTCTCCGCCTCCACTCGGGACGACACTGTCGACAGCGTCAAGGCCGAGCAAGGCATGGAGTCGACCACGACGCCCCTCGACGAAGAGCAGTGCCCTGTCGACGAGTACCCGGTCTCCAAGGAGGTCATGCGAGGCATCCAGAACACGGACCCGATGTGGTTCGGTGCACTGACGTCGGGCCCGCAGTCCGTCGAGCAGAAGAGGTCCCCACAGGAGGTCTGCGTGCTGGTCGGCCAGAGGAAGGCCGCCGCAGAGTCGAGGCGGATAGAGAAGAGCGGCGGATACGTGTTCAGGAACCAGACGGTGCCCCCACCGATTCCTTCTGGTGGCACGACCTTCCGCCAGCCGCTCAACTTCTACCGGTGAGCTTCCATATTCTGAATGCCTTACTTTTGCTTTACTTCTCTTTTCATCTGTATTTCTGTATTTTCTGCTGTGTTTTTAGTCTTTGCAACCTGCTTCCAAGCACTCATGCGCTGCTGCTTATCGTCCATGCAGACAGGGCCTCTGCTATCCTCTGCTTGGCCGTGGGGACACTCGACTGCCTGAGGATTTCTTCAGCGTGACCGGCTGTCCGTAACCTGCGCCCTTGTGGACTACGGCCCTTGTGGCGGCGCTCACGACGCCACTGCGCATGCTCAATAATAGCATGCTATCGATTTGTCACCGACAACTAAATGAAAGAAGATGAGCCAGGGATACGCTTCTAATTTATATGGCGTCTGTAACTGCGTTGATCTTGCAGCGCTCATCCACTACCATTGTAAGTTTCGCTGTGTAAAATAAAATCCGTTCTTTTTTTATAAAGTTCTCTTCCAAATGTTTCGCGTCCAGATCCATCACATGCGGCCGAGAGACCCCCCCGTCCACATTCCTCTGCGGCTTCGTGTACTGACTACCCACGTTTCCCAGGCACGCTTGCGTGTTTGCGCAAGTCGTCCGCCTTTATGCACGTCCTCCTACATCATGCTGCGCGGCTGTACAAACGAACAGCCGAGGTCTGCGTACCCAATCTGTCCTGCGTTACTTTTACTCAGTAGTGGACTTAGATGGCTGCGCTGAACGATTTTTCAGGATTCTAATATTTTAGGGTCGACATTCAATGTGTCACAACACGCATCTGCACTGCACCACAATGGTAGCGCTAGAATCGCTATAATACCGTGTCTTTCAGCCAACACATTCAAGTTTTTTTTTCAAAAATTGTCTTGTCAGGGTAAAATTATGGCTTTTGCGGCATAGTATTACCAGTGTTGGCGGACATAAGCCGGTGAATCGTCTTTAGTTGTAGGCTGGTTATTAATTTTAAAATATTGATTTTTTAACTTGTAGAGTTAGGCGCCTAGTTGCAATTAGATATTTGTAGCCGGTCGTAAGTAATAGCCATATCAGTTTTCAGAATTCCGAAAACGCCATTACCCTTGGCGCTGCAGCTCGACAAAATTTGACTCTTTTTACTTGTTACGTGCACTGGAGGAGTTGCGCTGCCTGCATGCTTTCGCAATCGCATGTATTTTCGGACGATCCAGCCAAATTTTATCTAGCCACAGCAGCGAGGGTAATCACGTTTTCGAAATTCTAGAAACTGATATGGGTGTTTGTAACGACCGTCTACAACTTTCTAATTGCAATTAGGCTCCTAAATCTACTAGTTAAAAATTTAATTACTAATTAACTAACCAGCTTACTAGTTTAGACCATTCACCGGTTTTCTGGTGTCCGCCAACCCTGGTAATACTACGCCGCAAAACCCTTATTTTCACTTCAAAAAGCCTACTTTTGAAAATTTTTCAAAGTGTTCGCTGAAACACCTGGTATATTTCTACACAGATGTGCAGGCTATTTTTCTCGGGTAATTAGTGTCTGCGTGCATGCCGCAACCGGAAACATCCCGTTCGTCCTCTTGGCCGAAAATTGGCGGTGTTTTCGTTCTGGTTAAACCTGGAGTAACGCGATAGTTACAGCTGTGTGAGTGGAACTTGGTGACGTGACGTATCACGTGACGAACCACGTGATCAGCAACGGCGCCGCGCCGCCTGCAGCTGCTCCGCACCACGTAACCAACCACGTGACAGCGTGGCGGCGCTGCCATGCTGAAGGCTCCAAATGTTATCATAACGTAGCTATCGCTACAAAAGACCGCAGTCCAGGCAAACATGGGAGGGGCCCCCTTGAGAGAGGGAGAATAAACATTTATTTCTTAAAGAGGGTATATGCATCTGTCTTATGGATGGGATCCTTAGTTCAGACTCCCATTGGCGGTTGCAATAACCCTTGATCGGTCGACCAGCCTTCGCTGGTACTGCTATGATGACCTGGATAGTGCCGCCTTCCAGAAGCTAGGATAGGCTAGAAGGGTTGGGTACGAGGTTGGCCCTATTAGGAATTGACGCCAGCTGGTATTAGGATTGGCGCCAGCAGGTCTCGAGTATTGCCATCAAGAAAGTATCTGTCGAAAGGTGTCTGTGGGGTGCATTTACAGCGCTCGCCCGGTAGTGGCGTGGAGCAAGCAGGGAGCAGGGTTCTGCGAAATCCCTGTAAGGAGTCGCTGCCGCAGCCTGCCAGGTGGTTTCGGCTGTCTTCCGACCTTCCCTACATCTCTACCGACCCGACTACTCCTGGCTTCCCGCGCACAGCACCAGCGTGGGAACAGATCGCCACAGCGGCTCGTCCACAGGCTTCGCCGGCCATCGCTAATGGCAGAACCACTGGGGATTATCTCCCGACGGGGTGCTCCGAATTTTCGCCTCGGCTTCTTCGAAGTTCGCCGACCGGCGGGGAGCGGGCTGACCCGCTGACGCCTCCTGCCAGCCCGGCGTGGTCCTGGGCTCATACCCCTCTCCCTCGGTCTCAACTTATGCCAGGGCGTGTCCATGTGTGTGGAGGTGTCTGTGCGTGAGAGTGGTAGTTTTAGCCACACCCACCACGGAGAGGGCGCCCCTACCTGGGAAATAAGGAAAGACGCAGTGTATAAAACTAGATTGCTGATGCAGTTGAAGCAGCTCACTTCTGAACTCAAAAGCTTGTAAATATGTAAAATAAACCAAGTCTTCTTTCTCCACTAACGAACCCTTCCCTCAGCGGCACTCCTGTCCGGGTCCGAGCGGGCGTCATCTTGACCGAGGTTGTGTCTAGAAGCGACTCTGATCCCCACCTTCAACAACTGGTTGGCAGCGGTGGGATGGACCAGGTGACATCGTTCTGCATGTACGGGTGAGCGCTTTGTCTTTGTTCTATGATTCACCAGGCTTTAAACTCTGGGTAAAAAGTTTGAACTCCTGGTAATCGGGTGTCTGTAGCACAGACCATAGAACGTTAGTGAGTGGGCAAAGCCACCATTTGGGGCAGCGATCATGGACTTCAGGAAGGTTGATAAGGAAGAGCTGTTGCTGATGTGTGAGGAGTGGAATGTGGAAGAAAACAAAGGAATGAGGGAAGGGGGAATCATAAAAGCAATCAATAATAGCGATGCGGACGAAGAATTGATGCAAAAGGCGCAGGAAATGGAAAAAAAGGGCTAGAACGGCAAAAAAGAAAACTGAGGATGAAAAAAAGAAAAGCAAGCCCCAGAACAGACACAACTGAAAATGATAGAGTTCCAACTCGAAGGCCAGCGTCTGGAAGCCCAAAACGGGGGAGCAAGCATCAGTGATAGATTAAACAGGGTTGAGTCTCACCGTACAGACAATTGAATATATCGCTACAAGATGCGTGAAGACATTGGTCTGTACCTAATTAACTATGAAAGGTCGTGCCAAAAGAGCAAAATCGCAGAAAATTTGTGGTCACAATGCCTGCTAGGTCTTTTACCGTGCGAGATAGGCGGCTAATGTGATCGCCAGGCTTAGCGAACAGGATGTGGAAAATTATGAAAAGGTGAAATCGGCTCTCCCAAAAAAATGCCGCCTTTCCGATGAGGCATTTCGGCAGCGCTTTAAGGAGGCGACAAAAAGAAGCAATGAGGATTATGCGGAGTTTGCGTACACATTGAAAAACAACCTTGTAGAGTGGCTTAAGGGGGCAGGCGTGTACGAAAGCAAGCACAAGGTAGTTGAGTGCGTCTGTCTGGAACAGTTTTTCCGCAGCACAACACCGTCCGTAAAACTCCGTACCGGACAAAGAAAAGGTAGAGCCAGTCGAGCGAGCAGCTCAACTCGCCGACGAATTCTCGACGCGGAGAAAGGTGAATGCGGAGGAAGGCCAGTCAGAAAGAGGAACAACCTGAAGAAAGTGTTTTTCTTCTAGACGGCCGGCTCTAAATGGAAACGTGACACAGGGTGCAACACAAAAAAGGTCACCGAAAAGGCTCCGGAGAAGAGCGGCAGTCAAACGAAGGACGAAGGGGTAAAAAGGCGCGGAAAAAGGAGTTCGACGCCAGGCAACCGTTGCGGTGTTATAACTGCCAAGAAACAGGGCACATCGCTGCAAGATGTAGAAACCAGCGAATGGTGTTCTCGTACGTAAACGGTAGTGATGAAAACCTAGAGCTGCTTCGCCCTTACCTTCATGAGTTGCAGGTAAATGGCAACCATTGTAAGGTGCTCAGGGACAGTGCGGCTACGATGGATGTAGTGCACCCATCCTATGTTACGTATGAATATTTCACGGGAGAAGTAACGTGGATTAAACAGGTGTTCGAGGAGCACAGTAGTTGCTTACTTATGGCAAGGATTGAGATTTCAGGTTCGTTTGGAAAACGGGTGACGGAGGCAGCCGTCTCGAAAACAGTGCCGTTGGAATATCCTTATCTGTTCTCAGACCGGTCTGACCGGCTATTGCGTGAGCGAGGATAGGAAAAGTACGGACAGGAAAGACAGACAGGAAAAGTACAGGCGCTAACGTGCCCTAAAACCCACCAGCTCGCCGCTCAGTTAACACAGGACCTAGGACAGAGAGAGGCGGAAATCGGAGTAGAACCTGAAATCACGGAGCCAAATCTAGTCGCTGAACAAGGGGTCGAGGTTGTCCCTAGATCAGGCGACATCAACGCAGGTGTGGCGCCAAGGGAACTGCAGGAAATAGAGCCTGCCGGAGCGTCAGTATAGGCCCCCACTTCGAGCAGTTTTGAGCGACTTTTGGAGGTAGACCGAGAGATGCGGAAGGCAGAGCAAAAGAACAGCCCTAGTTTGAGGCGCATGCATGCGACCGCGGAAGAGGGCATAGCGAGGCGTAACATCACGATACTCGAGAAAGGCGGACTGCTGTACAGGCACTACAGAGATCGCAAAGGCAAGACGTTTGAACAGCTAGTAATTCCAGAAAAATACCGGGTTCACCTTGTGAGCTTGTCAAGTGGGAACAGCTGGTCGGGACACTGGGGGATCAACAAAACGAAAGAGCGACTTTTGATGGAGTGCTACTGGTCAGGGTGCTTCAAAGACGTTGAGCGGTACGTGAAGTCTTGTGACGCATGTCAACGATTCGGGAAACCAGGAAACAAATAGAAAGCTCCCCTAAAATTGGTTCCACTGATCATCGAGCCTTTTCGGCGGTTCGTTATAGACACGGTAGGGCCCCTACCGCAGTCGAAATTAGGATACAAGTATCTCCTTATCATGATGCCTCCAGCAATAAAATTCCCCGAAGCATTCCCTCTCATAGAACTAACCTCTTCAGAAATAGCGGACACTTTGCTCAGCACCTTTGCAAGAATCGGTTTTCCCGCGGAGATTCAGGCGGATCAGGGAACCGTGTTCACCAGAGCCTTAACAAATACCTTTTTGAAGAGGTGCGGTATCAAGCTAATACACAGTTCGGTATATCGTCCCCAGTCGAACAGTGCCGAGAAAATGCACTCCGTGCTCAAAAGGGTTCTGCGCGCGTTGTGCTATGAACGGAAAAAATACTGAGAGAGCTGTTTTCCGGCAACGCTGTTTGCGCTCAGAACAGTTTCCCATGAAGCGACCAGATTCACCCCGGCTGAAATGGCGTATGGGAGAGCCCTACGTTTTCCTCTCCGGATTTAGCGAAAAAATTCTGGAAGGAAACAGGAGAAAGCCAAACTGTCGTGAGTTTATTGTTGGAACTGCTTGATCGATTAAGTTCCATGCGTGCTCTAGTATAGGAAAACTTGAAAGCGGCACAACCGGGCGCAAAAGTCTATTATGATCGAAACGCAAGGCAACAAACATTTCAGACGGGCGATAAGATAATGATTGTGCGACCATCCCGGAAAAACACGATGGAAGTGCAGTGGGAGGGGCCGGTGGAAGTTCAGCACAGGCTGTTAGAAACAAACTACGTCCTGAAAAAACCCGGCAAGAGAAATGAGGTTACCATCTACCACTGCAATTTGATGAAACCTTATGCAGGCAGGGAGGAGGTTGCAACCATGATGTTAAGAGTAACCGAGGAAGTACAGGCTGATGTGCCTGAGTTAGGGATAGACAGCGATGCGGATTGCAGCATCCAGGACATTCTTTCGCGTTCTGCGAGGACTGACGTTCTGAAAGAGGAACAGGTAGATGAACTTAAGGGATTTTTGGGGGAATTCAAAGAGATGTTTAGCAGCCGGCCAGGATGAACGGACCTGATCACTCACGAAATCGAGCTGACCTCCTTCGAACCAACCAGGTCAAAAGCTTATCGAGTGTCACCACGTCAACGGCAGATAATGTAGGCAGAGATTAAGCGAATGCTCGAAATCGGGGTTTTCCAACCAACTGAAAGTGATTACACTTCCCCTATAATCTTCGTCCAAGTTCCAGGTAAAGAGCCTCGTCCATGCGTGGATTATCGAACACCCAATGCAATCACCAGAGACCAGCTCTATCCGATTCCAAATATTGAAGAGAGAGTAGAGCGGGTAATTGGGGCACAGTTCATCTCTACGTTAGATCTGGTGAGAGGATATTAGCAGGCCCCTCTCTCGGACGCCTCGAGCCGCTATGCCGCCTTCATTTCACCCATTGGGACGTTCATTCCTCTCGTTTTAAGCTTCTCCCTGAACAACACAACATATAGCTTCTCCAAATTAAAGACATGCAGAGCTATGCAGTCCCCTACTTGGACGATATAGCAATTTTTTCGAACAGCTGGGAGGAGCATATCGTGCACCTGAGGAGCGTATTGGCAAGGTTGCGGTACGCTGGGCTCACACTTAAGTCTGAAAAGTGAAACTTTTGTTGTCCAGAAGTGACCTACCATGGACACATTGTAGGTCGTGGAACTAGGCAGCCTTCGGAACTAAAAATTAAGCCCATAGCTGACTTTCCAACGCCTCGAACAAAGAAGGACATCCGCTCTTTTCTGGGGCTTGTTGGGTATTATCAGAGGTACATTCCTCTATATTCTCAACGATCGAGTCCATTGGCAGATGAGCTCCGAAAGGGAGAGCCCGAAAAGGTTTTTTGGGTTGAGGCGAAGGAGAGCGCCTTTCAAGAGCTTAAGAAAGTGCTCATTTCACGCCCCGTACAGCGGACGCCTGACTACACAAAAGAGGTTGTAGTTCAGTGCGATGCTAGTGATAGGGAGATGGGCGTTGTATTGAGTCAGGGCGGAAAATACAACGAAGAGCATCCCATCCTGTACTCGAGCCGGAAACTGAACCCTGGCCAATCCCATGTCGTGGGTATGTGCCATGTGACCAAGTCAACAACAACAACTGACGCTAAGGGAGGAAGCTTACAGCGCCTGAGAAAAAAAATGCGCACGCTTATTCTGGGCAGCACAAAACTGTCATGCTACCTATACCGATAGAAATTCGTTTTTGAGACGGATTACTGCCCACTCACGTGGCTGCGGCAGATGTCTCAAAAGAATGGACGCTTGCTGCGCTGGAGCCTCATCCTTCAGGAATACTTCTCTGTGAGGTATAAGGAAGGAAAAATGAATGGCAATGCCGATGGATAAGTAGGCTGTTCTGAAGTGCTAAAATGAAAAAGGTCCTCCAGCTTTTATGAGTGTGTGTACTACTAGCGGACGTATGTATGTTTTTAATGTTTTTGTCTACTCCGATCCATTTCATGCACGGCTCTGACTTGTCTGTGTCCCAAATGTCCATGATACGTTGACTTAGATGGCGGAACCACTCGGAGTCAAAATTTGTTATGTTATTACCTTATCTGTTGGGATAAGTCTGGTGGAACAGGGGCAGAAAGAGAGTGCTTGCGCGCCGTGTGGAGCCTTGTTGCTGGGGCCGAACCAGCAGCTGTTTGCCATTGTGGGAGGTTCGGGGGTTGTTATAGGGTTCGCCGAAGATAACCGGTCATCCCATTTCTCAAGACCAGCCCATCTCTCCTCGGAAAGGGTTTGCTACCACTGGCCGTACGAGATTTTCCTGGCCGCGGAGGAGTAATTAGGAATTCACGCCAGCTGGTATTAGGATTGGCGTCAGCAGGTCTCGAGTATCGCCACCAAGACAGCATCTCTCGCCACGTGTCTGCGGGGTGCATTTACCGCGCTCGAACGGTCGTTGCGTGGGACAAGCGGGGAGCAGGGTTCTGCGAAAATCCCTTTAAGGAACCGCCGCTGCAGCCAGCCAAGTGGTTCCAGCTGTCTTCCGATCTTCCCCGGGATCTCTACCGACCCGACTACTCCTGGCTTCCCGGGCACAGCACCAGCGTGGAAACGGATCGCCACAGCGGCTCGTCCACAGGCTTCGCCGGCCATCGCTAATGGAAGAACCACTGAGGATTATCTCCAGACGGGGTGCTCCGACTTTTCGCCTCGGCTTCGAAGTTCGCCGACCGGCGCGGAGCGGGCCGACCCGCTGACGTCTCAGAGCACTTATTTCAGAGCAGAAAAACGACCCATCGTTAAGAGCTCTAAGCAATAAGATGAGCGAGGGAGTCACCAGAAAGAACATCCGCTTTCATGAGAAATGAGGCCTTCAGTACCGGAAATACTGCGACTCAAAGGGACGCTCATATGAGCAACTCCTAATGCCTGAGAAGTACCGGCGGCAGCTTCTAGAGCTCGCACACGGAAATGCATGGGCGGGCCACCTGGGCATAAAGAAAACAAAAGCTAGATTATCCCTCGAATATTACTGGCCTCGCTGCTGGAAAGATGTGGAACAGCTTGTTAGATCTTGCGACACCTGCAAGTGGGTCGGCAAGTCGACGGATAAATGGAAAGCACCCATGACACTGGTTCCCATAATTACAGAGCCCTTTCTGCGTCTTGTAATAGATACTGTCGGCCCACTGCCAGCGTCCAACTCTGGCTGTCGCTACATTCTGACCTCACTGTGCGTGGCAACCAAATTTCCCGAGGCCATTCCCTTGAAGGAGCTAAGTCCCGCATGTGTTGTAGACGCCCTTTTGTCAATTTTCTCTCGCGTGGGGTTCCCTGCAGAGACACAAAGCGATAACGGGAGCGTGTTCACAAGCTGCTTGACAGCAACGTTCTTTAAACGGAGTAGGATTAAAATAATCCTCAGTTCCATTCACCACCCTCAGTCAAACCCAGTCGAACGTATGCACTCAGTGCTAAAGCGGATACTTAGGTCTCTGTGTTTTGAGCATGAGGGAGATTAGGAAGGCTGCATTCCAGCAGCACTCTTTGCAATGAGATCCGTCTGCCACGAAAGCACAGGATTTACCCGCTGAACTAGTCTACGGGCGTGACTTGAGGACCCCATTGCGCATGTTAAGGGAGTCATGGGAGTGTTACGGAGAGGATCCCTGTGTAATGGATTACGTCCTGAAACTACTGGAGAGACGTGCGAAAACCAGAGACCTCGTGGAAGCAAATGTCAGAGCAGCGCAGTCACTGTCTAAAGTGTACTATGGCAAATCGGCACGCAAGCGCATCTTTCAATCTGGCGACCAGGTGATGTTGCTGCGTCCATCAAAAAGGAACAAGCTTGAGGTGCAATGGGAAGGGCCAGCTAAGGTGGTGTCCTAGCTTTCGGACACCAACTATGAGGTCAAATCTAAGAACAAACACAATCGTATAATCCCCAGTAATTTGATGAAGCCTTATGTGCAGCGTCAGGCCATGGTTAACATGGCGCTGATCATGCCAGAGGAAGAGATCTCAGACATACCTTATGTCATACATGAGGACGAGCAGGCAGCGAATCAGCTGCTAAATTCAATCGGCAGAGAGCCACGTTTGTCGGAAAATCAACGAGGAGGCATGAAAAACATCGTCCGCGAATTTGAGGCCGGGTTTTCAAACAAGCCAGGAAAAACAACCCTCATCGAACACGACGTTCAGCTGTCCAGCGAACAGCCGATCAGGTAACATACCTAGGAGTACGTTTTCCTATTTCGGCCAGGATAAGTAAGAGGGAGTGGTGTAACGTTGCTTGACTCTAGGTATTGGGGCGGGCAAAATTCAACGCCACGTCGGCCAAATCAAGTCACCTATTCCCGTACCGCGTGCCCTCTAAGCACCAACCTGATTTCATTTAGCGAATTTTTTTTCCTATTCAAGTGCGCCTCGAGCGGGAGCACACGCCTTGGACAGGTGCCCTGTCAATACTACTCGTCGGGAGACACCACGTGTTCATTCAGGCAAAACATTTGATCTCATCAAGTTTTAGTAGAAGTTTTTTAAGTGCAGTTTTGGCCCTGAGTTTTGGTCTGGCGGGATGAGTGGGTTCTGAGTGCACGTGCTTTTGTTAGGTGTGGTTTGGCGTCTGTGATTCCTTTTGGCTAGCATTGCAGAGAATTTCCCAAAACGGCCATCTGACGAGGGGAAGCGATGCCGAGCTTCGGCACTGAAGGTGATCAGAAGACTCCCAAAGAGCATCTGGTTCCTGGCACGCCCAGTCAGCCGAGCTACGTGCGAGCAGTTGATCTTCCGGGCGCAATATCTGGCGGCGGGGGTACTGTTGTGCTCGCGCTTCCTTTCTGCTGTGGAATTCGGCGAAGTGAGGCATGGGGAGGATTCCCTGAAGACCACCGCGAGGGTGGGTGAGCCCTCTGGGGGAGACGTGACTGCAGGACTGCTAGAGGGGAAGGACGACAATACCGTCCCCACGTGTTCGAACAGGAATGCCGGAAGCAGCGACGATAGCGTCTCCATAGCGACGATAGCGTTCAACAGGAATGCCAGCGACGACCATAAGCGTATTCGTTCCGGTCCTCGCCAGGAGGTAGTGCGGTATCAGGGTGGTCCCCTTCAGTCACGCTGGATTTGAACAATTGCCCGAGTGCCGCACCTGCGACAGAGCTTCCGCGTTCCGGTAACCAGTGCAAGCTTTCGACACTTGCGGGGAGACAGCCTGCATTCCTGTGTCATGCAGGTGCCCTCCGGACACACGTGCGCGGCCACCTGGAAGCCGTGGGGACGACAACGTGACCGGGTCCTGTTCCCTTTCCCTCGACCGAGCTGCGAAGAAACATCAGGACCGCCCTTCCGTGGGTGGTACCATCAGTGCCATCGTGTGATTGGACATCATTCTTCGAACTGTATTCCCCAGCTAGAGATCTGGGGAATACGAACAGTATTTAAGAAGCTGCTGGTTTGATGCCAGAGAAGAGCCCCCTTCTTGAGAGGTATCAGAGACTCCCTACTGCTAAGAAGCTCTTTTACTGAGAAGCACTCTCAGTTGCCCGTACTTGTACATAATGTAAATAGTCCTTGTATAAAGATTTCCAAGTTTTCTTCCTCCGATCGTCCTCGTCTCTTCTCCGGCCCAGTCACGCTACCTGAATCCCAACACCGGGTAGGAGCGGTCGTCACGTTTACCGAGGCTGTGTCGAAAAGCGACTCCGATCCCCACCTTCAACAGCCCCTTAGGATTTGGGGAACTTCCAGAGTTAGTGGTAAAGCGCGGGGATGCCGTCGCATGCCGGACCGTTGTGAGTGCATTGGGAGGGCCAGGGCTGAAGGACATGACGATTAAGATATGTCCCAGTCTGAAGTCTGCGCCAATTCATGGCGTCTCGTCTGGCGAAGGACCTGCGTGGTGGGCGAAGGATGCTGCGTGCGTCATGGTAGTTAGCTGGTGCTAATGTGTAATCGAAGTGATAGAGATTACGCCCCATTCCAGACCAGCAAATTTCATGCCACAGAGATTCCAACGACCGAAAATGCAAGTCTGACTTCTTTCCACAATCGCTCCCAGAGACTGGGGTTCAAAAGCATGCACTCTGCCGAAGTACCCACCGCATGAGACACGCAAACATCGTATCGGCTCCTGAACGGACGCACAACACTGTCGGTCTGGTCTTGACTCTCGATTTTGGTTTCTTGTACCGCTACAATATCCAATTCCTGCCCAGTCAGGAGTCGTAACAGCTGATTTTGCCTCCTCCTGGATGAAATACCTCCGACATTTAGCGTGGATACGACGAGGTGTCTTTTAAAAGCTGCCATTGCTTAGCAAGACAAGGCCACCAGTACGGCGCTTACCTTCGTACACACAACATCGCGCTGTGTAGTGTCATCCGGCCATTATTAGGACTGAGTTGTCGTCATGACCAAGCGGCGACGATCGTTACTCGCTGGCGACACGCTGCATTTTCCCCTCGCCGGTGTCCCGCTGGCTTTGTAGCAGGCGCTGCCTTTGCTCCGGGCTCATTGCATCGACGTCGTCGCGGCGCCGTTTAGCAGCAGCAGGGTCGACCTCCATGGATTCCCGTCGCCTTTTCAGCGGGGCGTGGGATATCGTGCGGTTTCTCGGTAACCTTGTTCATGACTGCCGACTCGGGTGGGCTGAGCGTTGTTTCAGCAGTCGGTGGCGTGTCGTTTTCCTTGTCGTCGCGCCTCAATGTAGCCGTTAGGGTCTCGACCACAGGATTGGAGGCGCCCTGCTCAGCTTCATCCTCGTCCAATTCAGCTCACTGTTTTAGCCGAGTGTTCCTCGCCCAGCCGCGCGGGCGTACGACTTCATGCATTCATCCTCTTCGTGCCCATATGCGTGGCACTGGCTACACTTCGGCATCTTGCAGTCACGCTTAACGGGGCCTGTGTTGCGGCAGCGGCAAAATATCGGCGCACGTCCAGGCACGAAGCCTAACACTGTTCCATTCCCGATACGCATCTGATGGGGTAGGCGCTCGAGACTTGCGCCTTCTCGTTGAACCAGCCGCACAACTCGAGTAGTCGAGTCAGTGTTTTCATACCCGCTGGTCTTCCATCTACCGCTCGAGACTTCTTTCACTTCGCCGTACTCAGCGAATGCCCATCCCAGAGTTTCTTTGCTCTCGTTGAAGGCGCACCGATGCACCTTCAGACACACTTCGTCCCTTTTAGGGTAGAATGCACGCAAGTCTTCCCTTTAACAGTGATAAGCCCGGCGTCAAGCAGCTTTTCCTTGGCCTCCTCACTGTTTACTAACCAGCCGTGCGACATCTCGTATGCTCCAATACCGCCCACCTGTTCGATGACGCCGGCTTCTTTCATCGGCTGGCGGAAATCTTCAATCCTGTAAGGCCTTCCAGCGGTGTCGCAGTGAAGAACAGCCATTGTTTTCAGTCCTTCTCAGGCAGGGGTGGCAGAACAATCCTGTAGTCTTTCAAACCGTCCAAAAACGATGTTCCGCGGCCAGCATCGGCCGTTATCACAGCTCTCGAAGAGCCAGCCATCCTTCGTCCTTTCACGACCGTGGCCGCAAGCAGAATTCAAAACTACAGGGCTATCGCCACATTTTTTCCTTATATCCTGTTTCGACCGTTTACAATAGATCACAAACAGATTATGTTCTACACTGCACCCTCATGCATCGGGAACGGACATGCGCTTCCCTTACAGTAGAAACTCAGAACCGTTACAAGGAACACAACTGTCCTATCAAACTGATAACTTCATCTCCAAAACATAGCTCCGTGAACACTTCAGGCAGCTTAATCACGTTTTCTTTGAAGAAATCGCGGACCGACCGCGCATGTTCATCGCAGTGTCGTACAGCCATCTTGCTTCGCCAAAATACTGTGCAGGCCAAGAAGGAAGGCTACATCGCATTTGTAAAGATCCGGCTCAACGTCCAGGAATGGTATCCCATACGGCGTCAAAAGTAAGTCTTTCTTTATTGTCCGCCGGAGCATGTCCCAATAGAGGAGAGCATCGCAGCAATCAATACAGATGTGTTCGATTCACTCTGGTTTGTGACACAACAAGCAGACATCTCCCCGTGGTAAAAAACAATCCCTTCTCCTCCATCCATGTTTTAACCGGCAACGTTCCAGTGTGCAACTTTAAGGAGAAATGTCTTCACTCCTGCTGGCCCCACCATTTTCCTTACTCTCTCCTTAAGATCGGCACATTGGCTCGGAGATGACAGAGTCAAGCAAATCTCTCAGCAATTACATTACGCGTGACGTTTTAAAGGTATTCCAAACTGAAGCGAGCATTCAGAAACCGGAAAGCAAAAATCGCTTCTTTCAAAAATCGACTTGCACTGTATCGCATCCCGTCGCCATCGAAAAATACATAATTCGGCAAAGCCGAAGAAAGCCTCATTTGAATGAAATCCCGCCGGAAACGGTCGCGCTGATAGAAACAAATCTTGGCAATACTTGCCTCAGGTACAATTGTGGCAAGCAAAGACCCCTTTTTCGCAAACGTACAAATAGCTTAACACGCTTAATACTCTCTCATGAGGACTGCCAAACAAAAACTGCGAAGAGAAGATGAGTTTTGAATGCTAAGTCGAGAGCACGAAAAGACGTGCAACAAATACCACAGTTTTGAAACAAAGTATACATTACATATGTTTCCGGGGGCGAATAGACAGGTCCCTTCCCGACCATTTTTCTGTTCTACATCTGTGACGGAGCAGATGGAAGTTGATGAAGACGACGCTCTGCAATGCACAGCGCGAGAGAGTGGTGCAGTTTTACTCAAGGCATGTTCGGCTGTGACTATAGCCTAAATGTTTATAACTAATGTTGATTATAAACATTTAGGCTATTGCCGCAGCCGAACACGCTTCGTGTTAAACTGCCCCACCCTCTCGCGCTGTGCACTGCAGAGAGTCCTCTTCATAAACTCCCATCGGCTCCGTCCGGCGGCACTGCCCACTCATCGTCTTCTGCGTAAGCACAAATCCGTGCTTCCGGACTGATTCAAATCTAGTAAACATTCTTTGTAGTTTGGAAAATTTCATATTTTGGCCCGGCCCACCCTCTAAATGTGACCTTGGCCGATTTCGACCATAATCGATGACCATAACAGAGTGGCCGACACGATGGCGACCTCCAAATTTGTCCCCGACCATTGGCAAATTTGGCCTTGACCTTTCCGTATAACCGTCATCAAAAACTGCCTAACTTCTTTTATGCACACCGATGCCGCAAAAAAATAAAAGCGGATGCCTAAGCAATGCCCAGCCTGACTGGGCGATAGCACAAGGATCTCGCCGGGCTCGCCAAGCACAACCTAGTACGACCACAGATGCTCCACACATTAATCGAAATTGATATGTTTCACGCCTCTTAGTTCAAATCTGACCCCCGCCGCTAGTTCGCGGACTGCCCACGAGGTCTCCGAGGGCACAACCGGGCCAGCTAAATTTTACGGCGGAACTCTAGCGTAACTGGAGCTGTACGTGTTGCCAGACCAGCGGTACCAACCCAAGCGTTAGGGCGCACATCAGCTTGGAAAGCCGAGGAGCCGCTTAAGCTGCTTGTTGGGCAAATAACACGTATATTCGCGAAATGAGCGCTTCAAGATAATAGTACGCAATTTATCATTTACAGCACGAGTGAAATCTTTGCTCTAGGCATGCGCCGATCATGACGACTGCAGCGCCGCGCTGAGGTTGTGTACATGTGAATAGCTTTTCACAAAGAGTGCTGCTCCTTTGCATGGCATAGAGCGCGAGGTGGGCTCTCCTCGCCTTAAATATCACCTTTTCCTCTTGCTCATGAGTTGCAATTTTAGTCGTTTACTCACTACGATAGCCAGGGAAACACTTCGCGTAGGACCGCCGCTTTCAGCCAATTGTACCTTCCTCCGCCGTCGCCATGCTTGATTTTGTGTATCTGTATCTAGACATATTTTGGGCGACCATTTACATTAATTAAAGAGCCAATTTTTTTTCTTCGACGCCGTCGACTCCTGCCGACTGCCTTCAGCACTGCTCTGCACACCTGGTAACATCGGCACTTCTGCCTTAATGTACGCGCGTCCTGCGATTTAAACAATCGTCGCCTTGAGGTCACTGCAGCCAGAACAGCGTCCGACGGCCATTTGCGTGGGCTAACACATGTGAATGCGCTCTCCGCAATAGCCCAAATCGTACAGACGTATCCTGCGCACTGACTATAGGCCTCGTCACGAAAGAGGTCAGTGCTCAACCGTAGACTGAGATTTAAAAGTCTATAGACACCAAATTGTTGCTTGAGTGTTTTGTTCTTTCAAACGACACGTTATACATTGGTATACGCGGAGCACCCCGTCGTATTCGCTGCGAGCACTAAATAATTTATAATTCCATTTCTTCTTAAAACTGTTTTGGTTTCATCAATCGAACGACGGCTCTGACGTGTATTTGAGGTTCAGGTCACGTGAGGGACAAAAAAATGTACAAACGATTAGGATAGTCGGCAATGCGAAATTTGAGCGCAGGTCTTCACACGCCACCTGCCAGAGGTGGTAGGTGGCCTCTTACGCTCCTACCCACCCACCGGGATCTTCCTGTGACAGCCACCTTCCGGTTGTCGATTTCTCCTCACTCGGCATGGCAAGTTGCCTTTGGCTCTGCTATCACCTTCTAACACGTCACCTTTCACACCTGTCACCTGTCATGTGGCGTGTTCCGCCGACGACTACGACGTGGAACGCAGGAACGGGCGCCTAGAAGCTGCGCTCTAGAAACCGCAATATAACTGCTAGTACGTCCTTTGTTGTAATTCTAGCTCTTGAGGCAGGCTGTAGCGAGTGAAAACTACGCATCAGCGTTTATATTGCAGTTTTAAGGCGATAGCGTTAAGGCTCCCGTTCTGCCGTCGTCGGCGTCGTCAGCACTGTGCGCGAAAAATCCCAGGAGAAGCAGCTTAGGTGGGCCACCTAGGTCACGTGACCATGTTGCATCATCACAACCTGCCCACCCGATTATGACCAAACTGACCACGTTGACAGGTGGTATAGTTAACTATTGGTCCCGAGAGATTTCTCGGGAATAGCAGCCCGGGTCGCACAAGCCACACCGGTGGCAGCACCTGCCATCCTGCAAGGCAGTAGCCCATCGCTCTCCGCTGCACCACTGCTCCAAGTGTGGTGTGAGCCTCCCAGGCATGTATGAATGTAAAGTCGAGAATGACCTATTCCGCATGTATGGGCATTAACCAACCTGAAGAAAACTACCGACATTATACTTAGGCCCATCAACGGTGTTGAACGCTTCGCAGTCAATATTCATTACGGGAACACAATAACTCATAAAGTGAGCAGTCTCAAATTCCTCGGTGTCTGGTTTTCAGAAACTCTTTCTTGGAATATTCACGTTACTAATCTTATATCTGATCTATGCAAAATAGTTGGTTGTTTTTTATAGAATCTCCCATCTCCTACATAAATGGTTGAAGTTATATATTTACTATGCGCTTTTTATTCCAAATTGTCTTATTAGCCGCCGCGGTGGCTGAGTGGTTATGACGCTCGGCTGCCGGCCCGAAAGACGCGGGTTCAATCCCGGCCGCGGCGGTCGAATTTCGATGGAGGCGAAATTCTAGAGGCCCGTGTGCTGTGCGATGTCAGTGCACGTAAAAGAACCCCAGGTGGTCGAAATTTCCGGAGCCCTTCACTACGGCGTCCCTCATAGCCTGAGTCGCTTTGGGACGTTAAATCCCCCATAAACCATAAAACCAAATTGTCTTATTGTTCTCTCGTCCGGGGCACTACGACTAAAAGCAAGTACAATAAATTGATACTTTCACAAAACAAGGCACTGCGAGCAATCGAAGGGTATCACGGTCATCCCCAATATTTAGCTACCGCACCTCTCGTTCTCAAACACGGTTTGCTTAAAGTAGATCAGATATATATTTATCGTTTGTTCCAACACATCTACAAAACGGCGGTAAAGTACCATTCCAGACAATTCCTCATCACAGTATAACCTCCGATCACATAGAAAACAAGTCCCTAGGACGCGTACCAACTACAAGAAACAGAAAACTATCTATCATGCACCTACCGCCCTAAATAATTTTTCGGGTGATCAAGAACTTCGAAAAAATATGCTTCACCAACCAGCCCCACAACGTGTTTTATTAATTGACTTCAGGGTTTCTCTAAAAAAATTCAATGAAATAACCGAGCGCTACTCAATGCAAAATGACATATTATGTCCTAAAAAGTTTGTGCACTGACGTTCTGACACAATCTTAGCTTACCTAATAAATACAGCCCCTTCTTGTTTCTGAACAGTGTTATTACCGTTGAAAAGTCGCGTGATTTCACATTTTTATTTTTCGCGTGTAAGCAAAGACTGGTTTTTTATCATTTTGTTGCTCCGCTGTGATTACGTTTCACACAATGTGCGATCCTCCTTCTGTTGGCGTTGTTCTGTAATGCGTTGAATGTTTATTTGATTTGCAATATGTTCATTTTTTTACCGCTGCACTGTATTGCAAACTGTACAAGGAAGCTGAGGTCTCGACAGGCGCTACAGAATTTTTGCCACAGCTTTCTCTTTCTTCGTAAGAAAGAAATAAAGGCTTTGAAATTAAGTTTTTTAAAAGAAACCTATCGCTCCATGCCCTTGTCGCCTCGAATTTTTTCCTCCCAGCTGGCATTAAGAGGCGCAGTGAGACACTGTATTAACATTTCTCCCCGGTATATAAATTGCATGCCACTGAACTACTGACATTAACTATTCCACTCTGTTCTCCACGGTTTGCAATTTCGACTCCCGTTCGCCAAATTTTACTGTGTGGTGATTTAACTTTCCAGAACTCGGATACCCTTATTGCGTCACCTCGTTTATGCAAAAACTGTCTAGAACTGGCTCTTACCTAAAGCCTTTTTCGAACAGTTTTTGCAACCCGAGTTTTAAGGAATCTCAAACGGATTCATGTTTGCAGTCTTGAATTAATTCGGTCACTTCAACATCTTTGTGAAATAAACGATCAGTTCCTCCTATTTTCAATATGTTCTGTGGAAATTTTCATGCGCCAAGTATCCGCTTATTATATATTTTCTGTTTCACCTATGCTGGAGCAGCAAAGCAGCCAGACGCGAGGAACACCTCAATGAGGGCGGGGCAGAGATTGTCATGTGGCCGTACGTCACTGAGTGACGCGATTTGATGGACGTCGCTGTACGCCCTCCGCAGGCATACGATTTTCGAGTGGCGTGAGAAATAGCCCAAGCTTGCAAAGCCCCGATGGCGGGGGAGGGGGTAATTATGCTTTCGAAATTATAAAACCTGATATGGCTATTATTAACGGCCGGCTATAAATCTTGAATTGAAATCAGGCGCCTATCTGTTATCGTTAAAAAGTTTAGAACTGTTTAATTAACTCCTTTAATTGTCAAAGTGATTTGTTTTTGTTTTTTTGACGTCCGCCAACACAGGTATTATTATGCCACAAAAACCTTCTCCTATCCTCAAAAAACCTACCTTAAAAATTACCAGCGGGCTTCTCTTAAACACTAGGTATATTGCCTTCGTGTGTGAAGAGATGCTTACTAGTCTGCGCTCTATGCGGTCTCTTCATGAGCAACACTGCGATCCAGTTCAAGCGCTGTGGCTGTGAAAAATTTCTGCCACTCTAGCCTGGTTCTACAGACATGTTTTTTCCAGTCTATGTTAGTATAGAGACAGCGCTCCGTATTGCCGCGTAGCACACATCGTCCCTTATGTTATTAAGTTTGCCTCTATTCCGGGGTTCTACTCGTTGATGCAAAGGCCTCGGCTTTCAACGTAAACTTTATTTACATGAGAAGACATACTGAAGAGCGTGTCAACTCTGTTCAGTTATAATAAAATAAAAGAACACCAACAGCCACGTTATGTACACTGATATGTGGTCACGTGTTGTGACGCCTGACAGTACCTAGGTTTCTCCGCAGACCTTCGGTTCAGCCAGTTTTTGCGATTTATTGCGTCAACGAAGAATTCTAGTTATTTGCCGTTAATATCATATCTAATAAATATCATATCTCCCCTAGGCCTCGTGCCGTTGCGACGCTTCGCTTGATGCTATCATACCAATGTATCAGTGTAAAGCAAACTTTTTTTGTTTTGCCATAACCTCATGTCCCGCTCAATCCTAAGTCCCTTTAAACGGGCACGGAAACAAAGTTTCGAACGAAACGATATGAATTGTTTCGTGGGCGTAAGGAAATGTCTTCTAGCAAGTTTCCGCCGCAGGCTTTGAGTGTAATATAATTTAGTATGATTTTGAATGTTGTCCGAGGAGCCGCTCGGCACTTCCACAAACACTTAGTAACGACAGAGTGCACTTGACCCAATTGTTTTGACGTCACCGAACCGAGTGGTTGTTGACAGGAACAACCAGTGCGTGCCGGTGACTCCGACGGCATCAGTATTGTGGTCGTCCATGCAGGTTGGCCGGTCGACCGTGATGTGAAGGTGTCGTGCGCTGGTGCCAACGGAGACCAAAACTGCCGGTATAAAATCTTTGTATTAATTATTAGCCCTTTACACTGGTGTTCGCACATCATTTTCGCGATTACGAGGCGTACAGGCCACTTTCCAGGCAAAACACTGACACCGGAAACTTTCCGTTTCTACCCTTTTCAAGAAGAACACGGACGACAGGATAGGAAAAGCAAGGTTACACAACACAAGCTATGGTTTGCAATAAACGCTTAATCTGCCAACAGTGGGCAATAGAGGCAGACGGAAAGATCACCTGGAAGGAACGGAGTTATAAACCACGAGAAAAGGTTGCGAATGGAAACAAGGTCTCAGAAATCACAGTGCTAATCAATCAGGCTGTGAAAAACGGGCTGACGTCGCCAACCCTCGTTGGGAAGGTCATGGCCACCGAGGAAGTCTGGCTCCATGCAGGGCCCAACAATATGTCTCTGCATACAAACAACCTTTATTCGCGCCGAACATCAACTGGAGGAAACGGAACCATGTCATCCCATGCTTGCCACATGCAACTGGTCATTTAAATAGTCACCGCCTGGTTATGGCCAATCCCCCTTGTGGGTATGTGCCATTGTGTGAGGTCAACAACAACAACAACAACGACAGAAGAAGACGATACACGTAGTAGTGGACACGTAGCGCTGGGCGGTGACTGGGCGGTGACTGTTCGTATCACTAGCTTCTGATTGCTTGATTGTCTTTCGTTTTTGCAGGGCGCTTGCAGGTCGCTAGGGGCGCATGTCGACGTCCTCTCCTGGCCAGGGGAACTCCTCCTGGTCGGCCAGCCTCCCCCCTAACCAACTCCCCCTGGACGCCTTCTTTCGGGGTGGCGTCGGCACTATTCCCGTGGCTTTGGTTCCATCGGATGGTGCGCCATTCGACTCAATGACCCGGATGCGGTTCAGACTGCGCTACAGGCGATTACGCCTCACTTCGTAAAAATCTGTGATATCCGGCAGTACGGCAGAGGAGGCGTGGTGTGCAGGTCGGCCGACCAGGCCTGCAGCATGGATTTGTTTACGTGCACAGCTTTTGGAAGCCAGTCGGTAAGCGCATTTATACCGCCGCACTTGGCGTGCTCTAAAGGGCTGGTGCGAGGGGTTGACCCACGCCTTAGCCCTAAGGAAACGCTAGAGAAAGTCTCCTCCGCAGGGGTGATTTCTGTACATCGGTGCACTCGGGTCGTCGAGGAAACAAAACTTCCAACTAAAACGGTAATTGCCACTTTTGCGGGTCTCTCCTGTCCATCTGAGTTGAAGGTGTGACCCCTGGTTTTCAGGGTCGATCCGTATTCTTCAAGGCCACTTCAATGCCGCAAATGCTGGAGGTTTGGCCACAGCGCGAACACCTGCAACTCGAGCTCAAGGTGCAGTGTGTGTGGTGGTAATCATGACCGTGAAGGAAGGTGTTCAAAAGATGAGCTGTGTTGCTTGTACAGCGGTAGTCACTCCGCCACATATTCTAATTGTCCTGCAAGGGCTGAGGAGGTTAAGGTGCTGGAAGTGTTAGAAAAGCGCCGGTGCTCAAGGCGCGAGGCTATGGCTATTGTTAAGGAAAGGACGTACGGGTACTCAGTGTGGCAGCACGGCAGACGATTGCGGTCGTGGATTCAAGCCTGTCAGATGCGATTGCTACAGCGGTTGAAAAGGCAATGGCCAAGGTCATGGATCGGCTAGTGAATTCAGTAACAGAGTGCATATCGCAAGTAATGGTGGCGCAAATGACCTCTTCAATAATGACCTCCAATACTGTGTTGAAGTCATCCGTGGATCCTGCAGTACCTACTGAACTCAGTGTGGAGACGCCTTCCCTTGTTTCAATGCAGCCGCAAAAAGAGCGCACGGCTCCAACTCATGTACCTGAAGTCACGACCGGAACAATTGATAGGTGTGTTGAGCTGATGGAGCTCGATGCTCGAGCTCAGAAACGTAGCCGGTCTCCTTTGGCCGTTGCTGGTCCGTCTAGCTCCCCTCAATCCAAAACAAAAAGAGTAATTCAGGAAAAACTGGTCACCACAGTATTTTGGAAAAGGCAGTTGCTGCTGCAGATCTCTCGGTAGAATAGGGTCTCTGAGAGTGCTGCAGTGGAAGTGCCGTTCCATTCAATCAGCCTTCATTGATTTAGTAACTCTTTCAAATCGATTTCCTCCTCATGTCATTGCGCTTCAAGAAACCTGGTTGTCGAAAGAGTTTTCATTTCAAATGGAACATAATCGAATTTTTAGAATGGACCGCCCATCAAGGGGGGGCGGTTTGCTTCTGCTGGTTTCATCCAGATTCTGTCACAAGGCACGATTGGTGTTTCAGCGTGTGGACGCTCATTGCGAAATTCAGGCAGTGGATCTTTCAGTTCCTAGTTTCCATCCCATTACTGTCGCAAATGTATATTTTCCATCTGGGGTTCATGATACACGGCCATTAGATTCCTTACTCTATGTCAGCAGATCACATGTGTTGCTTGTTGGGGATTTCAATTCGCATCACTTGACTTGGGGTTATTGAACAGACCAGTGCGGTTTGCGTTTATGGGATTGGGCTTGTGTGAATAACCTAAACTGTCATAACTCGGGTTTTCCGACCTTTCTCCGTGGACACTCCAGATCAGCATTGGATTTAACGTTTTCAACCCCAGGGGTAGCAGTTTCCTCCTGGACTCCGGTTGACTCTGCAACAAACAGTGACCATTTCCCACTCACTTTTGACATTGTGTGTCCGATGACTTCTATCGGCGGATTCAGTTGCACCGTAGTCGATTACAACAAGTTCAAAAGTTCACTCAGTTCAGAACTACACTCTTTGCCGAATTTGTCTCAGGAGAGCAGGGTGTTAGGCTTATGCTCTATTTTAGATCGGGTACGGAGGCAATCAGAGTTTACAGTGTGCGATAGCATAGGCACTTCTCTGAGCCCTTGGTGGAATGCAGAATGTTCAAAGGCTTATAGGCGGCGAAACGCTGCCTGGAAGAAACTTATCCACAATCAATGTCCCCGGAATTAGATCGATTATAAGTTTCTTGCAGCTATCTTCAAGCGCACAGTCGCTAGGGCAAAAGAAAAATATGATGAAGAGAATTATGACCATCTATCAAAATCTTCAAAAGCTATGACCATCTATCAAAAGCTGATCCGGATCATGAGAGGGAGATAACTAGAAGGATAAGAATGGGGTGGAGCGCATATGGCAAATTCTCGCAGATCATGAGTGGCAGTTTACCAATATCCCTCAAGAGGAAAGTGTACAACAGCATAATCTTACCGGTACTCACCTACGGGGCAGAAACGTGGAGGCTAACGAAAAGAGTTCAGCTTAAGTTAAGGACAACGCAGCGAGCCATGGAAAGAAAAATGATAGGTGTAACGTTAAGAGATCGGAAGCGGGCAGAGTGGGTGAGGGAACAAACACGGGTTAATGACATCCTAGTCGAAATCAAGAGAAAGAAATGGGCTTGGGCAGGGCATGTAATGCGAAGGCAAGATAACCGCTGGTCTTTAAGGGTAACGGAGTGGGTTCCAAGAGAAAATAAGCGTAGCAGGGGGCGGCAGAAGGTTAGATGGGCGGATGAGATTAAGAAGTTTGCAGGCAAAGGGTGGATGCAGCTGGCAAAGGATAGGGTTAATTGGAGAGACATGGGAGAGGCCTTTGCCCTGCAGTGGGTGTAGTAAGGCTGATGATGATGATGATGATGATGATCAAAATCTAATAACAGACAAGCCTTGTTTCGCTTTCTGAGGTCAAGGAACAGGCTGCCACCGCCTCACAACATTCCCTCTAATGTGCTGACTCCAGTAGAGCTTGCCAGGTCATTAGAAGAAATTGGCAAGGCTTAGAACACCGTTGTTCGGCTGCGCTCTCTCGCCCACAACTGCTTGGGAATCACTATGATGATTTCCTTAATGTCTCGGTTTCTGAGCTCTCCCAGGGGATAAATCGGTTACCTTCTGCAGCTCCTGGTCCTGACCGTGTCACCTCTGCGATGATTAAAATACTGTTCGACGAATCCCCCAATGCTATATTGGAGCTGGGAAATTACTCTATTAGAACCCCATGGAACCCGGATGTATGGCGTGTTTCCAAAATTATCCCGGTGTTTAAAAAGCCAGGCGAAGGGTTGGTCTTAGACAACATTCGACCAATTTCATTGACATCGAATCTGGTGAAATTGGTTGAGCACGTGCTGTATGGACGAATCATGCCTATTATTACTGAAAAGAGACTACTTAACCCCTGTCAGATTGGTTTCAAGCCTGGGTGCTCTATATGGTGTGCGCATACTGACCTCGAAAGCCGTGTCCGACTAGCGCGCCGGCGTCGACAGTATGCTGCGCTGGTAACTCTAGACATCTCGAAAGCATATGACAGTGTCGTACATGGGCCTCTGATGTGCAGACTACGGGCTCTGGGCTTGCCAAGTTATTTTGTGGAATGGGTGTCAGCTTTCCTGGCTGACAGAGATTTTATTGTTGTCAACGCGGAGCTTCTACAAGGAAATTTCATCAATCTAGAGGTGTGCCTCAAGGTGCAGTTCTCTCCCCTGTTCTATTCAACCTCTTACTCAGTTCGATTTCGACTTCCCCTGACGTGACTACGTGCGTGTATGCAGACGATATAGCTTTCTTTGCTGCTGCGAGTGATTTACATTGTGTGTATATGGTTTTACAGTCATATTTAAATTCCCTTGACCGATGGTTATCTGAATTACACTTAAGTCTTAATGTAAACAAGTGCGCTTTGTTACCTTTTCCGGTTACTCAACAGGTACACATTTCATTGTCTTATCGTCATCATGTCATTCCTCAGGCATGTTCCCTAAAGTATCTCGGGGTAACTTATGACTCCTCTCTCTCTCTTGGCGGTCACATATAGATCAGGTTGCTGCGAAAGGGATTCGGGCGGTAGGCCTTCTGCGAAGGATGAGCAGCCCTCGCTGCGGTATGCGCAGACATGCTCTTCTGCTGATTTACAAAATGTATATCCGGCCAATCTTGGAATTCGGTTGCGTTTTGTTTTCTGGAGCAGCTGCATACAAACTGCGCCCACTTCTGCTCTTAGAGCGAGAAGCTCTGCGCCTGTGTTTGGGTCTCGCTAAATAGGTGGCAAACAATGTTTTGTATCTGGAAGCGCGGGTGCCGTCTCTTACTGCAAGGTTTCGCCTTTTGACAGTACAAACGTTTTTAAAGTTTTGCGACTCGGAGCAGCATGCATCCGAGTTGATCTTCCTAGGGCAGCGAGCGGAGTTCTTGGGTGTCGAATGGTCTCGCCTTCAAACTCCCCAAATCTGTTTCGTTGAATCTTTGCTGGGCCCACTCAACGTGCCAATACCTGAAATTGTTCCGGTGCGGTCCATCCCCGCAACTGTGTCTATCATCTACGATGACATTTATCCATGTAATGCAAAATTACTGCCTTTCTCATGGTTAAATGGTATGTTGCAGGGTTATTTGTCGACCTTCAGCTCACATGTTGCAATTGCGACTGATGGCTCGGTGTGTGCAGAAAAGGCAGGTGTAGGTATTTACTCCCAGTCCCTTGACTGGTCTTTTTCTCTCCGTCTCCAAGATTTCACTCCTATCTATCTGGCTGAGTTTCTAGCAGTGGTTCTCGCTCTGCGCAAGGTACCAATTTCTTTATCAGCAGTAATAATAATTACGGACTCGTTATCTTTATGCACTTCCCTCTCTGCGTCCACTGAATCGCAGCTCTTTCGGATTCTAAAATTCATGATCCCTCCACACAACACGTCAATTCGATTTCTTTGGGTTCCTGGGCACAGGGGTCTTCTATTAAATGAATCAGCTGATGCTTTAGCGAAGGCAGCCCTGAGTGGACCGATTGTTGACCCGCTTCCAACAACTGCTTACATCACGGCGGCACGCTTTCGACGGTACACTGTAATGAACGAATTGGGCGAATCAGCGCTTACTTCCTTGGATGACTTCCAGCACCTACTGTTCCCTTGGAGAAGCTCAGTCTGGCGATCGCGCAATCTTGAAGTTTCCTTCTCGAGGCTTCGTTGCCGGGTGCCGCAACTAAATTTTTACCTATACAGGCCTGGTCTGGAGATCTCCCCATTGTGTCCGTATTGTGCGGAGCCGCCGGAAACAATAGAGCACTTTCTTCTTTTTTGCTGTCGCTACTCATCGATTAGGAGGCGACTATTAGAAGTTCCAATACAGAATCTCAGTTCCCGCCTGTCTTCTGCGGTTGTTCTGTCTCTTGGCGCTTCTATGCTTGGTCATACCAATGGGAATGTTTGCTCTGCCGTTCAAAATTATCTCCTAGAATCAAAACGTCTACCATCATGAGCTTTCGTCCTGCCCATCCCATTATCAGCTTCTGTATTTCGGTTTTTACAACCACTTATAGTAATCCCTACCCCTTCTTTGCCTAAATTTTGGTTTGTATGACCCCCCCCCCTCCTGCAACCACCTCGGCTACGGTAACTGTGCGATCCAAATTTTGGTAGGTCATCCCATGCTCGCCACATGCAACTGGTCAGTTAAATAGTCACCGCCTGGTTATGGCCAATCCCCCTTGTGGGTATGTGCCTTTGTGTGAGGTCAACAACAACAACAACAACAACAACAACAAGACGAAGCGCTGCTAGACGCGTTCGATTGGAACCAGGTTGAGGTTGGGGACGAGGTCTAGCACTGCCCAGCGAGGCTGGCTCGGCACATTGTCTCCCGCATCCTCCGCCTCCACTAGGGACGACACCGTCGACAGCGTCAAGACCGAGAAGGCATGGAGTCGACCACGACAGCCCCCGACGAAGAGCAGTGCCCTGTCGACGAGTATCCGGTCTTCAAGGAGGTCATGCGAAGCATCCAGAACACGGACCCGACGTGGTTCGGTGCGCTGACGTCGGGCCCGCCGTCCATCAAGAAGAGATCCCCACAGGAGGTCTGCGTGCTGGTCGGCCAGAGGAAGGCCGCCGCAGAGTCGAGGCGTATCGAGGAGAGCGGCGGATACGTGTTCCAGAACCAGACGGTGGCCCCACCATTTAGCTCTGGTGGCACACCCTTCTGTGGTCTTCATGATATCTACCAGAGTGCGTATATTTTTTATATCTACAACAGTGCGTATATGTCGTTTTTTCACGTTTTCATTTTTCTTCTGGTCACTGTGCATTTATAAGCTTTCTCCATTTTCTTGAGTGCATTCATGGTCTGGTGACATTTTTCCATGCAGAGGCGGCCTCCCCCTCCTGCTTGACCATGGAGTCGCGGTTCGACAAGCGGCTAACGGCTAGCGGGGCCGACTGAGTGGAACATCCACGTTCACGGACTCATGCCCTTGTGGCGGCGTTCACGGCGCCACTGCGCATGCACAATCACTTGTAATACCGATTTTTCATCAGTAACTAAATAACAGAGAAGGTGCAGAGAGAACGTCTTATCTTCCACATGACTACTGTACTCTCGCTTATTGACGCTAGCTGCGGTTTATTCCGCAGTGCTCTGAAGTATGACAGAGTCAGTTTCGCTGTCTAATACCACAAAGTGCTCATAGCTTTGATATAGTTATCTTGCTAATGTTTTGCGTTCAGTCATTCACTGTGATACACTTTATGCGGCTTTGATCCTGATCACTGTGGTTGTTTACGAAATTTTTCTGTTCATGCTGGGGCAAACAATGCTGGTTTTATAACAAATGGCGCTGTTCTTGAAACCGGAAGCTGGAGGCACGCCCCATTTGCGATGTGGCGTGTATGATTTTATAATACTAAAAGTTGATTTTAAAATACTTTTTTTTGTTCTCAACAGAAAGCTTGGTGTCCAAATCCCGTGCGATTGCGTTAGAAATACCGCAGAAGAAAAAAAAGTAAAGGAAAACTTCAACAGTGGAGACAATTGTAATCTCGTTGTGTTGTAATATGCCATCAGGAATCCTATATTACTTGTTCGCAAATGCTTACGCGCTTCTCCAGTCTTCTACGCTCGTATGTGTAACGCGCCGGCATACCGAGTGCTTTCTCTCGCTGCCGTGAAGGCAAACACGCTTTCCAGCTCAATTTTTCACACTACGAACCTTCAAGTAATCAAGAGTGACTCCGTATTTTTCATTAGGAAACTTAATGCATTTAACAATAGCAAGACTATGATACCTCGTTAAGGTCATGGTGGGTACGAGGGTACCGATGGAGTTCCACCGCATACCATAGTTTTATCCCGTTTTACGCGAGTTTCAGTACCAAGTTAAAATCAGTTTGTACCGATCATACCACGCTTTTGATCCTAACAATATAAGTCAAGATATATTTTGATTTCCACCCTGAACTCTTAACGAACTTCGCGAACGACATGACAGAACTGAAGAGAAAGGGTTCTCAGGGCACGCGGTGAATGTGACCAGACGAAAAGGTGACATGTAGAAAAAGAGATAGCAAAGCAGGAGCGCAATTGGCGAAGGAAAACAAGGTCCTTGGGCAAGATAGAAAGAGAGAGAGATCGAAACAATTTTTCTTCATGAATTTTGGTAAAGGGTGGGGGGGTTAGGGCCGCCTGGTGGCCACGAGCCTTTGGAGCACGGCAATTCTTTGGGGTCGGGGTACCGCTCGGAGAGCTGCAGATCTATCGGGGTAATGTCTGAGGGACAACCATGGAGAATTGTGACACAGGGTGGCCTTGGGAAGACAGGAAATATCTTGAGCGTATCTATCGTTCTCAGAGGTTGAGCTCATTTTTAACAAGAGTGATAAAAAACGCTCACGTCGCTCCACCGAAGAAAGAAGTGCGATCCCTGAGGAAATTTGGTTATCGAGGCCGAGGAACGTAGGTGTGCGCTAAGGCTGAGAGCAGGAACCCAGCTTTATTCCTCGCCGCGCCTTTATTATTCCGCGCCTGGGGGTCCGGAGACAGAGGCTGATAGAAGAAAACGTTGACGACCGTCGGAAGCCGGAGCCGAAGGCGCGCGACAGAAGACGACGAAGGCCGTGCTCCTGCACGTTTTCGATTCGGACCTGGATGACACTGACCACCAGGGCCAGCAGTGTCCGGCGAGAATTGCGTAGCGCGCCCTTTCCGTCATCCTCAACCTCCATCAAGGCGTCAGAGCAAGGCATGGAGCCGACCACCACGTCCCTCCACGAAGAGGAGTGCCCTGTCGACGAATGCCCGGTCTCCAAGGTCATGCGAGACACACAGAACACGGACCCGATGTGCTTCAGTGCGCTGACGTCGGGCCCGCAGTTCGTCGAGCAGAAGAGGTCCCCACAGAAGATCTGCGTGCTGGCCGGCCAGAGGAAGGCCGCCGTAGAGCCGAGGCGGATCGAGGAGAGCGGCGCATACGTGTTCCAGACCCAGACGGTGCCACCACCATTCAGCTCTGATGGCACACCCTTCCGATAGCCGCTCAACTTCTACCGGTGAGCTTCCATTTTCTGACTGCTTTACTTTTGCCTTACTTCTCTTTTCTTCTGTATTTCTGTATTTTCTGATGTATTTTTAGTCTTTGCAACCTGCTTCCATGCACTCATGCTCTGCTGCTTTTCGTCCATGCAGGCAGTGCCTCTGCTGTCCTCTGCTTGGCCGTGGGAACACTCGACTGCCTGAGGATTGCTTCAGCGTGACCGGCTGTCCGTAACCTGCGCACTTATGGACTACGGCCCTTGTGGCGGCGCTCACGACGCCACTGCACATGCTCAATAATAGCATGCTATCGATTTGTCACCGACAACTAAATGAGTGAAGATGAGCCAGGGATACGCTCCTAATTTATATGGCGTCTGTAACTGCGTTGATCTTGCAGCGCTCATCCACTACCATTGTAAGTTTCGCTGTGTAAAATAAAATCCGTTCATTTCTTATAAAGTTCTCTTCCAAATGTTTCGCGTCCAGATCCATCACATGCGGCCGAGAGACCCCCCCGTGCACATTCCTCAGCGGCTTCGTGTTCTGACTACCCACGTTTCCTAGGCACGCTTGCGTGTTTGCGCAAGTCGTCCGCCTTTATGCACGTCCTCCTACACCATGCTGCACGGCCGTACAAACGAACAGCCGAGGTCAGCGTACCCAATCTGTCCTGCGTTACTTTAATCAGTAGTGGACTTAGATGGCTACGCTCAACGATTTTTCAGGTTTCTAATATCTTAGGGTCGACATTCAATGAGTCACAACACGCATCTGCACTGCATCACAATGGTTACGCTAGAATCGCTACAATACCGGGTGTTTCAGCGTACACTTTCAAGTTTTTCAAAAATAGGCTTTTCAGGGTAAACATATGGCTTTTGAGGCATAGTACTACCACAGTTCCTCCATACTTTTGGGACTCTGGTATTACCAGTGTTGGCGGACAATAGAAAACCGGTGAATCATTTTGAGTTGTAAGCTGGTTATTAATTTTTAAAAAAATAGACTTTTTAACTAGTAGAGATAGGCGCCTAGTTGCAATTAGATATTTGTAGCCGGTCGTAAGTAACAGCAATATCAGTTTTCAGAATTTCGAAAGCGCGATTACCCTTGGCGCTGTGGCTCGACAAAATTTGGCTTTTTGACTAGTTGCGTGCATTGGAGGGGTTACTCTGCCTGCATGCTTTCGAAAGCGCATGTATTTTCGCACGATCCAGCCTAATTTTGTCGAGCCACAGAGGCGAGGGCAATCGCGTTTTCCTAATTCTAAAAACTGACATGGGTATTAGTAACGACCGGCAACAAATTTGACTGCAACCAGGCGCTAAAAACCCTTGATCGGTCGACCAGCCTTCGCTGGTACTGCTATGGTGACCTGGATAGCGCCGCCTCCCAGCAAGCTAGGATAGGCTAGTGCCGAGGCTCGGAATCGAACCAGCGCCTTTGGCGTTATAGACGGAGACGCTACCACTCCACCACGACGGCTGAAGTTGTAATTGACAATAAAGGCGCATCTAGTGAATGCACTATTCCGATGCAGAAGTCTCCGTGCTTTTGCTACGTATATCCTGGCGTAGCAGAGCTAGGCCATCGGCAATTTTTCTTAGCTGCCTTGTACCTTGTCTCCCATCCGTAATAAACGATTTACGTTAAGTAGCTTGAAGTTGACTGGCACAGCAGGGAATGTTTCGCCGGGCGAACGTGCGAAGACACAAGTGCTCTTTATACTGCGAACTGCCTTGTACGATCACCGACCATAGTGCCATCATAGTTTTTCATCCACCGTGGCGATCATCTGATCAGCCTTAACAGGCTCCTTCAAAGGTTAAATAGCACTTGAAGCGGCACTTGGAGTTCCTCTGCTGTTCGGCGCTTGTAAATCGAGGCGCGTCAAAAACAAAAGCACGGACACGCAAAGCTCATAGACGCGAAGCGCCATAACAAATCGAAACTCTCCTGGCCGCCTGTGGCGCTGCCAAGCATCGAGTTTCTTTGCTTCCAACATTCAGGTGGTCTTTTGCCTGTCTTCCTAGGGTGATAAAAGTGCATTATCGGTTTTAAAACAAAACTCACTTCAATACTGAACCGCGCAACCTTCCACTGTAAGCCTCAGAGATTCTCGATCCCGATGTAGGAAGGAGAATTCCTACAAGATGGCCTCTCTTGTCCTATGACGTCATCATGCTTGTACTTACGTGATTGGCCAGTGGCGGCGATACCTGTATTTTAGTTCTTGCTATTTTCTACCTTACAAGAGCATTGTTTTCAGTAAGAGCGGCGTTTTTGTGATCAGGATCGAGCAGGTATTCTATCGATACAAGCCAACTTCAATTTCTCCTCAGTGTCCATTTACCACCTCTCTCCCTTCACACAACCACCTTATCTGATCCACTGAAATGGGTCTAAATAACGTTATTACCAACCAACCACATGACGCATGAAATCCAGAAAAAAATGGCTGGCGTTTCAGCATTGGTAACCATGATATGAAAAAGCACACCATGTACCCGAAAGGGCGGTTAAGGGGTCCACTGACCCAGGGAGCAAGTCAGGCGCGTTTCCTTTTCTCGAAATCAACGGAGTCTACCAGTGTGCTCTGCGATACACTGCACGTCAAAGATCGCCAGGTGGTCGAATTTATTCCGGAGCCCTCCACTGCGGCATCTCTTTCTTCCTTTCTTTCTTCTTCTTTCATTCCCTCCTTTATCCCTTCCCTTACGGCGCGGTTGAGAGAGAGAGAGAGAAACTTTATTGTTGGAGAGGAAGTCGGGGCACGCCCCTGTTGAGTTGTCCAACGATACATGAGGCACATAATGCGCCATTTCCTTTCCTCAAAAAATCAATTATTGTGTTAATATTATTATTAATATTATTATTACAAACATTGAACGCAAACACGACACGCGCAACGTACGGGCTGTTTCTACACCCGTAGGCAAATCTCCCGCCACTTTAAAACCATTGCGAATTGGCCATTCTTTTTTCTCACCGCCTTCCACTCCGACTTCCTCGGCGCAGTTTTCGCGAAGCCAGCATCACAAACACAATAAAGCGCGTTGGTTCTGTTGCGATTTTCAACCGAACCCTACCCCTTCGAAAGAAGAAGCCTCAATTAAAACCATTTTATCTTCTTTTCTTTTGCCACACGCAAACTTCTTTTATCAGAGCCAATAAAAGCACGAAAAAGCTGAAGTGAAGGCACGGAAAACACAGAGGATTTTTCTCCTAACCAGAAGCAAACAAGCGGCACCAATAGCTGCCCCACACCCTATGGTCGTATGTGCATGAACGCGCCCACTCCTGCATTCTCTTATGACTCCATTTAGTATTTCGATTCAAAACCAAATATTTTTCGGCCCAAATGGCCCACCAAGGCCACGCTGCGGTGACTCAGTGGTTAGGGCGCTCGGCTACTAACCCGGAGTTCCCTGGTTCGAACCCGATCTCGACGGCCGCGTTTCGATAGAGGCGAAACGCAAAAGGTGCCCGTAATGCTGTGCGATGTCAGTGCACGTTCAAGATGCCCAGGTGGTCCAAATTATTCCGGAGCCCTCCACTGAATAATAATAATTGGTTTTGGGGGAAAGGAAATGGCGCAGTATCTGCCTCATATATCGTTGGACACCTGAACCGCGCCGTAAGGGAAGGGATAAAGGAGGAAGTGGAAGACGAAAGGAAGAAGAGGTGCCGTAGTGGAGGGCTCCGGAATAATTTCGACCACCTGGGGATCTTTAACGTGCACTGACATCGCACAGCACACGGGCGCCATAGTGTTTTTCCTCCATAAAACCACTGCGGCACATCTTTCTTCCTTGACCCCGCCGCGGTGGCTCAGTGGTTAGGGTGCTCGACTACTGATCCGGAGTTCCCGGGTTCGCACCCGACCGCGGCGGCTGCGTTTTTATGGAGAAAAAACGCTAAGGCGCCCGTGTGCTGTGCGATGTCAGTGCACGTTAAAGATCCCCAGGTGGTCGAAATTATGCCGGAGCCCTCCACTACGGCACCTATTCTTCCTTTCTTCTTTCACTCCCTCCTTTATCCCTTCACTTACGGCGCGGTTCAGGTGTCCAAAGATATATGAGACAGATACTGTGCCATTTCCTTTCCCCAAAAAACCAATTATATAATTATCTTTCTTCCTGGCGTCCGCCGATATGTGAGACAGATACTGCGCCATTTCCTTTCCCCAAAAACCAATTTTCAGTTTTCAAAGCCTGACGAAATCCAACGGTAGCCACGATATTATTCTTTTATATGCACGTAAACAAATTTTGTACAATGCAAAGAAAAATTTGGAACTAAAATTAAAACGCCACGATTCCTTAAATTCCTACGGACTATGGAACCATTTTATTTTTCGAAGATGCACATCTATCACGACATCGCAATGCATTATAGAAGTTCCCGCCAAATCTACCCCCTCCTCACCCTTCTCTGACCAGAACCGAGCAGGAGGTATGGCTTCGATTAAAAACCGCCACCGTTCTATCGGCTTTACTCCTCTCCCTCATACATAGGTGTTGTTCTCAGGAAGAATGAAAAGGAAAGGGCACAGGCCTGGCCACTGACTCAAGCTTAGTCACAATCGCTGCCACTTGCTGAAAGTAGGAGAGTCGAATGATAGGATAGAAAAGACGCGCGCTATAATGTCCCTCTCCGATCCCAGAGGCAGTGCTATACCGGGCCAACCTGTGGCGGAGGTGAAGCAAGCTGCAAGCACTGCTCCATATTTACAAAATTAAGTTTGATATCTTGGGTCCAGATGGGACACGTAGCAGATATTAAATCCCCTCATATACAGGGGAGAGAAATCTCCTACCTGTCACTACGGATTCTAAACGCACATATTAAATTTGCCCAAACAAACTGAAACCTCCCTTCCAAGGGATAGAATCACAGGAGGGATGGGAGGCTGCTCTAGCTGCGCAGCTCACAGGCGGAGCTACAGCTTTGCATTGTGGGCTGGACGACGTTGACGTTCGCCGCGGCACCAACAGTGTCCGGCCAGCTAGGGCGTCTCGAGGGCCCGTCGCCGTCCTGCTCAACACCTCTCCCCCTTCACCCAACCTCATCTGGTCCACTGAAATGGGTCTAAATCCAGAAAAAATGGCTGGCGTGTCAGCATTGGTAAGTATGATAGGAAAAAGCACACCGTGTACCCGAAAGCGCAGTTAAGGGGTCCACTGACCCAGGGAGCCAGTTGGGCGCGTTTCCTTTCCTCAAAATCAAAGGAGCCTACCCGTGTGCTGTGCGATACACTGCACGTTAAAGATGACCAGGTGGTCGAAATTATTCCGGAGCCCCCCACTGCGGCACCTCTTTCTTTCTTCTTTCACTCCCTTGGCCGTGGACGGGGGGACTGCAGCCACCATGCGCGAGCTGCTCGCCACCTCGGTGATCCGCGACATGGCTGTGAGCGCGAGGGAGCCTGCCCCTCGGAACCACTGCGCTGGCCTGGTGTTCGGAGTGGACGGGCGCCGGACGGTTGCTGAGCTGCTCGCCGCCACGGAGTCAGCCGTGCCGATAGTGTCGGCGTCGCTGTCTGACACCACACTAACCGTCAGATTTGCGGCTCCGGTGCCACCGGCACATATATCCATTTACAGGAGGCGTAAGGCTGTGCGGGCCTGCAGACCTCGTCCACTGCAGTGCCGAAGGTGCGGCGGACTGGGCCACACCACCGGGGCCTGCCGGGCTCCACACCGCTGCACCCACTGCGCGGGCCCCCACGAGCAGGGTGCCTGTCCGCGCCGCAAGCCGCGCTGCATTAAAGGGACACTGAGGAGAAATTGAAGTTGGCTTGCATCGATAGAATACCAGCTCCTTATCACAAAAATGCCGCTCTTACTGAAAGCAAAGTTCTTGTAAGGTAGAAAATAGCAAGAACCAAAATACAGGTATCGCCGGCACAGGCTACTCTAGCAAGTACAAGCGTGGCGACGTCATAGGACAAGAGACGCCACCTTGGAGGAATTTCCTTCCTACAATTTACCCACGAATCTCTGAGGCTGTCAAAGGAAGGTTGCGCGGTTCAATATTGAAGTGAGTTTTGTTTTAAAACCGATAGTGCACTTTTATCACACAAGGAAGGCAGACAAAAGACAACCTGAATGTTGAAAGCAAAGAAAACCGATGCTTGGCGGCGCCACAGGCGGCCAGGAGAGAGTCGATTTTTTATGGCGCTTCGAGTCTATGAGCTTTGTGTGCCTCGTGGTTTTGTTTTTGACGCGCCTCGATATACAAGCGCCGAACAGCAGAGGAACTCCAAGTGCCGCTTCAAGTGCTAGTTAAACTTTGAAGAAGCCTGTTAAGGCTGGTCAGATGATCGCCACGATCGATGAAAAACTATGATGGCACGGTGGTCGGTGATCGTACAAGGCAGTTCGTACTTGTGTTTACGCACGCTCGCCCGGCGAAACATTCCCGGCTGTGGCGGTCAACTTCAAACTACTTAACGGAAATCGTTTCTTAGGGACGAGAGACAAGGTACAAGGCCGTTAAGAAAAATTGCTGATGGCCTAGCTCTGTTAGGCCAGCAGATATGTAGCGAAAGGGCGAAGATTTCTGCATCGGAAAAGTGCATTCAAACAAGTACGCGTCGCTCACCGAACTCATAGTGGGCGACGTAAAGACGACGGTAAGCGCCTACGTGGCAGCGCCGAAGAACTGCGGAAAAGGGGTGATATATGATGTACCGATTTCTTGGACGGAGGAAGAGATCCTAAAGAGAATCGAGTACTTTGGAAACAAGAACCCAGAACCCACCCGTATTGGGAGTGACAAGACTTGGGAAAGAAGCAAAGGCAGTCCTAATTCTTTTCGAGAGCAACAAGGTCCCGTGGCAAGTGTACCTGTCACACGCACCATCCAAATGCGTACTATACAAGAAACGCTTCGAAGTATGCTACGCATGCAGGAGGATGGGCCATAGGCAGGACGTATGCCCGGACCCAGACAACAAAAAGTGCAGAAACTGTGGGGAAGAAAACCCAGAGGGAAGTCATCAATGCAAGACCAAGTGCCAGCTCTGTGGAAAGGAGCACCCATTGCGAGACAAGAAATGCAAGGAGATGTACAGAAGACCGTACGAAGTAAAGAAGAAGATATTGGAGAAGAAACAAGAAGAAGCAAAGGCCCCAAACACCACGAGCAGGCGAGATGAAGGAGCGTCGCAGGGGCGACAGCGTCTCGAGACTGGGGAAAACAAGACCAAAGACCAGGCAACACCCGGGGCCCAAGCGACGCCGAAAGGGACAAGAAGATCGAGATCCAGGGATCCAAAGATTCCCTGGGGCAGGAGACAGTACAGAAGAAGGACCCCGACCAAAGAACTCAAACAAGTAAGCTTTGTAGAAGGGTCTTCCCAGGCTACAGACGATAAAGATAAATAGAACAGTTGAAAAAGAAAGTGAGTGAGCTCCAAGGGTTAATAAGTAACCTTACGAAAGCAATAAAGGAAAAAATGGCCAGGCTTAGCTTGGTTAAGCCAAGAATGCGTTGCATATCTCGATGGAGTTCCGTGCTGCTCCGTTGACTCGATAGGCTATTGACTCGATCGCAATTGAAACTGCCCATGTAGCAGAGCTCGATCGCCTTTGAGTCGATAGACTATCGGTTAGAGGGCCCTCGAAATGCCCGTGTGACAGTGGTATAAGACTGTCCCGGCGAAGGAGCGCAGCTCTTTTATACATATGCCGTGACGTCAATCATAGCGCAGTGCCCCTAGCGGGAGGAGCGGGAGTCAGGTGGTGGCTGCGGCCGCGCGCAACCGCGCCAGTTGGGGCCCAGCTTTTCCTCCGTGACGTCACGCGCCGGCGCAGCGCCCCTAGCGGGAGGAGCGGGAGTCAGGTGGTGGCTGCGGCCGCGCGCGACCGCGTGAGTTGGGGCCCAGCTTTTCCTCCGGCTGTCGTGACGTCACGTCACGTGGTTGCGCTAAAGGTCAATGGTGGCTGCCCGGCCGCGCCCAAGGGCTGAACTGAGTGATTGCAATATGCAACGCATAAAAGAGAAGGCAACGCCCCATCTCTCTCGCATGCTACCTATACAGCCCGTGCAGGCACTACAACAAAGTACCCCCTCGACACCTAAGCGGCAGGAAACGGTAGAGGAAAAAATGGAGGAGGCAGTAACAGTCAGGAGACCCCCGCTTAAGCGAAAGGGGGACAACGAAACAGATATATGGGTAGAGGTAAAGAAGGAATGTGAAGAAAATAGGAATGCCATAAAGGCGATACAAACAAAACAGAGACTTCATGGCACAGGTCATGGCAGCACTCAACCAGATACAAGAGAACATGAATCAGAGATTTGAGAGCATGACGGCAGAATTACAGGCGCAAAGAGCTGAATTGCAAACGCAGAGAACTGAGCTGGTTGCCATAGGGGAACGACAGAAAAACTTGGAGGACGCTTTTACCCAAAATCAATATGGCCAGAAACGCACGAAATAAGGTCATTATTTGGCGATGGAATTGCCGAGGATTCCAACGCAAGCGAGCGTTATTGCAAAATTACCTGGATACGTTAGAAGAGAAGCCGCTAGCGATAGCGATACAAGAGACCGGGAAACCAGCATCCCTGCCAGGATATCAGGCATTCCACAGCGATAGGGGAGAGAAATCGAGAGTAACGACTCTAGTAAAGAGAAACATAGCGATGATCGAACATGAGATTCAGTCCAGGGACATAAAAGGAGTCTTGGTAGAAATGCTCACGGGTAGGAAAGAAGAGCCTAGCCTCTTCCTACTTATCATCTACTCAAGTCCCAAAGAAAAAAAAGTAACGTTCAGAGCCATATTCAGGAAAGCCCTGAAAGCAGCAGGAAGAAACCCCCTCTTCATAGTAGGAGATATAAACGGAATGCATGAGGAGTGGGGATACAATAGAAAAGATAGTAAGGGAAGACAGCTTTGGGAGGATATACAAGAACTGAGTCTGACACTACACACTGATCCAGGAACCCCGACGAAGAAAGGGAACAGTGTCACTGCAGACACCACACCTGACCTAACACTGTCGAATAACACCAAGGCGGTGTCCTGGGAAAATACGGGGCAAGACCTAGGTAGTGACCACTATATAATAGCTACAACAAGGACCAAAGGTATCAAGGAAAAATGGCTGAAGCAACCAAAAGTTACAGAATGGGACAAATTCAGGAAGCGAAGGGAAGAGTCCGCCGCTACTACAATCACGGACCTAGAGGAGTGGACAAATACACTTAAAAGACATGCCACCGAAGCGACGGCAACTCTAGAAGGCCAAGAAGATCCGTTAGTGGCAGATAGTAAACTTCTGCACATGTGGGGGCCATAAAAAGGCTTAGAGAACAGACTTAAAAACAGAGATGGAATCGGACCCTGAAGAGACGAATAGCTAGGCTAAACCGAGAGATCGAAAAGTACGCAATACAGTTGTGGGAACAAAACTGGTGCAGTAAAAGCAATAACATGGAGAAGGGAATGAGCCTAGCGAAAACCTGGAAAATCCCGAGACACCTGCTAAACCCAACCCAGACAAAGTCACAGACGAACATTACATTGGCCAAAACACGGCACAAATATGAGGGAACAGATGATAGCTTCATGGAGGAAATCAAACAAACATACATATGGAACATAGCACGCACTAACCTGCCAGATTATGAGGGACCGGGCAATGAAGAACTGGATAACGGAGGCGGAAGTGAGAGCGGAGATAATCAAGCTCCAAACTAAATCGGCTCCAGGCCCGGACGGAATAACCAACAAAATGCTAAGAAACCTGGATGATGAGTCGATCCCTGCTATAACTAAATACATGCAGCAGGTATGGGAAAAGGGGAAGCTACCAAAACAATGGAAAGAAGCAAGCATCATTCTTATTCCCAAACCTGGAAAGCCCTTAAAATTGGAGAACCTCAGACCAATCTCCCTCACCTCATGCGTAGGGAAGTTGATGGAGCATGTAATCCAAACGAGTCTAAGCAGATACATGGAGGGCAAGAAATTATGGTAAAACGAGATGGTCAATTTTATGCCAGGCCTAAGTATTCAAGACGTTATGTTGAGATTACAACATGACATCATAGACTCTCGGACTAAGGACACAAAGGCAATCTTTGGATTAGATCTTAAGAAAGCTTCCGACAATGTAAAACACGAGGCGGTCTTATCGGAACTTCCGGAGATCGGTGTAGGCGGCAAGATATACAACTACATTAAAGACTTCCTGTCAAATAGGACAGCCAAAATAAGATACCAGGACCTGGAGTCAGAAGAAATAGAGCTAGGCAACAGAGGTACACCACAGAGATCGGTCCTATCCCACCTCCTCTTCAACCTAGCCATGAGAGGCCTCCCCGCGAAACTGGGAGGAATCGAGAACTTACACTTTAGCATGTATGCGGACGACATAAATGTCTGGATAAACAAAGGCGGCGATGCAGAGATAGAAAACAAACTTCAAACTGCGGCAGACACAGTAGTGGAGTACGCGGCAGGAAGGGGGCTAGCCTGCTCGCCAGAGAAGTCAGAACTCTTAATATACAACCCAAAATCTTTAAGATTAAAAAGTGATAGCAATCTTTGCATTATGGTAGGAGGCAAACCGGGGCCTAGGGTTGACAAGATAAGAATTTTAGTCCTTTTTATTCAGGAAAATGTATACAATGGTGAAACAATAAAAAACTGGAAGGATATACAGCGCAAGTAACTGGAATATTCAGAATAATAGCGCTCAAAGGGAGAGGATGCAAAGAAAGGAGCCTAATAAAATTGGTGCAAGCATACATAATCAGTCGACTCAGCTACGCTACACCATACCTTAACATCCGGGCCCCAGAAAGAGATAAGTTGGACTCAATAATTAGGAGGTGCTACAAACGAGCGTTAGGAATACCCATAAGCACCTCAACGGAAAGACTCCTAGCTATGGGGATACACAACACGTGGAAGGAAACGGCCGAGGCGGTCAGAACAGATCAGCAGGAAAGACTTAGCCAGACATATACAGGCAAAGCCATTTTAGGCATGGTAGGATTGCAGGCAGACAGAGGCATGCAGCAAAAACAAGACATCCCGAAGGAGGTCAGGGAACATCTCAGAATATACCCACTTCCAAGAAACATGCACCCCACCTTCAACAGTGAGAGTAGGGAAAAGAGAGCCGAAGCACTCATGAGACGCTTCAACGAAATGAATAAGGAGACGGTAGCATACACGGATGCGGCGAGCGATAGACTGGGAGCAGCTGTAGCCTCTGTGGTGGATGGCAAGGGTACAGCAATATCAGCAGCTACGATACGCAGCCGCAATTCGGAAGTAGCAGAAGAGGTAGCAATAGCGCTTGCTTGCGTGGGAACAGAGGCAAACTATATAATAAATGACAGTAAAACAGCCATCTACAATTATGGAAGACGTAGAGTCACATCAGAAGCGGTGCGGATTCTAACGGGGAAAAATATGAATAGAAAAATTAACCTAATATGGGCACCAGCTTATACGTCAGTACCAGGCAATGAAGCGGCGCACCTTCTAGCTCGAGATCGCTACCTCCGAGCAGAAGCGGAACCGCCATATTGCAAGGAACTAGACGAGAGACTACAAACATACACAGAAATCATAGAGAATTACAGACTGCAGAAAAGAACTGTCCCTCCTCCGGACAGGGAGCTCGGGAACTGAGAGGCAGTAACCTGGAGAAGGCTACAGGCCGGAAATTTCATAAACCCGGTATGGGCGTCACACGTCCTACAAGACGAGGACATAGAAGATAAATGTAAAAATGTGGAGAGAGGGGGACCCTCGACCATATAATTTGGCAGTGTGTACACTCCCCAGGGGTGAGGGAAGGAATAGATATTAGAGAATCCTGGGAAACCCTTCGGCAAAGCGCGGACCCCGCGACCCAGAAGAAAGCCATCAATCTGGCGGCAGAGGCCGCGAAGAGCCAACAACTCTTTGCCTGCATCTAGTCGCGGAGGCCCTGGCCTCAGCCCCAAGGCCATGCGCGCCAGGGGTAAGGAAAGAGTAGAGGGCCTCGATTTCTGATGGAAATAAAAGGTTTTGGAACTGGAACAGGAACCGTCATGTCATAACAGTTCTCGAGTTTGAATCGGAGAACGGGAAAAACTATTTCAACTTCGAATACAAATTTCTTTGAAATAAATGCATCTTTTACTCCCGGACAAGCGGCAGCAAAGCCATGAATTGTCGAACTATCAGATTTTGCTAACAAAAAAAAATTGATAGTGTTCTCCTCAGTGTCCCTTTAACTGCGGCGGGCAATATGCGGCCACGAAACCCGCGTGCCCTGACTGGCCGCGCGAGATGCATGTGGCTGCCGTGCTCGCCACGTCGAAGGTGCCCCTGTCTCGGCGCGCTGTCCGGGCCATAGTCACCGCGGAAACGGCGCCCCAGGCCACCCCGCAGCACCGCACTACACCGCCTGGCGCTCTTTCGTATGCGCAGGTGGTGACCGGTGGACGGAGCGACCACAGCCAGCAGCTCCCACAGCAGGACCGGCAGAGACCGGGCCCGCGCACATCCCGCCAGGCACCACCCGCAATTGCTGCAAAATCCCAGGACAGCCTCCGGAGGCTGGCCTGGAAGGGACCGGGAGATTGAGATGCTGAAGCTCGCCCTGCAGGCGCTCAGCTCCCTGCTTCCGGAGGGTACAGAAGGACGCCGGGCCTGCTTAGAAGCTGCAGGCTCTCCTCGACTAGATGCCAAACAACATAGCTAGTCGCAGGGCTCCACCACAGATCCCAATACTGCAGTGGAACATACGATCTCTTGCAGCGCGGTACTCCGAGCTCCGCGAGCGAATCGCCGAAAGCACGCCGGAGGTTATCGCGCTGCAGGAGACATATGTGCGGGTCCACGATGGGGAGCCCCAACGGCAGCTACCCGGCTATGTTGGTTACCGCTCAGCAACCACATGTCAGAAGTCCTGTGCTGCAGTGCCCTGTGTGGACCGCTCCCATCGGCCTGAGAAATCGCGGTGTGCAGTGTATGTGCGGCGGGATGTGCAACATACTCTCGGTGGTTCGGCGGCGGCGACAACCGATGCCCAGGAGTGTGTGGTGGTGAGAGTGCGCGTCGGTGGTGTTCCCACGTCGGTGGCCTGTGTTTACGTGCGCCCAGCTGTCGCGTGGAACGCGCTGTGTTTTCGTGCAGTGAGTTCTTGTTGTGCCCCGCGCCAAATCATCTGCGGTGACTTCAACGCTCACCACAGTGCGTGGGCAGTGCGCACCACTCCGCGCGAGGAGACGACCTGCACGACACAGCAATGCAGCTGGGACTCACACCAATGAATACCGGCGAGCCCACCTTTCGACTACGCGGAACACCCGGCTCCTGCATCGACGTTGCCTTCGCATCCAGAGGCATCGAGACAATATGGCGCCACACGGACATACTCCATTGTCAACTGGAGTGTGCTCAGGCAGGCTGTAGACGAGGTGGTCGCCTCAGGCGCCCCATTTGTCACGAGTCTAGTAGGGAGCGCCCTCGCAGCCACCCGATGAGCAGAGGTGAGGCCGGGCAGCCCACACCCGACAACAATCTGCTCGAGCTGCGCGGAAAATGGGATCACTGAGAGCGAAGGGCGCGACGGACCGACAGGGCCACCGACTGGACGGTCTACAACCACCTGGACGCGGCAGCGCGCTGCCACGCCAGCAAACTATACCGTCGGCAGTGGGCTTCATTATACCAAAGGATGGAGGGAGACGCCAGCTCGCCGAGGCTGTTTGACACCTTGCGGCGCATCATGGAACCCCAGGCAAACCAGCAGCCGCTTGCTGCCCTGGCAATATCCAGCGGCCTCAGCGACGAAGAGCTCGCTGAGCGGTTTGCCGACAGCTTTGCGCCGCCCAGCCCCACCGGTGCAGCTAGCATAGCTGCACCCGAGAGCCCCAGAAGCGGTGCCACTCCTTCTCTCGTCACCTCGGAAGGTCCCTGAGACGCGCCTTTCACATCGGCGGAACTGAACAACGCGCTGCAGCGCTGCCGCCGCCGATCGGCGCCCGGACCGGACAGGCTGACCTAACAGATGCTCCGAAACCTGGATGCGAAGCAACGACATATCCTCCTGCAGCAGATCAACCTGGTGTGGGAACGCGGGGAGCTACCGGAGGACTGGCGCACCGTGGTCGTCTGTGCTGCCCGAAAGCCAGGGCACCCAACTACGGAGCTGAGCGGACACCGACCAGTGGCACTAACATCGGCGGCGGGTAAGCTCATGGAGCATATGTCGTTGCAGCGTTTGAACGAGCGAGCCGCGGATGCTGATTTGTTTGACGAGCGGCAGACGGGTTTCCGTGGGATGCGGTGCACGGCAGATTCGATTTCGGACGTTGTCACGGCGCTGGAGCACGCCTGGGCGGCAAGACAGGTCGCGCTGCTGCTGCTGCTGCTGCTGCTGCTGGACGTCTCGAGCGCTTTTGACAACGTCCATCGCGCACCAATTCTCGCGGTGCTCGAGGGAGCCGGCGAGAGCGGGCGCCTTTTGCAATACGTTCATGGCTTCCTGAGCGGGCGCACCATGCGTATACGAGTGGGGGCAAGTTCTCCGAGCCTCGTCCGGTGGACATGGGCGTGCCGCAGGGCTCTGTCTTATCACCATTTCTGTTTAATGTGGCCATGTCGGTGGCGCTGGCATCCCTCCCCATGAACGGCCGACACCATGTGTACATGTCCATATACGCAGACGACATTGCTCTGTTGTGCCGGGGGCCACCGCGCGAGGCGCTACGCGTGCGGTAGTGCCTTCATGGAGCGCTGACAGCATTTGACGCCTGATTGCACGGCCTAGGTATATCTCTGAGCGCGGACAAATCGGTAGCCATGGCTTGCGTTTCGCGCTCGCGCGCGCGCCTGGCGCCATGTCACTGGACGGGACTCCGATTCTTTGGCGTAAACCGGTGCGGTACCTTGGCCTGGACATAGACTGGCGCCTTTCCTTCCGCCCCGCGGCGACCAAGGCCTGTCTGCAGATAAAGAGGATCAGCGCCGCCGTGCACAAGCTCACCGCTCGAGGCCAGGGCATCTCCCAGCAAGCCTTGCTGTGACTGTACAACGCCGCAGCATTGGGGGCGGCACTCTACGTGTTGCCGCTCGTCTCGGTGCGCAAGCCGTGCTGGAGTAAACTGGAGCTCCAGCACCGCAAGTGCCTGCGCGTGTGCCTCGGCCTGCCAAAGAACTCCCAGTGCGCCGCAGCACTGGCCGAGGGAGGAGCGTAGCTCCTCCAGCTCCAAGCAGCGCGCAGGGCACTGCATCACATCGACCGTCTCCATCGCGCATCGGACGGCGGCTCGCTCCTGCAACGGATGCGCACTCACCCACGCTCACGAATGGGTGTGGCGCTGCAGGAATACGAGCGCCTCACAGAAGCCGCCCCCCCCCCCCCTACGGCGCCTGTCCGCTCTGGCCTGCTGCCTCGGAGATACAGCGAGAAATTGTCGGCATCGCGGGAAAGCGGAGCACACCCCTGTGCGCTGTGCAGCAGCTGACCAGAGCCGTCATACACGAGGAGCTTCAGGGCCATCTCCTCGTGTACACCGACGGCTCAGTGGTCCGTGCACCCGCTCCCTCGCAGCGGCGGCCACCATACCCGCCCTGCGGCTGCACAGCCAGACACACACCACCCTCCTGGGCTCCTCCACCACAGCGGAGTTGATGGGGATCCAGCTGGGACTGCACCTGCTACTCACCATCGTCCCTCCGCCACCCAGGAGTGCTCTGCTGTGCGACTCCCGCGCCGCCCTCACCCGCCTGCAGTGCAACGGCCGTGGTACCCCACTAGTGCGCGACATTCACACAAGCGTCGTGTGCTTAGCGCAGCAAGGATGAGTTGTGCGCTTACAGTGGGTGCCCGGCCACTGCGGCGTCACCGGCAACGAGGAAGCCGACGAACTCGCGACCGCCGTACACCAGCTACCACCACGTGATCTCCGCCTTGCGCTGGAGGACGTGCGTGCGGTCATTCACGAACATCTCCGACGGCAGCACCCCGACCCACGCATCGCCGGAGGTGAGCGCATCGCCAGCATCAACGGCTGCCGCGCTCTATCGCGGTCGCAACGCGCAATGATCCTCCGCGCGCGCATCGGCTGCGTGTGGCCCGGGGACCGACGGGTGCGTCACGGACTCGCGACGAGTGATGTGTGTGATGGATGTGGTGCAGTGGAGACACTGGAGCACCTGCTCCTTCGCTGTACCGCGTTCACTGATGCTCGTCGCGGTATGCTCGCGGCCTACAGAGAGCTGGGCTTACTCCTGGACTCGCTCAAGACACTATTGTGGCCGCAGGACAGTGCGCGCACCCGTGAGCGAACAATGGTTAGCCTCTGTGCATTTCTCGAACAGACGGGCTCGACGTCCCGTCTGTTCTGCGCCAGGTAGTGATGCGCTGTGACCGAACGCTCCCTGTGCACTACCTCGGACGCTTAACAGCTGGCCGCGCCACTCCTGCTGTTGTGTACAAAGTGTTGTGCGCGTGTTTTTATTTTATTTATTTTTCTCATTTTCTGTACACGCGCACGGCCTAGAAAACTTGATTTTGACTCTTTGTAAATAGTGTCTATATGACCACTCCCTATGTCCTTTCTTGCTGTCCCCTCACCTCTTTCATTTCTCTTCTTCGTACTGCCTTCTATCCTTTAATTCCGCTGCCCCAGCTCAGGTGTCGCCGACACAGTGATGGCAGACGCCGGAGTGAGCAAAGATCTTTTAACTTCCTTTTTATTATATATTTATCAATAAACACTTGCTACTACTACTTTCACTCCCTCCTTTATCTCTTCCCTTATGGCGCGCTTCAGTTGTGTGCCGATGTACGAGACATACTGCGCCATTTCCTTCCCCCAAAAACCAATTATTATTATTATTATTAAGGTGACTATCGCAAACGGATACTAGACGATCGCTTTGGCGAGAATTTTTGCCAGTTTTTAAGCGAGGCTTGTCTGCACTCCTTTTTCTCTCCTCCATATCCCCCTCTCCCTTCCTCATTATGCCTAATGGCAAACATCTCAAATAAAAAAGTATCCACCGTGATGTGAGAATTACTGCGCCATTTTCTTCCCTCAAAAAGCAGTTTCAAGCTCCCCTACACCCGACGCGATGGCTCAGTGGTTAGTGCGCTCGGCTACTGATCGGAGCTCCCGGTGGTGGTGGTGTTGAAAAGCCTTTATTAAATGGAAGAGGTGAGGCTCTTTAATGAATCCAGCAATGGGTGGAATCCTTATTCCGGGACCCCATTGGTCGAAGCCGCCAGGTTCGCCCTCTTGACCAAAGCCTTTTGGGCTTGAAGGTCCGAACAGCCAAGCAGGGCCGCCTCCCATTCCTCTCAGGTAGGGTTGGGGTGGGGGGAGAGAGCTGAGTTTCGCTGGCAAGCCCAAACCATGTGGTAGGTGTCAGCCACCTCCCCACAGTGTTTTCACCTGCCAGTGAACGCGGGATCGAAGTGTTTTAGTACTGCCGGGCACAGCATTGTGTTCGTGAATAATAGGAGTAGAACACGTTCGTTTGCTTTCCCCAGTCCCTTTGCAGGGGGCGGGTAGAGGCGATGTCTATCCTTATAATAGATTGTGATAGCTTTGAAGGAGAGTAAGCAGCTACCTTCAGGTTCCAGGTGCTCAGGAGCCAATGGGAACGCCCGGTGAATGAGTGCTCGGGCCGCCGCGTCTGCAGCTTCGTTTCCTGCTAGGCCCTGATATATATTAATTGGTTTTTTGGGGAAAGGAAATGGACAGTACCTGTCTCATATATCGTTGGACACCTGAACCGCGCCGTAAGGGAAGGGTAAAGGAGGGAGTGAAAGAAGAGAGGAAGAGAGAGGTGCCGTAGTGGAGGGCTCCGGAATAATTTCGACCACCTGGGGATCTTTAACGTGCACTGACCATGCACAGCACACGGGCGCCTTAGCGTTTTTCCTCCATAGAAACGCAGCCGCCGAGGTCGGGTTCGAACCCGGGAACTCCGGATCAGTAGTCGAGCGCCCTAGCCACTGAGCCACCCTGATATCCCTGAGTCTAAACGAGGCCGCGGGGAGTAGGATCGGTATCCCGGCTGCAGTTCTTCAGTATTCGTTCAGCTAGTGGAGTTATCCAGCCAGCCTCATAATTGCGAAATGCCGAACGCGAGTCTGTTATTATGTGTTTGGATTTTGAATCGGAAGAAGCTAGGGCGATGGCAACCTCTTCAGCTTGTGTTGTGCCTGGTGCTTGAAAGGAGAGCCCATCCACCTGTATTTCTTGATGTATGACCGCGGCCATGTACCACCCCCTGTTGGTCGGCCCAGCTACATCTACGTAAAAGACACCATGTTTGTTGCCATAACGGTGCTCTAAGGCTTCCGTAATAGCCTGACGACGACCACTATGAAGAACTGCAGATTGGGCTAGTTGGTAATGCATAGTGGTGGTTCGACAGCGCAACAGCACACACAGACCAAGTAGGAGACGAGACACACAAACCACTTTGATCCTCCGTGTCCATCTTATTGGGGAGGGGTCGAAGTCTGACGACGCGTCTCCAGAGTTAGGGCACTCTGATCCGCTCCTAAATTTGAAAATCATGTTGGATGTGAAGGCGGACTAGCAAGTGCCGACCCGACTTCGTTTGAGCTAGCCTCGAGTATTGACTTGTGAGATGGGCTTCCTTGAGCTCCTGAAAAGTGTTCACCACTCCCAATGCAAGAAGTCTCGCATTGGAGGTGGACACAGGAAGGTCAAGTGCCCTCTTTATCATTTTGCGGAGTATTACCTCAACTTTGTATTCGTAGTGTTTCCGCAAGTGCAGATAAGGACCGAATAGAGGATTCGGCTGATTACAAAAGCTTGGGCCAGCCGCACGGCATCCCTGCTTCGCAAACCCCCTCTCTTGTTGGAGACGCGACGGACCATACGGCCTACTTGGTCTCCAATTTTGCGGAGTTTGTGCAATGTTGTGTCTACTCTCCTTTGGTTATGGATGAAGAGCCCGAGTATTCGAATCTCTTTGGCCTCGTGTATGGGGCCGCTTGTTATGAAGAGATGTATTTGGGTAGTGTCCTTAGGGGATGCCCTAAGGTTCACAAATTCAGACTTGTTGGGTGCGCATTGGAGACCACAGTGCCTTGCGTAGCGATCCACTACGTGAGGGGCTGTTTGCAGGCATTCCTCCATGCGCCCTAAGTTTCCCTCTGTGGCACAGATCGTGATATCATCGGCACACAGCGCATGCCGTATGCCTTCGATACTATTGAACTCGTCCGGGAGATGCAGCATCGCCAAATTAAAGAGTAGGGGGGATATCACCGTGCCTTGTGCTGTCCCCCACGTACCCATTTGATACGGACCAAATTCTGCCTCTTGGATTCTGATTAGTGCGGCTCGATCGGTCAGGAAGTCATTGACATAGTTGAAAGTGTTGCGGCCACAGTTGGTTTCATTGAGGTGTGTCAGTATGACGCTGTGTTTGATGTTGTCGAAGGCTCATTTCAAGTCCAAGACCAGAACGACCTTGTCATTATGTGGGTGTTCGACTGGTTATATTATGTCTCTGTTGAGTTGGAGGAGCACGTCCTGTGCCGACGTATGTGGGCGAAAGCCGAACATAATGTCTGAAAATGTGTTTCGTTGTTCCAAGTATTCGGAGAGCGTATCCCGCACCATGGTTTCCATCAGCTTGCCCACACACGAGGTGAGCGAGATAGGCCTCAAGTTGTCTGCGTTTATTTCCTTTCTCGCCTTGGGGATGAAGGTTACTAGGGCCGTTTTCCAATCAAGGGGGAGCGGGTTCTCGCCCTTCCATATAGTGTTGATGTATTTCAGAAGGGCCTCATACGCCTGGCCAGGGAGATTGGCCAGCAGCTTAAATGTGACCTTGCCCAGTCCAGGCGCAGTGCCTCTCCATTTTGGTCAGGGCTGCCTTGAGATCAAATAACTGGAACGGTTGGTCCAACTCAGGATTATCTTTGCCTGCGTAAAGATGGCCCCTGACCGCGAGGGTCCTGTTTGCGGCAGAGATACTTGTCCCTGAGTGTTTCAGCAAGTTGTGTTGTGCTGCCCTTGAAATTATGGAGTGCTCGTTGTAAGTGGCGATGTGTTTCGCCACGGGTCTGCGCGGGGTCTATAAGGGTGCGGAAAAGCCTCCAAGTGTTCTTGCCGGACATCTGTCTGGCAGCCGTATTACAGCAATCTATCCGGTTGGCGTCAGCAAGCTGGGAGGTATACTGAGCTGCTTTGTGAATGAGATCTATAGGATGCGCTTCTTGAGTATTCTGTTATGTTTCTGTCTTTTCCAACGTTTAGTGAGGCTGCGGCGGGCTTCCCAGATGTGTAGTAGATGGTTGTCCACTGCCGGGTAGTCTTCCGTGGTCTGTATCTCTGTTTCATGTTGCTTGAGTGGTCATAAGTGTTTGGGCTCACTGATCGTATCCATCTTTATTCAGGTTGGCTGAGGGCAGGGACTTTCTGAAAGCCTGCCAGTCTGGAGTCGAGCTTGTGTTAGCGGCCTTTTGAGGGGCCGCGTGTGAATAAGTGTGTTAATGATGCAGTTAATGATGATGTTAATGATGAGCTCGCGGGGTCGAACCCGACCTCGGCGGCAGCGTTTTTATGGAGGCAAAACGGTAAGGCGCCCGTGTGCTGTGCGATGGCTCTCATGAAAGGACGCTCTATTCCATGAAAACGGCCTTTTTATTAGCTTGAAAAGTCGTAACCACAATTTCTAGGCAAGCGTGTTCTTTTCAACGAAAAGTTGTTTATCAACGCCAAGTTGGTTTTCTATGCACAGAAAGCATACCGCGGTAACTACATAGGACGAGGCGAGGAGAGGACAAGCGCTGTAGTTGCCCTCTGCAATTACCGCGCTGTGGTACCTGTGTAACGATGAACGAACATGCCCAACCATATTCCCTCCTGGTTTACTATGGCTGTCTGAACTACTCGATTCGAAGCCGCGACATGCTTTAAAAGCAGGACTTTGCTAAGCATTCCTAGGTTAGACTATTCCCATCGATATGTTCACAAAAGTATCTTATACTTTGCCTCTTACAGTTTAACTACTTTACAATCTTACAATTTGCCAATTGAAAAGTTGCCTTGAAATTAAAACCAAGGTCCAAAAAAGAAGGACTTTTATAAAAATTAAACATGGGTTTCGCCACCCCCAGGCGCTTTCGCAAGTAATGTGCCATTTACTTTTCGCGGATCTCCGAAGCTAAGCAACACTGCTATTCGATCCTAAACGGTGATCACGGAGCCCTTTTCGGTGTTTCCCTCACCAGTTTCAATCGGCTGGCACGAAAAATTTTACACGAAATTTTCTCGGCAATAAATAGCTCTTTTTTGCTGTTAGACAGAGATCAACATAGCCAGGCAGAACCACAAAATTAGCTTTGTACTAAGAACGAAAGTTGGGTGGAGTTGTCCCAGTGTCCCTGAGGAGAACTCTACCAAATTTTTCTTGTTGGCAAAATCTTATAGTTCGGCATTTCATGGCTTTGTTGCCGCATGTCCGGGAGCGAAAGATGCATTTATTTTAAAGAAATTTGGATTCGAAGTTGAAAAAGTTTTTCCTGCCCCTCCGATTCAAACTCGAGAACTCTTATGTCGTCACGGAGAACTCATAACGTCAGAGAACCGTGTGACGTGAAATGTGACGTAAACCCAGACTCCGTGATTTCTGGATGCTAGCGGTGCTGTCTAGCAGCTTCATAAATTAAAGCTACCGCCGCCGCACGCTGAAGGCATCTATCGGGGGTCGCTACCATCGCATCGTTTACGTTTACACCGGCGTCTTGCCAGCGTTACGATGGATCCCGTTTCCGAACCCGACGACGAAGTTCTCGCAAAAAGTCCGACCTGCATTTCAGCGACCTCAGCCCCACAGAGCGTGCGATGCTTTTGAGGAAGCACGGTTAGGAAAGGCGCCGGCGTATCGTTTCCCCCTTCCTCCGTGAGCAGCCGTTGAAACTAAATATCATAACCCCAGGGCGGGGCGTCGCGAGGGGCCAGGACAAGGTCGGCGCGTTGCGCCCATCGGAGGCTGGCCTGGGCTTTGGGGCCAACGGATTGTGACGCCTTGAACGGCGCGGTTGCACAATGCAGCAGACGGCGTCGAGGTCTCCAACGTATGGTTGCAAGGGCAAAGTTATTTATTTATTTATTTATTTTGCCACAAAAAACGTATGGGTGCTCAAGGGCGGTCGCCTTTATAGTTGGCGGCGCGAAACTAAAGCCGACGCACGACGCTTCAACGGATTCCGCTGGATCCAACGGGTCCAATGGATCGGGCTCTCTCGCCCAATTGCATATACCTTCAAATGGGTACTGTGAATGGGTTAAATTAGCCGAGAGCTCGAAAAGAACAGCTCCGCCGATTTGACGAAGCTATTGAATTACGTCACAACGCGCACCTCGCCGCGGAGCCGAATCAGTCTGGCCGGGCCAGCGGCGGCTGGCGCACTCGCCGCGAAATAGAGACATGCTCCAAGTCTCAGCCAGTGCGGTCAGAGTGCGCCGAAGCCACCCAACGCGTAGGCGGTCAAGCGCAGTTGGAGTACAGAGGGTCTCGCTTTGGCCGACGTGACGTCGCCGTGCAGCGCGCACGCGCACGTCACGCCGGAGCATAAACGCGATTTAACAGAGCCTGCGCTTAACCGCTAACCAACGTATTCGGTGGCGGCATCTATGGGAGAAACTGAAAATCCCCGCCCACTCATTGAATAAAAAAAATCCTGTGCCGAGGCTCGGAATCCAACCAGGGCCGTTGGCGTTTGAGGCGAAGACGTACCACTCCGCCACGACGGCTCACGGTATAACTATCAATAAAGGCGCATCTAGTGAATGCACTCTTCCGATGCAGAGGTCTCCGCGCTTTCGCTACGTATATCCTGGCCTAACAGAGCTAGGCCGTCAGCAATTTTTCTTAACTGCCTTGTATCTTCTCCCCCGTCCCTAATAAACGATTTCCGTTAAGCAGTTTGAAGTTGACTGGCACAGCCGGAAATGTTTCGCCGGGCCAGCGTGTTAAGACACAAGTGCTCTTTATACTACGTACTGCCTCATACGATCACCGACCATCGTGCCATCATAGTTTTTCATCGACCGTGGCGATCATCTGACCAGCCTGAACAGGCTTCTTCAAAGGTTAACCAGCCCTTGAAGAGGCACTTGGAGCTCCTCTGCTGTTCGGCGCTTGTAAATCGAGGCGCGTCAGAAACAAAACCACGGGGCACGCAAAGCTCATAGACGCGAAGCGCCATAACAAATCGAAACTCTACTGGGCGCCTTTGGCGCCGCCAAGCATCGGTTTTCTTTGCTTCCAACCTTCGGGTTGTATTTTGTCTGCCTTCCTTGTGTGACAAAAGTGTAATATCGGTTTTAAAACAAAACTTACTTCAATACTGAACCGTGCAACCTTCCTTTCTCAGCCTCAGAGTTTCACGAGGCCATGTAGGAATGAAATTTTATCCAAGGTGGCGTCTCTTGTCCTATGACGTTACCAGCTTGTATTTGCGAGATTGGCCTGTGGCGGCGATAATTGTATTTTGGTGCTTGCTATTTTTTAAATAACAAGAACTTTTTTTCAGCAACAGCGGCATTTTTGTGATCAGGAGCTAGTATTCTATCGATAGAAGCCAACTTCAATTCTTCCTCAGTGTCTCTTTAATGCGTAATCGATAGGGTGAGGTTTGTGGTGCTCCACGTGTGGGCTGGACAGCTTGATCTCAAGGGCCCGGCTGGTGTAGCCTTGGGCTAGAGCAGCAGCGCACAATTCCATGGAGAGAGGCGTGCCCAGGGGTCCAGACGATTCGCACAAGCGCTGCTGTCGGTCTGTGTGTTTGTCAGGTTGTTCTGGGTTAGAATTATTTCCGTAGTGTGAGTTATCACTGCCTGTAGGAAAGTTCGACAGGTTGCTTAAATGTCTATGTCTGTTGGGGTGGTGGAGTGGGCTGCTCGAGAGGCATCCGCAATGCTAACGCTACAGCGTGTCTTTCAAGGCATGAGATGTTGATCGGAGCGAGACTGCCAGCTAGTGGGTGCCTTTTGTTTGGTGAACACAGCAATTCCCGGTGCGTCGGCATAGAAGAGCGAGGCATCATCGCATTTCTAAATATCCTGGCCAGTGACTAAGCCCTGGTGGTGCGTGATCCCTAGTGCCGTTCGGAGCGCATGTTTCTCAGGACTGAAGGCACGGCGATGAGCGATCAGATCCGTTAGGAAAGTAGAGATTTGGGTGTGGGGGGGGGGGGGGGGGGCTCGCGATAGTGTAGTCTAAGTTGTATTACCGATATGCCTTGTTTCGTGGGGCAGGCCGGTAGGAACAGGGCGTAAGCAAAGGATGAGGGCCTGGAGCCGTTTTGTATAGGATATAAGGAGGGCGTCATTTTTCTTGATCTCGGTTTCCATTAGATTCTGTAAGATACGGCAGAGGATTCGACTGTGGAGCAGAGCTTTCGTGATACGGGTGCAGTCCGCTTCATGTAGTCCCCAACGCCTGCTTGTGATGCTTCTCGTCATCAGCGTGACTGCCTTAATTTGTTGCATCAGGAGAAGGAATTTCTTTGCTTCGCCTTCCCGTCCTCTTGCAAGTGAATGCCGATGATGCACAGGCGTAGTACCTGCATGTCCCGTTGTAGGTGCAGGTTTGTGGTCTGACGGAGAGGTCACGGACGCGTTGCACAAAGCTGTCAACAGGTTGCAGGAATGTGCCAAAGTAGGAGGAGTAACCTGCGCTGTGCCTTCGAGGTCCCGGGATCCAGGCGGGCCAGGCCATGATGAACTTCAAATGGACGCCGTCGTAATGGGGCTGTCAAACATTTTGCTGTCCCCGGGTGATAGCCAGTCTACGAGTTCTATCAGAATTTTGCGATCATCGGACACGCTTTTAGAGCGATAGCTCTACTCGATCCACCAACCGCGCTCAACACAACGGGACCTCTCCGCTGTCTGAATTTGACCTTCAGCCTAGTCGAGGTCAAAATATGCCAAGATCCAAGGTAGAAGAAAGGAACAGAAAAATGATCGCATCGACGACTAGGAGTCGAGCGCCCGGCGGCACAAACTAATCACCTTCACAGGACGGTGCGCGAAACGACTAGGCTATCAACACTATTTTTTTCTTTATTGCCTGTTCGGCCATTTACAATGAGTTACAAACTGATTAATTTCTCCACTGCACTCTCAAGCATCGGGAGCGGACATGCGTTTCGCTCACAGCAGAAACTCAGAACCGTTTCCAGGAACACAACTGCCCCCTCACACTGAAAACTTCATCTCCAAAACATAGCTCCTTACACTTCACGCAGCATAAATACGATTTATTTGAAGTGATCGCGGACAGACTGCGAATCTTCATCACAGTGCCGCACAGTCATCCTGCTTCGCCAAATACTGCGCAGTCCAAGAAGGACGAATACATCCTATTTATAAAGATCCGACTCAACGTCGAGGAACCGTACCTCATACGGTGTCAATGGTAAGTCTTTCTGTATTGTCCGCTTCAGCACGACCCAAAAGAGCAGCGCACCCCAGCAATCAATAGAAACGTGTTCTATTGACTCTGGTTTTTGACACAAGCAGTCAGCACACCATGCTAACAACAATCCCTTCTCCATACATGTCTTAACCTACAACCTACCAGTGTGCAGCCTGACGAAAAATGACCTCACACCCACTGGCATCACCATTTTCCTTAATCTTAACATTTACTCCTTGGCCTCCACTACACAGAGATCGGTACATTGGCTCGGGGAGGACACAGTAAAGCAAATCTTTGAGCAACTGCTTACGCGTGACATTTAAAAGGTATTCCAAACTGAAGCAAGCATTTAGAGACCGGAGAGCAAAGATCATTTTCAAAAATTGACTTGCACTGTATCACATCCCGTCGACAATGGAAATAGCAATTCGGCAATGCCCAAGAAAGACTCACTTGAATAAAATTCCTTAGGTAAGGGTCGCGTTGATCCCGAAGAAACATAAACCTTCACACCACTTGCCACAGGTACAAATGTGGCAAGAAACGACCCCGTTCAAACGTACAAATAGATTATCACGATTAGTCCTCTCCCATGAAGACTTCCAAACAAAAACGGCGAAGAGACGATGAAACTCTTGAATGCTAAGTCGAGAGCACGAAACGACCTGCAACAAATATCATACTTTTTAAACCAAGTATACATTACTTATGTTTACAGGTCCCTTCGCGACCATTTTTGTGTTCTCCAACTGTGACGGAGCAGATGGATGTTGATGAAGACGACGCTCTGCAATGCACAGCGCTAGAGTGTGGTGCAGTTTAACACGAGGCGTGTTTGTCCGTGATATAACTTAAAAGTTTAGAACTAATGTTGATTATAAACGTTTAGGCTATCGCCGCAGCCGAACACGCCTCGTGTAAAACTACACCACACCCCTGTACAGTGTATTGCAGAGCGTCGTTTTCAACAACTTCCATCTGATCCGTGCAGCGGCACTTCCCGCTCATCGCCGTGTTATAGGTAGCACAAATACGTGCCATAGCACTGTTTCGAATGCAGTAAACAATCTCCGTAGTTTCCAGATGTTCAAAATTTGTCCGGTCCACCCCAGAAATTTGACCTTGGCCGATTTCGACCTTAACCGATGATCAACCGCAACAGAGCATACCCGACACGATGGCGACCTCCAAATTTGGCCCTGGCCTTTTCCAAGATGCTATTGCTTGACCTTTGAATACAACCGTGGTTAAAAACTGTCTACCTTTTTTTGTGCGTCCCGATGCCGCAAAAAAAATGCGGACGCCTAGGCAATGCCCAGCCTGACTGGGCCTTAGCACAAGGGTCTCGCCGAGCTCACCAAGCAGAACCTAGCACGACCACATATGCTCCACACACGAATCAAAATATACAAGCAGCTAGTTCGCGGAGCGCCCACGAGGTCTCTGAGGGCACCACACCGCCTGCTAACTTTAATGGCGGAACTCTAGCGGAACTCTGGTGCAGCTGTATGTGGTGCCAGACCAGCGGCACTGGCCCATGCGTTACGGCGCACATCAACTTGGAGAGACGCGGAGCCCCTTTAGCTACTTGTTAGGCAAATAGCTCGTGTATTAGCGAAATGAGTTATTCGAGAGAATAGCCCGCAATTTATCATTTACAGCTGTAGCACGGCTGAATCTGCAGTCGTCTCCGAGCCACCGTAATCACGGGATCTGTGACGTCACGTTTGCTTCGGTATATATGTGACTTGGTGCACCGCAATAAACTCGTTATTCGTCCAACTGCCGGCCTGGCTACATAGTGGCAGCGGAACCCAGCCGATATGTCGATGGCGATGGCGTCCGCGCTACTACAGCCCCCAAAGCTTATGGATGCATCACGCGACCCTTGGACTAATCTGAATAACTTGGAAAAGTGAGTTTCTGCTATTTTCTACCGCTACTCACTTGATCAAGAAGCCAAAATACGTTCAAGCAACCACGTTGCTAGTTAGCATAGGCGAAGAGGCTCGGAAGTTGTACAGTACCTTCAAGTTCGAGCAAGCGGAGGACAGAAATGACTTTGAAGTTTTGGTTAAGAAATTTGAGGAGCATTGCAAGCCCACAACGAACTTAACATTCCAAGAATTTCGTTTCGGTTCAAGGAACCAAAAAGAAGGCGAGACGTGTAACGAGTGGCTAACAGAAATGCATGTGTTAGCGAAGAACTGTGATTTTGGGGACCTTGAAGACCGCATGTTGCGTAGCCGAATCATTTTGGGCACTCAGGATAAGAGCCCACAGTAAGGACTGATCGCGGAAAAGCCGACGTACCAAAAGACGGTCGACATTTGACGCGCGCAAGAACAAGGCAAAGTGCACTTTCGTGAAATAAGTGAGGCCACGGGCGCCAGCGAAGGGACCGAAGTAAACGCGGTAGCAACAAGAAAATACGTTTGCTACAAATGTGGGGGTCAAATGCTGCGCTGTAAGACTTGCCCAGCGAAAGGAAGAACATATCGGAAGTGCGGAAGGCTGAACCATTTCGCTCGAGCGTGCAAGACGTCCAAGCTTCCGCGCAGCGCCAACCAACAAAAGCGAGAGCTACGAACCGAAGACGACGGATTTTTTCTGCAAGCGCTGACTATCGGTGCGATAACCACCGATCACTGGAGCGCAACGGTCTACATTGAGGGCCATACCATCATGTGCAAGCTAGATACTGGCGCCAATTGTGCCATTTCAAGAAGAGGCGTTGCAAAGCTGCCAGAAAAGCTTCAACAAGCCTGAAATATTAAGCTCTACGCAATTTTTGGACACAGAACGGCCGCGCATGCGAAAGTTCAATTTATGCTTTCTGCAAATGACCAAACCAAGGAACAAACGTTTTTTATTGTCGAAAAAGACGTCCCTGCCAATTTGAGTGGTGCAGCAGCTTAAAGTCTCGGCTTCGTATAGCGTATGCAAAACATACAGGAGGAAATGTACCCGCCAGCGCAACCTTTTGCACACTTCTTCGAGGGACTCGGGCAGCTAAAAGACTTGAAGCTCAAGCCAGACTCGGTGGGCGTCGTCGTTCCAGCAAGACGAGTTCCGGTGGCTCTTCAGGACAAGGTAGCGGCTCAGCTACAGCGTATGGAAGCACAAGGCGTCATATCAAAGGTAACCGAGCCTACGGAGTGGTCTACCCATATGGTTACGGTTGTTAAGGTCAAGGTTAGAATTTTCCTGGACCCTACCGCGCTTAATAAAGTGCTGCTGCGCGAACATTACCCAATGCCAACCTTAGAAGGCGCAGCCTCGCAGCTGTCCGGAACTAAGTACTTTTCAACGCTCGACGCGGCGTCAGGATTTTGGCAAATTAAATTCTCTGAATCAACCTCTAAACTATGTACCATGAGCCCGCCGTATGGGCGCTATCGGTTCCTCCGAATGCCTTTCGGCAGCCGTCAGCTCCATAAACCTCAAGCGTAAGCTCTAGAAATGCACCTTTTTGCCGCCCGAAGTCCGCTGCTTAGGTCACATCCTTCGCACAGAAGGCCTCCGCCTGGACACAGGTCGAGTGAAGGACATAATGGAAATAAAAGGGCCAAAGAGCACTAAGGAACGCAGTCTTTCTAGGGATGATGAATTATGTGCAACTTTTCATTCCTAACATGTCCATCTTGACTGCCCCACTGAGAACGTTGCTGCGCAAAGGCATTGCATGGGTTTGGACCGAGGCTCAGCAATAAGTTATGAAATGTTGCGCCAGAGCTTAGTGAATGCACCAATCTTTACCTTCTTCGATGCAATTAAGCCGCTCACCCTTTCGGTCGACGCGAGCCAAATGGGAGTTGCAGTGCTTATTCAAGACGGCCGCCCCATCGCTTTCAGGTCACGCTCACTAACACAAGCGCAGCAACGCTACGCACAATTTGAGAAAGAAACTTTGGCAATTGTGAATGGCTGCATCAAGTTTCACGATTACATCTTCAGCCAGGAAAGTGTAACTGTTGAAACTGATCACCGCCCCTTGGCACCGATATTCAGCAAGCCACTATTTCAGTGCCCACTTCGCCTACAGCGCATGCGTTTGACTTTGCAGCGATATCCTATTAAGCTGATCTACAAGCCAGGGAAAGAGCTCTTTTTGGATGATGCCTTATCTAGGTTCCCTAGCAAGCAACTCATGCAAGAAGAAACGGCAATTTCAAGTAAATGTGCTTGAATACATTTCAGCTTCGCAACAGCGCCTGAACGAACTTCTTGCGGCCACCAATGGAGATCCTGCGGTCGTCAAGCTTCGAGGTTACGCCGATACAAGCTGGCCAGAAAAGGCGATGTACCGGAAAATGTGTGTCCGTACTGGTCCTACAAAAAAGCTGCACACGCAAGATAGTCTTCTTTTTCGTAGCAACAAGGTAATCGTACTAACTTCAAAAAAGCGAAAAATTATGCTGCTGCTTCAAGCTGCGCACCCGGGAGCGATAAAGATGAAGCCACGGGCAAGAGACGCCATGTACTGGCCAAATATGTCACCGGAGATAGAGCAGTTTTGCTAGAATTGCGCTGTCTGCCAAAATTGCAGCCGCGAAACGCGAAAATGCCTCTTTACTGCCACGACATCCCAAAGCTTCCCTGGGAATTTGTTGGCAAGGACCCATTCTTCCATAAGGGGTCATGAATTTTCCGTAACTGTGGACTTTTATTCCTTCTTTTTTGTGATCCGCAAACTCCGTCGGAGCACTGCTAGCGCTCTGACGTCATGGTTCACTGAGCTATTCTCCACACATGGCTTACCGCTTAAGCTTTGCAGGGATAACGGCCCATCGTTCAGCAGCCGGCTTTTCAAAGATTTCCTGCAGCAGCTAGGCGTTGCCCATATTACGTCAAGTCCGTATCATCCCTGCTATAATGGTATGACGGAAAAAGCACTACAAGAGGACAAAAAGTTTCTAAAGAAATGTTCATGTAACCGAGTTGACTTTCATATGGCATTGCTCGAATGGCGCAACACCCCCAAAGATGATATTCTAGTGTCACTTGTGCACAAACTCATGGGCCGGCAAACCATGACTTTGCTGCCTGTGCCCACCAGTCACCTAGTACCAGAGGCAGTATCAAGCAAAGCCATTCACAGCAGGCTCCAGGAGATCCGTCAACGCCAGAAGGTCTACTATAACCGCGGAACGAGGCACCTACCACCACTGTCTCCGGGGCAGTGACTACATACGACACCCTCCAGCGAACCTGGTCGCCTGTTCTTCCTTTGAGGCCAGGCAGCACGCCCAGTTCAGCGATCCTGAGAGCGGAAGATTGTCGAGAAATCAGACGCACAAGAGAACATCTGCGGGACTTAACGACCCATCACGAAGACAGTCCAGCAAAGGCTCCCAAAGACTGCCTCACAGAAGACCACCCCTCTCAAGAGGTGCGCTGAAGCACGATGACTGGCGACAAGCCCTGTCGATACCCGCAACCTGAAAGGCATAATTAATTTGTCTTAGTAAAGGGCTGAATCTGCACGGCTGAATCTGCAGTAGACACCGAGCCCCCGTAATCACGGGATCTGTGACGTCACGTTTGCTTCTGTATATATGTGACTTGGTCAACCGCATTAAACTCGTTGTTCACCCAACTGCAGGCCTGGCTACAACAGCATGAGCACGAAGTTCGCCGAGGAATGCGCCGATCACGACGACTCCAGCCAATCGCTGAGACTGTGTGCACAGTCTACCGCGATTTGAAGGTAATCCATTCAGGGTTAACCTTCTAGGAATAAACTGCTGTAACACGGTTTATTTTCGCAAGAAGGCTGCAACGAATGCATGAACTTAGCTAGCCGAAGGATTCCTGCGTTCTGCACCATTGTTATTTTTTGGCGCCCAAGTGACAGCGCACGCCACCAAATATTTGTTCTTCCGTTTCAGCTGGAACGTATGTGATCACCTTCAAATCACGCTAGACTGTACATGGCTGTTCACAAAGAGTACTGTTCATTTTCTTGGCATAAAGCGCCCGGTGCGCTCTCCTTGTCTTAAATGTCACCTTCATCTCTTGCTCATAAGTTGCAGTTTTACTCGTTTTCATACGATATCCTGAGAAACGCTTCGCGTAGGGCCTCCGCTTTCAGCTCATTGTACACGCTTCATCCACCGTCACCATGCTTGATTCTAAGTATCTGTACCTATAAATATTATTTACATCAATTAAAACGACCAACTTTTTTTGTCTTCGACGCCGAAGACTGCGGCCGACTGCCTTCAGCACTGCTCTGCTGACCGGGTAACATCGGCACTTCTCCCTTATTGTACGCATGTCCTGCGATGTAAGCAATCGTCCCTTGAGGTCTCTCTAGCCAGAACTGCGTCCGACGGCCATTTGCATGCGCTAAAACATGTGAATGCGCTCTCCACAATCGCCGAAATCGCACACATGAATCCTGCGGACTGGCTATAGGCCTCGTCACGAAAGAGGTCAGCAGTGCCCCGTAGATTGAAATTTAAACACTATACATGGGGTGCGCCGACGTCACATCCGGTGACCATGGGATGCCAGTCGGCCATGCTGCCGAAACACCGCCACACCACCTCTAGCTTACCGACGCCTCTGTTAGCTGGCATTGAGTTGGTTCTCGTTCATCCGTAGCTTCAATATGGTTTTGTGTGCCACCCTTGGGTGCTGCAAACGTGGCAACAGGTCCAGGCGAAAGAAGTAGCCGATTAACACGAACTTCTTACGCATTCGTAAGATAATCGTAGGCATGCAAGTACGAGCGCGCCAAGACTCCCAGTACGAATCGGCGCAGGCTGTGACTGGCTCGTATTAAACGCGCCGATTTGGACCTCGACGACCCCAGTTTTCTTGTGTGCGCAGCGCAATTCGTGACAGGTTAGAGGCTTTTACCGTGAACTAATTGTTTGCGAGAACGTGGGAAGCAAGGACTACATCCTGAAGTGAATGTTGCTGTTGTGATTGACGCCATCCGATTTGTCTGACAACACAAACCCAGACCGGGCCCCACGTCGCTATATCTTGGCTACAGCATTAGGCTAGCCGGTTCGGATCGCCACGACCGCAGCGAGCAACGACGGCAGAGAAAGCGGCGCACAGAGGCCAAGCTTTTCGTCTGGTAGGCGCATCGCAGACAGGCTTCTCGCCCACCCACCGGAGAAATACTCGTGTGCCTGCAATAATTTGAACGCTTTCATTTCTTCCAACGCCACAAAGCTGGAAGAGTACATACACGATATATACGTCGGTAACTCCAGGGAACGCATCAATGTCCATAGCCGTGTCGGCTCCCGGTCGCAGAGTGTACGGACCCATATTGTCGCAAATTTTCACTTTGTCTGCGTAGCGTACGCGCGCCGATCGAATAATTTCAGATTAGTAGCGTGCACGGAAGGGCTTATTCCTCTCTGAAGTAGGCGTCGCACCCGAAAGGTTGAGAAAATATTCCAAAACGTGCCAAGAGACCTCAAGCATCGCAAGGCGGACGAGAGCAGACAGCCGAATGGTTCGGCAGGATGGCCGCCGGCGCTTCATGGGGGCGGAAGTATAATAATAATATTAATAATACATCTTTATTTCCAGAAGACAACTGGATGGTCTCTTGGGCTAAAAGCTACACAAAAGCTTGACGAAGCCCAAGAGACCATTACAAGGCAGCAGCGTAAAGAATAGAAACATAATAGATGAATAGTACATAGGTAGACAGTAATAGGGAAATAATAAAACAGTTACTGTGACAGGTAATAATGATGTCAATCACTTAAAGCTACCAGTAATGAACTGAAACCAAAATAAAACAACTGAAAAGCACATACGCGGAAACAACAAACAAAAATTAATGGATCACAACTGCACAAAACAGGAATGTAATTGTTTTTTGTTCAAGCCCACTGTGTGTCTATATTTGTTTAGTATTTTAGGGAGGTTATGGGTAAGTGACTGATATTTATAAAATGTACGAAAATGAGGAACTGCCCACGCATCAACATTTCTTGTTTGCACGCTAATATTTCGTCGCTCTAAGGATGCCAAGGACTTTAGAAGGTTAGTAACTTCAGGGGAGGAAAAGTAGATTGACTGTAATAGGCGAAATTCATACAACTTGTCTACACTTATGATATTGAATGATTCAAATGCACCCTTTGTAGTTTCCATGGGCTCAATATTTGCTATGTAACGGATGATTTTTTTCTGTAAAACCACGAGTTTATTTAAATTGGTTTTTGTGGTTGTGCACCAAACTAGACTGCAGTATCTTAAATGAGAGTTAAACAAAGCATGATATACTTGAAGTTTTATCTTGGGTGGAAGTACAGTACGACAGCGCGATATAACTCCTGTAATCGAGGAAAGTTTTTTACGAAGGTGATCAATGTGAGCATCCCAGGTTAGATGTGAGGAAAAATGTACACCTAATATTTTATGGTTGTCAACGATTTCAATTTCTTGGTGCTCATAGGTTATAGTGTGATTTATTTCATTTAATTTGTTTTTAGCGCGGAATATAATAGCTTTAGTTTTAGTGCAATTGATTTGAAGTCTGTTTAACTTTAACTATGTGGATAGCTTAGCTAAAAATTCATTACATTGCATGATTAAACCAACAGCATTTGGGCCAGAAATAAGAATAGTACTATCATCAGCATATATCACTAGTTTTACTGTATTATCAATATTCACCAAGTGATTAACGTATGTATTGAACAACAGCGGACCTAACACACTTCCCTGGGGTACGCTACTCTTTATCGGAAAAAGGGATGAGCTGCAGTTTTTGACAAACACTCTCTGAAACCTGTTGCTGAGGTAGCATTTCAGCAAAGCTAGACACGTGCCGCGGATCCCGTAAGCTTGTATTTTGGATAGAAGAATGTTATGGTCCAGACAGTCAAAAGCCTTGCTGAAATCTATAAAAACAGCCAACGAGAACAAATTACTTTCTATGTTTCGTAAAATATTTTCTTTTAATGTTAGTAAAGCAGTTTCCGTCGATCTGTCCTTCCTAAAACCGAACTGTGCATTTGTTATTATGTTTTCTTTGTTAAAGAAGTTAGTTATACGAGCAAAAATGATTTTTTCTAGTGCCTTAGAAAATACAGGGAGGACTGAAATTGGGCGATAGTTTGTTGCCAAGTTTGGGTCGCCGCCCTTGAAGATTACAGAAACCCTGGCACATTTCATTTTTTCAGGAAAGACGCCCGAATCCAGTATTAAATTAAATATGTAAGCAAGTACGGATGTAAGTAAGGTCAATACATACTTTATCGGCATGATTTGAATGTTTTCAATATCAAGCGCCTTACTGTTTCGGAGCAACATGAAAGTGTTATAAATCTCCTGCTCATCAGTAGGCTGAAGGTATATTGTTTTCATTGTACTAGTGGAGATTCCAGTTGTATCTGGAGGATAGTCACAAGGATTTGCAATACTCACAAAATGATTGTTAAGGTAATCCGCAAACGCTTTACCGCTCAATTCACCACCTTCATGTGTTAAAACCTCCGGAAGGGAACTTTTACTTTTACGACCCAAAACAGTGTTTATTGCTTTCCATGCAGCATCCGGGCGTTGTCGAGCGCAGTCTGCAAATAACTGCTCATAGTATAATGATTTGGCTCTCCGAAGCTCAGCGTTTAGCTTATTCCGCAATATTTTAAACTCCTTTAGAGTTTCTTTTGAACGTGCACGCAAGAAAGAATGAAAGTGATGATTTTTATTTTTGATCATTTGTAAGTGTTCTCGAGTGACCCATGGTTTCTTAATCTTTCTTGTTGGCACGATAGTTTGCAAAGGGAAATGTTTAGCATAGATGCACACAAAACGATTTATGAACTCGTTATACGCGTCATTCGCATCCACATTTTTTAGCACGGCAGACCAATCTTGGTTCATGATTTCATTCTTGAACGAGATTAGCTTTCCTTCGGTAATGCGCTGAACAAAAAATGTTTCCCTTTTCACATTCCTGTCCAGTGAATCACTGCGATATGTTAAGAAAGTAGGACAGTGATCACTAACGTCGCAGGCAACTGTGCCTGCATTGTAAATTTCAGTGTCAAGATTCGTAACAATGAGATCTAGCATGGATGATGTAGAACATGTAATTCGAGTTGGTGTTTTAATCACATTTATGAAACCAGATGAAACCAGTTTTGTGCTAAAGTCACGAACACAGTTATTTTCCTCTAACATGTTTATGTTAAAATCACCACCACTGATGAGCCTAAGGTTGTTTTTACAAACAAATTCCAAGAAGTCTTCATAAACTTCTAAGAAGCGTGCAACATTCCCCGTTGGTGAACGATACAAGACAGAAATTATTTCTTGTTTATTTTTCAGCGTTAAGATTTCACAATCCACAGTGGTCTTACTGAATTCCGGCAAAATTTCACACTTCTTGTGCTTTGCAACTAGAATTGCGACGCCACCACCCCTGCTGTTTTTACGATTAAGAAAGAAGTTATTGTAATTATCTAGTTCCAACATTTTGCTGCTGTTTGTATACCAAGTTTCCGACAGCATTAGGACAGAAAATTGAGAGCAAAATTGCTGTAATAAAAGGACAATGTCATCTTTTTTACGGTTCACTGAACGTGCATTGATATGCATAACTGATTCGCATGATAAATAATCAAACTTCACATCAGATGGCAGAGTAAGCTCCTGATAATCCATCTTTCAATGCTTGAAAACACGAAGCAGATAGCCAGATGAGCACGATGTCGGCAATCACACGTTATCGGAATCACGAGCTGTGTTGCCCGCTCGAGTAGAAAAAATCTTGTCGACAACGTCCTCACCTGTCACATGCACAGTGGGCGTGTTATCTGCCTGCTTGGCAAAGATTTTCCCGTTGTAGGACCACACCGATTTCCAGTTACACTCATATTTTTTTTCACAGCCATTGCAAGTAGTTTCTTCAATGCGGGACAGAGGTGCTCATTAACATATATTGCATCTGATTTCTCTAGGCCGATGTCTTTGCTTGTAAGCCGTGTTTTTTTCGCCTTCGTCAGGACAATGTCTCGCTTCCTGCGGGATTTGAATTGGACGAGGATGTGCGATTTCCCAGCAGTTCGCGTCGGCACGCGATGGCGTCAGGTGCGAACTATGTATTGAACCAAATGTGTGCTTGCCTGTTTTCTTTTTTCAAACGATACGTTAGACATTGGTATACGCGGAGCACCCCGTCGTATTCGCTGCTATTGCAAAATATTTACCATTTCATTTCTTCTTGAAAGTGTTTCGGTTTCGGTTTCATCAATCGAACGAAGGCTGTGACGTGTAGTTGAACTCTAAATTACGTGAGGCACGAAAAAACGGACAAACGATTAAGATAGTCGGTACTGCTAAAATTGGGCGCAGTTCTCCACACGCCACCTGCCAGGGTTGGCAGGTGGCATCTTACGCTGCTACCCACCCTCCGGGATCTTCCCGTGGCAGCCACCTTCCGGTTGTCGATTTCTCCTCACTCGGCATGGCAAGTTGCCTTTGGCTCTGCTGTCACCTTCCAACACGTCACCTGTCACACCTGTCATGTGGCGTGTTACGCCGACGACTACGACGTGGATTGAGAGAACGGGCGCCTAGAAGCTGCGCTCTAGAAACGGCAATATAACTGCTAATACGTCGTTTGTTGTACTTTTAGCTCTTGAGGCAGGCTGTAGCGAGTGAAAACAACGCATCAGCGTTTATATTGTAGTTTTAAGGCGATAGCGTTAAGGTTCCCGTTCTGCCGTTGTCGGCGTCGTCAGCAGTGTGACCACGTGGCATCATCACACCTGTCCACCCGATTGTGAGCAAACTGACAACCATGACAGGTGGCAGTTAAGTTGATTATTGGTCCCGAGAGGTTTCTCGAGAAGAGCAGCCTGGGTCGCACTAGCCACACCGGTGGCAGCACCTGCAATCCTGAAAGGCAGTGGCCCATCGCTGTCCGCTGCACCACTGCGCCAAGTGTGGCGTGAGGACTCCCAGGGATCTATGAAGGTAAAGTCGAGAATGACCTATTCCGCATGTATGGGCATTAACCAACCTGAAGAAAACTAGCTACATTATATTTAGGGCCATCAACGTTGTTGAACGCTTCGCAATCAATATTCATTACGGTAACACAATAATTGATAAAGTGAGCAGTCTCAAATTCCTCGGTGTCTGGTTTTCCGAAACTCTGTATTGGAATATTCACATTAGCAATCATTAAATTTGATCTATGTAAAACAGTTGGTCTACGTAAGACAATAGAATCTCCCATCTTCTACCCAAATGGTTGAAGTTATCTATGTACTATGCCATTTCTTATTCCAAATTGTCTTATTCTTGTCTCGTCCGGGGCACTACGACTGAAAAGCGAGAACAATAAATTGATACTTGTACAAAAGAAGGCACTGCAGCAATCGAAGGGTATCACGGTCATCCTCAATATTTAGCTACCACACCACTCTTCCTCAAACACAGTTTGCTTAAAGTAGATCAGATATATATTTATAGTTTGTTCCAACACATCTACAAAACCCGGCGGTATAATACCATTCCAGACAATTCCTCATCACAGTGTAACCTCCGATCACATACAAAACTAGTCCCTAGGAACGCATCAACTACGGGGACACAGAAAAAGATCTATCAAGCGCCTACCGCAGTAAATAATTTTTCGGGTGATCTTGACTTCAGTGTTTCTCTCAAACATTTTAATGAAATAACCAACCGCTGCTCAATGCAAAATGACATGTTAAATCCTAAAAATTTTGTGCACTGACGTTCTGACACAATCTTAGCTTACCTAATAAATACAGCCCCTTTTTGTGCCTGAACAGTATTATTTACGTTGAAAAGTCGTGTGTATTTCACTTTTTTATTTTCCTTGCGTAAGCTAAGTCTGGTTTTTTGTCATTTTTGTTGCTCCGCTGAGATCACGTTTCATGCAATGTGCGAGCCTCCTTCTCTTTGCTTTGTTCTGTAGTACGTTGAATGTTTATTTGATTCGTAACATGTTCAATTTTTTTGCCGCTGCACTGCATTGCAAACTGTACAAGGAAGCTGAGGTCTCTTCAGGCGCTACAGGATTTTTGCCTCAGGTTTCTCTTTCTTCGTAAGAAAGAAATAAAGGCTTTGAAATTAAATTTAAAAAAAAACCTATCGCTCCATGCCCTTAAGGGGGAGCGTAAGTGTCTCCTCGAATTTTTTTCTCCCAGCTGGCATTAAGAGGCGCAGTGAGACACTGTGTATTAACATTTCTCCCCGGTATATAAATTGCATGTCCTCGAACTGCTGACATTAACTATTCCCACTCTGTCCTCCACGGTTTGCAATTTCGACTCCCGTTCGCCAAATTTTACTGCGCGGTGATTTCAACTTTCAAGAACTCGGAAACCCTTATTACGTCACCTCGTTAATGCAAAACCTGTCTAGAACTGGCTCTTACTTAAACCTTTTTCGAATAGTTTTTGCAACCCGAGTTCCAAAGAATCTCAACTGTATTCATGTTTGCAGTCTTGAATTAATTCGATCACCTCAACGTCTTTGTGAAATAAACGATCAGTTCCTCCTATTTTCAAGATGTTCTGTGGAAATTTTTATGCGCCAAGTATCCGCTTAATATATATTCTCTGTTTCACCTATGCTGGAGCAGCAAAGCAGCGAGACGCGGGAAACACCTCAGTGAGGGCGGGGCAGAGATTGTCATGTGGCACGTACGTCATTGAGTGACCCGATTTGATGGACGTCGCTGTACGGCCTTTGCGGGCATGCGATTTTCGAATGGCGTGAGAAATAGCCCAAGTTTGCAAAGGCCCGATGGCGGGGGAGGTGGGGGGTAATTATGCTTTCGAAATTCTAAAAACTGATATGGCTATTATTAACGGCCGGCTATAAATCTTGAATTGAAATCAGGCGCCTATCTGTAATCGTTAAAAAGTTTAGAACTGTTTAGTTAACTCCTTTATTTGTCAACGTGATTCTCTTGTTTTTTTGACGTCAGCCAACACAGGTATTACTATGCCACAAAAAGCTTCTCCTTGCCTCAAAAACCCTACTGTAAAAATTACCAGCGGGCTTTCCTTAAACACTTGGTATATTGCCTTTGTGTGGGAAGAGATGCTTACTAGTCAGCGCTCTACGCTATCTCTTCATGAGCAACACTCCGATTCAGTTTATTTATTTATTTATTTATTTATTTATTTATTTATTTATATACATATACTGCAGCCCCGATGGGGCTATTGCAGGAGTGGGAGGAAGAGGAGAGAAAAAAAGGCAGAGAGAAACAACATATTCAGAAGTGAACACCATTAAAATACAGAACAGAAATGCAACAGACTAATCACAGATTTGAAACAACATTGAAAAATAGGTTTGGTTCCAGGGAGCGTATATCACCGGGTAAAGAATTCCATCGTTCGATAACACGAGGAAAAAAACTAAATTTGAACACATCAGTGCGCGCGTGAATGGGTGTTACATTCAATGGGTGGTAGCTCCTTGTAGATGAAGATGCTGAAAAATGCAAATACTCAGACAGTGAAGCAAAGCGGGATGAATTAACAATACCATGAAAATATTTAAAACACTCATTGTCGCGGCGGGTACAAAGGAGGGAAAGGCCTATGACAGGAAGAGTGGATGAAGGTGAAAAATTTCTGTCATACCGTCGGCAAATAAACCGTACTGCTTTCCTTTGGACGGATTCCAGCTTACTGATATCGGACTGTTTATGAGGATTCCAAATTATTGACCCATACTCCAAAAGTGGACGAATTAAAGCTTTGTATGTTACCAGTTTAGTTTCTTGGGGGCAACACTAAGTGTACGTTTTAGATAACCGAGCCTCCGCATTGCATTATTGGATATTGTGTTAATATGCTTTGACCAGGACAAGTGAGAAGAAAAAAAGAAGACCTAAATATTTGTACTCTGACACTTGATTCAGAGAGTTATCTTTGAATGAGTAGGTGTAAGAAGATGGTATTGTGCGATTACAGAATGACATGTATACAGATTTACGAAAGTTTATTTGCATTTGCCATGTTTCACACCATGAACAGAATGACACGAATGACTGATTTAGTTTTGCGTGATCCTCAGAGGTGTTAATTGAACTGTATATCACACAATCGTCTGCATACAACCGAATTTTAGAAAAAATATTTTCTGGCAAATCATTAATGTATAATAAGAACAACAGTGGTCCGAGCACGGATCCTTGTGGTACACCGGATGATACATTAACAGTTTCAGATGAGCAGGAGTTGAAAGAAACACACTGTGTACGATTAGAAAGAAAGCTTGATATCCAGTCTACCAGTAACGGGTTTTTGAGTATTGCATTAAGTTTACAAAGAAGTTTGCTGTGGAGAACGGTGTCGAAAGCTTAAGAAAGGTCGATAAATAAAGCGTAGATTTGTGAGCCCGTGTCGAGGGAACTAGCAATGTCGTGCGTGAATTCTACAAGTTGTGAAATGGTACTGAGCCCGCGCCGAAACCCATGCTGAAATTTGCACAAGATATTGTTAGCTTCAAGAAATTCTGTAATGTGCTTATGAATGATATGTTCTAGTAATTTGCATGAGTGTGAAGTTAACGAAATGGGGCGATAGTTGGACAAGATTTAGGTGCTGCCAGCTTTAAACAGGGGAATAACTTTTGCAAGCTTCCAGGCTACGGGGACGGTTGCGACTGATAGCGATTTCTGGAAGATGGTAGTCAAATAGCGGCTGGTCCAAAGAGAGTAACGATGCAGAAATACATTAGGGATATCATCAGGACCACTACTTTTTTCACATTTATGTTCAGAATGAGGTTCAGAACACCTTCGACGCTTATTTAAATATCATCGACAGAACATTGAGAGTTGCTAGGAAAAGTAATCATTTCAAGGTTATCTGTTGTAAATACCGACTGAAAATATGTGTTGAAACTAGTAGCTATAGCTAATGAGTCACAGACCGGCTTATCATCAATAATGAAGGTATTGGGACTAGTGCTCTGTGGCAATATGGATGCCCAAAATTTGCGGGGATTGTGTTTCATTAATGTGTTTCATTTCCCGAGTGAACTTTGGCACGGAGTTCTTCTTTAGCGTCGCTGAACTGTTGCAAAAGTTCAGGGTTACCATTGCGCTTGGAAACGCGTAGTCTGGCAACACGGCGAGAAAGATGCAGGATGTCTCTTTTTATCCAGGGCATACTGTGGTTTTGCTTTTTAGTTTTTAATGGAACAAAACGCTGAATACAGACCTTCACAATGTTCTCGAAAAATGTTACTAAAGAATTCACGTCACATGATATGCTGAGGTGCTGAAACTGTTCAAATGCGTCACTTAATAAATTCAGGATAGGCACGTCGTCTGCCCTACTGAAATCCGGAAATGTTGAATAAGTTAGTTTTGAGGAAGGAATAGAACATGGGATCGAAACAAGAACAGCGTTATGATCGGATATCCCCTCGACGACTTCGCATGTAAAATTCGCGCGAAAAGAGAAGAGCTTAAAAACACCAGATCCAGTATTTCCGAAGACCTCGCGGACTTATCAACAATCTGTTTTAATCCAAATGACAAAGAAAAATTGACAAGTTCATTACTGATTGCAATGTCTTGACCAGTAATGGATAATGTATGCCATTGAATTCCGGGAAGATTGAAGTCTCCTAGGATAATTATATTTGGATTGTTGATATGATGAGAATGCAAGAAGTTACTTAAAGAATGCACGTGGTCTACGGAAGTGCCTGGTGGTCGATACACCACACCGATAACAAATGATTTGTTACCTACGTAGAGTTTGCACCAAGTTGACTCTTTCGACAGGGACCGAAATTTCAACAAATTTCAGACTAGACTTAATGAAGAGAGCGACACCGCCTCCTTTCCCATGCTGCCTGTCCGCCCTAATTACAACGAAACCTGGAGGAGTTATTTCAGAGTCAATTATACCATCATGTAGCCACGTTTCGGTGACCGCAATGACATCAGGCGAATGAGTTAGGATTAAAGAGATAGAATTTGGAAGCTTGTTTACTAAACTTCTGGCATTCATGTTCAGAACACGAAGGTTGGCGGCGGTGTCCCGTCAGTCAGAATCTGCGGGTGGCTTGGCAGCAGTAGCATTAGCAGCAGCAGTGTCCGGGGGCGTTGATTTCGAATCTTTGACCAAACTTTTCTCAACATCATCCCAGTTGTACCGCACGCTATCAATAAACACGTGGTCATAACGCAAATGAACCTTCGAGCCACTGTCACGATAAGATTGCGTTGCATCCCATATTTTTTTCCGGATCAATCGAACGTGAGCAGAGAAATCCTCGGATAAGCTAATGCCTGAATTTTTGAGCCTATGAGCATTTTTAACGCTTGAGTTTTTTTCCCGAAAGTCAAGTAGCTTAACGATGACAGGACGAGGGCGCCCTTCCTGCTTTCTACCTAGCCGATGATACCTTTCTATTTTAGGACAATCCAACTGAAGGTTGTCGATGAATACCTTAGTCACCGCAATGAACCGAGCTTTGTTAGTTTCTTCATCTTCTTCAGCAAGACCGTAAAATATAAGATTGTTTCTGCGAGAACGGTTTTCCAGCTCATCATTTCTTGAAGCAAGCTTGCTAACAACCTCAGACAACGAATTCAACTGGCGTTGCACGGCCCCGTCGCTTGCGTCGCCGTTCGAGGTCGGCGAGCTTGACTCAAAAGAGCAGAGACTCGTGATTCAAGTGCCTCAAAACTAGAGTTCACTCTCTGCTGGAAAAGTTTTATATCTGCAATATCTTCGGCCATTTTTCTCTGGCCCGCAAGCAATTCGGCAAGCATTTCATTAATAGCTGGCTGATTGGAAGTGGAGCAAGCGTCATCAGTGCTTGCTGCTTGAACATTAACGGAAGAAGATGTAGAACGTGTGCCTGGTTTTGAACCGGGATTGCTGTGAGAGGGTCCAGGATTAGTTTCCACATCTCCGCTTAAGAGAACACTAGCAATGCAGTAAACAAGCTGTGAATACAACGATACAGACACAACGAAAACCGCGATTGTGTGGGCGAGGAAACAGCATCAAAAATCTGTCATCAGAGCGGAAGCAACGTGCGTTTTCAAGAAAACGTACCTGCGTGAAGAATAGGAAGCGGATCAGCATGCTGCCGCTTTCGCTGTCTCCTAGCCCACTGGCAGACCGCTGTGTAGGCATTGCTTTTATACGATCCGTGGGTGACATCACAGAACTTGGCTTTAAGATGACCGGAAGATCGAAGATGACATCGTCGAAGGGAGATGCTCGGCCAGGTTGCGCAGTGGAGGGAACACCCGTGCTGTCTTTTACAGGAAAGGTAGGGCAGTCCACGCTCGCACAGAGGTCATCCACGTGTAGAATTGGTGATGGCGATGGAACTGAAGTCCGTAGCGCAAGGAAACAAGGCCCCGCTGTAGTCCCGACGAAGGCATCAGCGAGGCAGGCGCAGAACTGCGTGAAGAATAAGAATCGGATCAGCATGCTGCCGCTTTCGCTGTCTCCTAGCCCACTGGCAGACCGCTGTGTAGGCATTGCTTTTATACGATCCGTGGGTGACGTCACAGAACTTGGCTTTAAGATGACCGGTAGATCGAAGATGACATCGTCGAAGGGAGATGCTCGGCCAGGTTGCGCAGTGGAGGGAACACCCGTGCTGTCTTTTACAGGAAAGGTAGGGCAGTCCACGCTCGCACAGAGGTCATCGACATGTAGGAGTGGTGATGGCGATGGAACTGAAGTCCGTAGCGCAAGGAAACAAGGCGCCGCTGTAGTCCCGACGAAGGCACCAGCGAGGCAGGCGCACAACTGCGTGAAGAATAAGAAGCGGATCAACATGCTGCCGCTTTCGCTGTCTCCTAGTTCAAGCGCTGTGGCTGTCAAAAATTTCTGCCACACTAGCGTGGTCCTAAAGACATGTTTTTTCCAGTCTATGTTAGTATAGAGACAGGGCTCCGTATTACCGTGTAGCCCACATCGTCCCTTATGTTATTAAGTTTGCCTCTGTTCCGGCGTTCTACTCGTTGATGCAAAGGCCTCGGCTTTCAACATAAACTTTATTTACATGTGAAGACATACTGAAGAGCGTGTCAACTCGGTTCAGTTATAATAAAGTTAAAGAACACCAACAGTCACGTTATGTACACTGATATGTGGTCACGTGGTGTGGCGCGTGACAGTACCTAGGTTTCACCGCAGACCTTCGCTTCAGCTAGTTTTTGCGATTTATTGCGTCAACGAAGAACTATAGTTATCTGGCGTTAATATCATATCTAATAATAATATCATATCTACCCTAGGCCTCATGGGGTTGCGCTGCTCCACCTGATGCCATCATACAAATGTATCAGTGTAAAGCAAGCTTTTTTCGTTTTGCCATAACCTCATGTTCCCGTCAATCCTCAGTCCCTTTAAACGGGCACGGACACAAAACTTCGAATGAAACGATATGATTTGTTTTGTGCGCGTAAGGAAATGTCTTCTAGCAAGTTTCCGCCACAGGCTCTGAGTGGAACATAATTTAGTATGATTTTTAATGTTGTTCACAAACACTTAGTAACGTCAGAGTGCACTTGCCCCAATTGTTGTGACGTCACCGAACCGAGTGGTTGTTCACAGCAACCAGTGCTTGCCGGTGACGCCGACGGCATCAGTATTGTGCTAGTCCAAGCAGGTTGGCCGGTCGACCGTGATGTGAAGGTGTCGTGCGCTGGTGCCAACCGAGACCGAAACTGCCGGTACAAAATCTTCGTAATTAATTATTAACCCTTCACACTGGTGTTCGGACATCATTTTCCCGATTACTAGGCCTACAGGCCACTTTCCAGGCAAAACACTGACACCGGAAACTTTCCGTTTCTACCCTTTTCAAGAAGAACACGGACGACAGGATAGGAAAAGCAAGGTTACACAACACAAGCTATGGTTTGCAATAAACGCTTAATCTGCCAACAGCGGGCAATAGAGGCAGACGGAAAGATGACCTGGAAATAACGGAGTTTTAAACCACGAGAAAAAGTTGCGAACAAAAACAAGGCCTCAGTAAACACATTGCTAATCAATCAGGCTGTGAAAAACTGGCTCACGTCGCCAACCCTCGTTGGGAAGATCATGGCTATCGAGGAAGTGTGGCTGCATGCAGGGCCCAACAATATGGCCCTGCATACAAAGAACCTTTATTCGCGCCGAACATCAACTCGAGGAAACGGAACCAGAGGCTCACAAAAGACGACGACGACCGTCGAAGGCCGGAGGTGGGACAGAAGAAGACGAAGCGCTGCTAGACGCGTTCGATTCGAACAAGGATGAGGTTGCCGACAAGATCAAGCACTTCCCAGCGAGGCTGGCTCGGCACATTGTCTCCGGCATCCTCCGCCTCCACTCAGGACGACCCCGTCAACAGCGTCAAGGCCGAGCAAGGCATTAAGTCGACCACGACGCCCCTCGACGAAGAGCAGTGCCCTGTCGACAAGTACCCGGTCTCCAAGGAGGTCATGCGAGGCATCCAGAACACGGACGCGATGTGGTTCGGTGCCCTGACGTCGGGCCCGCAGTCCGTCGAGCAGAAGAGGTCCCCACAGGAGGTCTGTGTGCTGGCCGGCCAGAGGAAGGCCGTCGCAGAGTCGAGGCGGATCGAGCAGAGCGGCCGATACGTGTTCCAGAACCAGACGGTGCCCCCGCCGTTCAGCTCTGGTGTCACACCCTTCCGCTAGCCGCTCAACTTCTACCGGTGAGCTCCCATTTTCTGACTGCCTTACTTTTGCTTTACTTCTCTTTCCTTCTGTATTTCTGTATTTTCTGCTGTATTTTTAGTCTTTGCAACCTGCTTCCAAGCACTCATGCTCTGCTGCTTTTCGTCCATGCAGACAGCGCCTCTGCTATCCTCTGCTTGGCCGTGGGGACACTCGACTGCCTGAATATTTCTTCAGCGTGACCGGTTGTCCGTAACCTGCGCACTTATGGACTACGGCCCTTGTGGCAGCGCTACGGCGCCACTGCGCATGCTCAATAATAGCATGCTATCGATTTGTCACCGACAACTAAATGAGTGAAGATGAGCCAGGGATACGCTCCTAATTTATATGGCGTCTGTAACTGCGTTGATCTTGCAGCGCTCATCCACTACCATTGTAAGTTTCTCTGTGTGAAATAAAATGCGTTCTTTTTTCATAATGTTCTCTTCCAAATGTTTCGCCTCCAGATCCATCACATGCGGCTGAGACACCCACGTGCACATTCCTCTGCGGCTTCGTGTTCAGACTACCCACGTTTCCCAGGCACGCTTGCGTGTTTGCGCAAGTCTTCCGCCTTTATGCACGTCCTCCGACATCATGCTGCGCGACCGTACAAGCGAATAGCCGAGGTCTGCGTACCCAATCTGTCCTGCGTTACTTTCACTCAGTAGTCGACTTAGATGGCTACGCTCAACGATTTTTCAGGATTCTAATATTTTAGGGTCGACTTTCAATGTGTCACAACATGCATCTGCACTACACCACAATGGTTGCACTAGAAGCGCTATAATACCGGGTGTTTCAGCCAACACTTTCAAATTTTTTCAAAAATTGTCTTTTGAGGGTAAAATTATGGCTTTTGCGGCTTAGTATTACCAGTGTTGGCGGACTTAAGAAAGCCGGAGAATCGTCTTAAGTTGTAAGGTGGTTATTCATTTAAAAAAAATGATTTTTAACTTGTAGAGTTAGGCGCCTAGTTGCAATTAGATATTTGTAGCCGGTCGTAAGTAATAGCCATATCAGTTTTCAGAATTCCGAAAACGCCATTACCCTTGGCGTTCCAGCTCGACAAAATTTGGCTTTTTTTACTTGTTACGTTCATAGTAGGGGTTGCTTTGCCTGCATGCTTTCGAAATCGCATGTATTTTCGAACGATCCAGCCAAATTTTATCTAGCCACAGCGGCGAGGGTAACCACGTTTTCGAAATTCTAGAAACTGATATGGGTGTTTGTAAAGACTGGCTACACTTTCTAATTGCAACTAGGCGCCAAAATCTACTAGTTAAAAAGTTAATTACTAAATAACTAACCAGCTTACTAGTTAAGATGATTCACCGGTTTCCTGGTGTCCGCCAACCCTGGTAATACTACTCCGCAAAACCCATATTTTCACTTGAAAAAGCCTACTTTTGAAAATTTTTCAAAGTGTTCAACAGCCGGTATATTTCTACACAGATGTGCAGGCTATTTTTCTCGGGTAATTAGTGTCTGCGTGCATGCCGCAACCGGAAACATCCCGTTCTTCCTCCTGGCCGAAATTGGCGGTGTTTTCGTTCTGGTTAAACGTGGAGTAACGCGATAGTCACAGCTGTGTGAGTGGAACTTGGTGACGTGACGTATCACGTGACGAACCACGTGATCAGCAACGGCGCCGCGCCTGCAGCTGCTCCGCACCACGTGACCAACCACGTCAAAGCGTGGCGGCGCAGCCACAAGGTGGCGGCGCTGCCATGCTGAAGGCTCCAAATGTTATCATAACGTAGCTATCGCTACAAATGACCGCAGTCCAGGCAAACTTGGGAAGGGCCCCCTTGAGAGAGAGAATTAACGTTTATTTCTTAAAGAGGGTATATGCATCTGTCTTAGGGTTGGGATCCTTAGTTCAGACTCCCATTGGCGGTTGCAATAACCCTTGATCGGTCGACCAGCCTTCGCTGGTATTGCTATGATGACCTGGATAGCGCCGCCTTCTAAAAGCTTGGATAGGCTAGAAGGGTTGGGTACGAGGTTGCCCCTATTAGGAATTGACGCCAGCTGGTATTAGGATTGGCGCCAGCAGGTCTCGAGTATTGCCATCAAGACAGCATCTGTCGAAAAGTGTATGTGGGGTGCATTTACCGCGCTCGCCCGGTAGTGGCGTGGAGCAAGCAGTGGCGTGGAGCAAGCGAAATCCCTGTAAGGAGTCGCCGCCGCAGCCTGCCAGGTGGTTTCGGCTGTCTTCCGACCTTCCCCGGCATCTCTACCGACCCGACTACTCCTGGCTTCCCGGGCAGAGCACCAGCGTGGGAACAGATCGCCACAGCAGCTCGTCCACAGGCTTCGCCGGCCATCGCTAATGGCAGAACCATTGGGTATTATCTCCCGACGTGGTGCTCCGAATTTTCGCCTCAGCTTCTTCGAAGTTCGCCGACCGGCGGGGAGCGGGCCGACCCGCTGACGCCTCCTGCCAGCTCGGCGGGGTACTGGGCGCATGCCCCTCTCCCTCGGTCTCAACTTATGCCAGGGCGTGTCCATGTGTGCGGAGGTGTCTCTCTTTTCGTGAGAGTGGAAGTTTTTGCCACTCCCACCACGGCGAGGGCGTCCCCTACCTGGGAAATTAAGGGAAGACGCAGTGTATAAAACTGGATTGCTGATACAGTTGAAGCAGCTCACTTCTGAACTCAAAAGCTTGTAAATATATAAAATAAACCAAGTATTCTTTCTCCACTAACGAACCCTTCACTCAGCGGCACTCCTGTCCGGGTCCGAGCGGGCGTCATCTTGACCGAGGTTGTGTCGAGAAGCGACTCTGATCCCCACCTTCAACAATTGGTTGGCAGTGGTGGGATGGACCAGGTGACATAGTTCTGCATGTACGGGTGAGCGCTTTGTCTTTGTTCTATGATTCACCAGGCTTTAAACTCTGGGTAAAAAGTTTGAACTGCTGGTAATCGGGTGTCTGTAGCCCAGTATAGTTTGCGCAGAACCATAGAACGTTAGTGAGTGGGCAAAGCCACCATTTGGGGCAGCGATCTTGGACTTCAGGAAGGTGGTAAAGGAAGAGCTGTTGCTGATGTGTGAGGAGTTGAATGTGGAAGAAAACAATGGAATGGGGAAAGAGAGGGGGAATCATAAAACCAATCAATAATAGCGATGCGGACGAAGAATTGATGCAAAGTGCGCGGGAAATGGAAAAAAAGAGCTAGAACGGCAAAAAAAGAAAGCAGAGGATGAAAAAAAGAAAAGCAAGCCGCAGAACAGACACAACTGAAAATGATGGAACTCCAACTCGAAAGCCAGCGTCTGGAAGCCCAAAACGGGGGAGCAAGCATTAGTGATAGATTAAACAGGGTAGAGTCTCACCGTGCAGACAATTGGATATATCGCTACAAGATGCGTGAAGACATCGGTCTGTACCTAATTAACTATGAAAGGACGTGCCAAAAGAGCAAAATCGCAGAAAATTTGTGGTCACAACGCCTGCTAGGTCTTTTACCGTGCGAGATAGGCGGCTAATGTGATCGCCAGGCTTAGCGAACAGGATGCAGAAAATTATGAAAAGGTGAAATCGGCTCTACTAGAAAAATGGCGCCTTTCCGATGAGGCATTTTGGCAGCGCTTTAGAGAGGCAACAAAAAGAAGCAATGAGTATTATGCGGAGTTTGCGTACACATTGAAAAACAACCTTGTAGAGTGGCTTAAGGGGTCAGGCGTGTACGAAAGCAAGCACAAGGTAGTTGAGTGCGTCTGTCTGGAACAGTTTTTCCGCAGCACTCCATCATCCGTAAAACTCCGTACAGGACAAAGAAAAGGTAGAGACAGTCGAGCGAGCAGCTCAACTCGCAGACGAATTTTCGATGCGGAGAAAGGTGAATGCGGAGGAAGGCCAGTCAGAAAGAGGAACTACCTGAAGAAAGTGTTTTTCTTCTAGACAGCCGGCTCTAAATGGAAACGTGGGACAGGGTGCAACACAAAAAAGGTCACCGAAAAGGCTCCAGAGAAGAGCGGCAGTCAAACGAAAGACGAAGCGGTAAAAAATGCGCGGAAAAAGGAGTTCGACGCCAGGCAACCGTTGCGGTGTTATAACTGCCAAGAAACAGGGCACATCGCTGCAAGATGTAGAAACCAGCGAATGGTGTTCTCGTACGTAAACGGTGGTGGTGAAAACCTAGAACTTCTTCGCCCCTACCTTCATGAGTTAGAGGGAAATGGCAAGCCTTGTAAGGTGCTCAAGGACAGTGCGGCTACGATGGATGTAGTGCACCATCCTGTGTTATGTCTGAAAATTTCACGGGACAAGTAACGTGGATTAAACAGGTGTTGGAGGAGCACAGTGTTTGCTTACCTATGGCAATGGTTGATATTTCAGGTCCGGTTGGAAAACTGGTGACGGAGGCAGCCGTCTCGAAAACAGTGCTGTTGGAATATCCTTATCTGTTCTCAAACCGGTCTGACCGGCTGTTGCGTGAGCGAGGACAGATCCTTGGAGAAGCAAAAGTACCGGCACTAACGCGCTCTAAAACCCGCCAGCTCGCCGCACAGGACCTGAGACAAGGAGAGGCGGAAATCGGAGCAGAACCTGAAATCATTGAGCCAAACCTAGTGGCTGAACAAGGGGTCGAGGTTGTCCCTAGATCAGGAGACATCAACGCAGCTGCGGTGCCGAGGAAACTGCAGGAAATAGAACCCGCCGGAGAGTCAGTATAGGCCCCCACTTCGAGCACTTTTGAGCGATTTTTGGAGGTAGATCGAGAGATGCGGAAGGCAGAGCAAAAGAACCACCCTAGTTTGAGGCGCTTGCATGCGACCGCGGAAGAGGGCATAGCGAGGCGTAACATCACGATACTCGAGAAAGGCGTACTGCTGTGCAGGCACTACAGAGATCGCAAAGGCAAGACGTTTAATCAGCTAGTAATTCCAGAAAAATACCGGGTTGCCCTTCTGAGCTTGTCTCATGAGGACGGCTGGTCGGGTCACTTGGGGATCAAGAAAACGAAAGAGCGACTTTTAATGGAGTACTACTGGCCAGGGTGCCTCAAAGACGTTGAGCGGTACGTGAAGTCGTGTGACGCATGTCAACGAGTCGGGAAACCAGGAAACAAATGGAAAGATCCCCTAAAATTGGTTCCACTGATCACTGAGCCTTTTAGGAGGTTAGTGATAGACACGGTAGGGACCCTACTGCAGTCTAAATCAGGATACAAGTATCTCCTTACCATGCTGTGTCCTGCAACAAAAATTCCTCGAAGCAGTCCCCCTCAAATGACTAAGCTCTTCAGAAATAGTGGACGCTTTGCTCAGCACCTTTACACGAATCGGTTTTCTCGCGGAGATTCAGGCGGATAAGGGAACCGTGTTCACTAGCGCCTTAACAACCACCTTTTAGAAGAGGTGCAGTATTAAGCTAATACACAGTTCGGTATATCATCCCAATCGAACAGTTTCGAGAGCTGTTTTCCGGCAACGCTGTTCGCGCTCAGAACAGCTTCCCGTTATGCGACCAGATTCACCCCGGCTGAACTTGCGTATGGGAGAGCCCTACGTTTTCCTCTCCGCATTTTGCGAAACAATTCTGGGAGGGAACAGCAGAAAACCAAACTGTCGTAACTTGTTGGAACTGCTCGATCGACTAAGTTCCACGCGTGCTCTATTAGACGAAAACTTGAAAGCGGCACAACCGGGGGCAAAAGTCTATTATGATCGAAACGCAGGGCAACGAACACTTCAGACGTTCGATAACGTAATGATTTTGCGACCATCCAGGAAAAACAAGATGGAAGTGCAGTGGGAGGGGCCGGTGGAAGTTCAGCACAGGCTGTTAGAAACAAACTACGTCCTGAAAAAACCCGGCAAGAGAAATGAGGTTGCCATCGACCACTGCAATTTGATGAAACCTTATGTAGGCAGGGAGGAGGTTGCAACCATGATGTTAAGCGTAACCGAGAAAGTACAGGCTGATGTGCCTGAGTTAGGGATAGACAGCGATGCGGATTGCAGCATCCAGGACATTCTTGCGCGTTCTGCGAGGACTGACGTTCTGAAAGAGGAACAGGTAGATGAACTTAAGGGACTTTTGGGGGAATTCAAAGAGATGTTTAGCAGCCGGCCAGGATGAAGGGACCTGATCACTCACGAAATCGAGCTGACCTCCGAAGCAATCAGGTCAAAAGCTTACCGAGTGTCACCACGTCAACGGCAGATCATGTAGGCAGAGATTAAGCGAATGCTCGAAATCGGTGTAATCGAACCGACTGAAAGTGATTACACTTCCCCTATAATCTTCGTCGAAGTGCCAGGTAAAGAACCCCGTCCATGCGTAGACTGCCGAAAACTCAATGCAATCACCAGAGTCCAGCTCTATTCGATTCCAAATATTGAAGAGTGAGTAGAGCGGGTCATTGGGGCACAGTTCATCTCTACGTTAGATCTGGTGAGGGGATATTAGCAGGCCCCTCTCTCAGACGCCTCGAGCCGCTATGCCGCCTTGATTTCAACCATAGGGACGCTCAGACCTCTCGTTTTAAGCGTCTCCCTGAACAACGCACCATATAGCTTCTCCAAATTAAAGACATGCAAAGCTATGCAGTCCCCTACTTGAACGATATATCAATTTTTTCGAACAGCTGGGAGGAGCATATCGTGCACCTGAGGAGCGAATTGGCAAGGTTGCGGGACGCTGGGCTCAAACTTGAGTCTTAAAAGTGAAACTTTTGTTGTCCACAAGTGACCTACCTGGGACACATTGTAGGTCGTGGAACTAGGCAGCCTTCGGAACCAAAAATTAGGCCCATAGCTGACTTTCGAACGCCTCGAACAAAGAAAGACATCCGCTCTTTTCTGGGGCTTGTTGGCTATTATCAGAGGTACATTCCTCTCTATTCTCAACGATCAAGTCCATTGACAGATGAGCTCCGAAAGGGAGAGCCCGAAAAGGTTTTTTGGGATGAGGCGAAGGAGAGCGCCTTTCAAGAGCTCAAGAAAGTACTCATTTCACGCCCCGTACAGCGGACGCCTGACTACACAAAAGAGTTTGTAGTTCAATGCGATGCTAGTGGTAGGGGGATGGGCGTTGTATTGAGTCAGCTCGGAAAATGCAACGAAGATCATCCCATCCTGTACGCAAGCCGGAAACTGAATCCTGGCCAATCCCCCGTGGTGGGTATATGCCATGTGACCAAGTCAACAACAACAACTGATGCTAAGGGAGGAGGCTTACAGCGATCAAGAAAAAGAATGCGCATGCTTAGTATGGGCAGCACAAAAACTGTCATTCTACCTATACGGATCGAAATTCATTTTTGAGACGGATCACTGCCTACTCACGTGGCTGCGGCAGATGTCTCAAAAGGACGGACGCTTGCTGCGGTGGAGCCTCATCCTCCAGAAATACTTCTCTGTGAGGTATAAGGAAGGAAAAATGAATGGCAATGCCGATGGATTAAGTAGGTTGTTCTGAAGTGCTAAAGTGAAAACGTTCCTCCAGCTTTTATGAGTGTGTGTGTGTGTATTACAAGCGGACCTATGTATGTTTTTTAATGTAGTTGTCTACTCAGATCCATTTCATGCGCGGCTCTGATTTGGTTGTTGCCCAAATGTCCATGATACGTTGACTTAGATGGCGGAACCACTCGGAGTCAAAATTTGTTATGTTATTGCTGTGTCCCCTGTGCTGTGTCCCCTTCTTTCGTTCTGTCCTGTCACCAGTGTTCTTTTCTAACGGCCACTTGCCCCTCTTCGCGCGCCGTCGCAAGATGCCCCCCACGGCGGGCCCCCGCGCCCTCTTGTTCTGGGAAGCCACTCCTTCGTGTGGACGCCGCGCCATCCCCTCTGTCCTTCGGGCGGCAGTTCGGCTTCCGCCTCGGTCGACACTGGTCGCACCCTCTTTAGAAGTAAATAAACAGTGTGAAATTATCGCGTGTCTTTTGCTGCATTGACAACAACTTCCGGACACGACAGTGGGGACGAGAAAGTGGATTCGACCCGCGCTACGCACGCTATTGACAAGCCATGGCTAGGCGAGGGTTTCCCAACCAAATACCAGAATTCAACGGCTCATCGTGTACATCGTGGGTTGGACGCCTCCAGTTCTACTTTGAATCTAACAATATCACAGACCCAGCCTTGAAGAGGGCCAACCTGCTGACGCTGTGCGGGGAGCAGACCTACGACACTGTCTGCGCCCTTATTCAGCCAAGCACACCAGAGGCAGTTTCTTACGACGACATCGTAGCAGCACTGCAAAAGCACTACGACCCAAGGCCATCCAAGGTCTACAGCCGGGCTCGCTTCCAACGAAGAGATCAACTAGAAGGAGAAACTGTGAGCGCCTACATAGCAGCGCTCAAGAAGCTTGCTGCCCACTGCAATTTTGGGACGCTGACCACAACAGCCACCGGGCAGGAAAGAGACGCAGCTTCTTCTGCTAACACCACCATGCTTCCCTTGGACGTGATGTTACGTGACAGGTTTGTGTGCGCACTGAGTGACGAGTCACTGCAGCAGCATGTTCGCTGAGAAGGATCTCACGTTCAACAAAGCTTACGACATCGCCGTACGAGCGGAGAGCGCCGGTCACCAGCAGAGAGAGATTCGCCGGAACACCGAGCTCTTACACCAAACAAGCAACCAGGTACCCAAAACTTCTGTTGTTGCGAAATTGGTAAAGAATGCACAACGCTGCTGGCGGTGTGATGACCAACACAACCCCCAGGAATGCCGATTCCAGTCAGCCACGTGTAATTTTTGCCACAAGCGAGGGCATATCGAGAGAGCTTGTATAAAGAAACGGAAGCTTGTCAAGATAAAGTCGCCTTCCCAGCCTAATCACAGCTTCGACGCCTCAGAGAATACGCCGCCATCTGATGTCCATGGAACAACATCAGCAGCACCATCTGTGTTGTACGACCTGAACACCATAAATCTCGGCACGCAACCGAAGATTTTTACCGAAGTAAGCGTACATGATCAACTGATTAAGTTCGAGGTGGACTCCGGCGCAGCCTGTTTTCTGATCAGTGAGGACACATTCCGAACTTCGTGGCCATCTGACGCACCAACCTTGCAACAAGACGACACGCACCTGCGAACGTGGTCAGGACAAAAGCTGCCGCTATTGGGCTCTGCCAACGTGCGGGTTAATTACAACGGCAAGACCCATACGCTACCTCTGCTTGTTGTGAAGGGCTCAGGATCAAGCCTCCTAGGTAGAAACTGGTTTGCTTCATTAGGCGTGACCATATGCGGCATACACCAGACGCCGAGCCAGGATGTGGTTCAGCAACTGCAAGAGAAATACGAAATAGTATTCTCGGAAGAAATTGCAGGAAACGAAAGGCCCCCAGTCACACTGGAGTTGTTGGGCAATGCGCAACCAAAGTTTCTGAAGGCCAGGCCGGTGCCGTTTGCTCTCCGAACTTCAGTTGAAAAGGAGTTAGACAAACTGGAGCAGCAAGGTGTCATCGAGCCGACGCAACATTCACAATGGGCCACACCACTTGTGGTAGTTCGCAAGAAGAACGGAACCATACGCCTCTGCGGAGACTACCGAAGCACCGTCAACCTTGCGACTAAGGCATCCTCTTACCCGCTACCGACACCTGAGGAAGTGTTCAGTATATTACGTGGCGCAAGAGTCTTCAGCACATTGGACTTCACCCAGGCGTATCAGCAGCTGAAGGTGAGCGAATCAACGGTAGAATTACTGACAATTAATACACTGAAAGGCTTGTACAAAGTCAAGCGACTGCCTTTCGGCGTAGCTGCAGCCCCGGCCATATTTCAAAAGTTCATGGAGACAGTGCTTCAAGGGATCGCAGGAGTTTGCGTTTACCTTGACGATGTCATCATCAGTGGCGCTTCCATTGAAGAGCATGCAGCGCGCCTAGAGCTTGTTTTTCAAAGGATAGCAAGCGCCAATTTGCGCATAAGCAAATCGAAATGCTGTTTTGCGGTGCCAGAAGTGCAATTTCTGGGACACCGAATTGATGCAGCAGGCATCCGCCCTACCGAAGACAAAGTGAGAGCAATCACCGAAGCGCGAGCACCAACAAACAAACAGGAGCTGCAGGCGTTTCTCGGACTCCTAACGTTCTACGACCGATTCTTGGAGCAAAGAGCTACCGTGGCCAACGACTTGTACCAACTCCTTCGGAAGGATGTGACATGGACATGGTCGCCACGCCATCAACGGTCATTCGACGCCCTGAAAGACCTGCTTCGAAGATGCCACGTTATTCCTGTCGTGCTGTGCTTCGTGAGAAACTCAAGTATGCCATTCACTTCTGCAAGTCAATTGACACTGACGACTACGCTCGTGTGGCTCTTGGTGCTGAAGACGACGTTGACCTTGCGAGCTGTGGAGGTGCCCAGTATGCTGACGACATGCCACACCTGGTGATTGAAGAAGGGCTGGCAACGAGCGATAGCGAGGGAGCTGCTGTCGAGTCGCTTGGTGGTGCATCCGACGAATGCAGTAGCGAAGTTTGATGGCTGTTAGTACTGGAGTCCAGTTCATGTATATGCACTCATTTCTCACTCGTGTGCACATTAGATGGTAGAAACTGAGGACAGTGAAGGGAGAAAGGGCACTTGGATTATTCCACATTCTCTCCGAGCTAAACCTGACTTTTAAATTGAAAAACTTGCTGCCAGCTGCACGCATGGCAGCATTTGCGCCTATAGATGAAAGTAGGTGTGCAATGTTTTCAGCAGCTCCCAATAAAACTCTCTGGACTGCCGTGCTGCAGAATATGGAGTTTCCTGCCATCATAGGTACTGGGAAGGAAGTGTTGTGTCCCCTGTGCTGTGTCCCCTTCTTTCGTTCTGTTCTGTGTCACCAGTGTTCTTTTCTAACGGCCATTTGCCCCTCTTCGCGCGCCGTCGCAAGATGCCCCCCACGGCGGGCCCCCGCGCCCTCTTGTTCTGGGAAGCCACTCCCTCGTGTGGATGCCGCGCCATCCCCTCTGTCCTTCGGGCGGCAGTTCAGCTTCCGCCTCGGTCGACGCTGGTCGCACCCTCTTTAATAGTAAATAAACAGTGTGAAATTATCGTGTGTGTTTTGCTGCATTGAAAACAACTTCCGGACACGACAGTTATTACCTTATCTGTTGGGATAAGCCTGGTATATCAGGGGCAAAGACTGAGTGCTTGCGCGCCGTGTGGAGCCTTGTTGCTGGGGCCGAACAGGCCGCTGTTTGCCATTGTGGGAGGTTCGGAGGTTGTTATGGGGCTCGCAGAAGATAACCGGTCATCCCATTTCTCAAGACCAGCCCATCTTTCCTCCGTAATGGTTTGCTACCACTGGCCGATCGCGATTTTCCTGGCCGCGGAGGAGTTATTAGGAATTCACGCCAGCCGGTATTAGGTTTGGCGCCAGCAGCTTTCGATGATTGCCACCAAGACAGCATCTCTCGCCAGGTGTCTGCGGGGTGCATTTACCGCGCTCGCCCGGTCGTAGCGTGGGACAAGCGGGAAGCAGGGTTGTGCGAAAATCTCTTTAAGGAGTCGCCGCCGCAGCCAGCCAAATGGTTCCAGCTGTATTCCGATCTTCCCCGGCATCTCTACCGACCCGACTACTCTTGGCTTCCTGGGCACAGCACCAGCGTGAGAACAGATCGCCACAGCGGCTCGTCCACAGGCTTCGCCGGCCATCGCTAACGGCAGAACCACTGGGGATTATCTCCCGACGGGGTGCTGCGACTTTTCGCCTCGGCTTCTTCGAATTTCGCCGACCGGCGCGCAGCGGGCCGACCCGCTGACGTCTCCTGCCAGCCCGGCGGGGTCCTGGCCGCATACCCCTCTCCCTTGGGCTCAACTTACGCCATGGCGTGTCCATGTGTGCGGAGGTGTCTGTTTTTGTGTGAGAGTGGAAGTTTTAGCCACACCGTTGTATAAAACTGTTCTGCAGATGCGTTGTATAAAACTGTTCTGCAGATGCAGTTGAAGCAGCTTACTTCTGAACTCAAAAGCTTCTAAATATGTAAAATATTGTTTGTTTATGGGGTTTACGGTCCCAAAGCGACTCAGGCTGTAAAAGACGCCGTAGTGAACGGCTCCGGGAATTTAGGCCACCTGGGGTTCTTTAACGTGCACTGACATCGCACAGTACACGGACCTCAAGAATTTCGCCTCCATCGAAATTTGACCGCCGCTGCCAGGATCAAACCCGCGTCTTTCGGGCCACCAGCCGAGCGCCATAACCACTAAGCCACTGCGGCGGCTCAAGTATGTAAAATAAACCAAGTCTTCTTTCTCCACTAACGAACCCTTCACTCAGCGGCACTCCTGTCAGGGTAGGAGCGGGCGTCATCTTTACCGAGGCTGTGTCGGAAAGCGACTGTGATCCCCACCTTCAACAGCCCCTTAGGGTTTGGCGAACTTCCAGAGTTGGTGGTAAAGCGTGGGGATGCCGTCACATGCAGGACAGCTGTGAGTGTATTGGGAGGGCCAGGACTGAAGGATATAGCGATTAAGATATGTCCCCGTCTGAAGTCTGCGCCAATTTATGACGTCTCGTCTGGTGAAGGATCTGCGTGGTGGGCGAAGGATGCTGCGTGCGTCACGGTAGTTAGCTGGTGCTAATGCGTAATCGAAGTGGGTGTGGTTTGTGGTGCTCCACGTCTGGGCTTGATAACTCCTCCCCAAGGCCCCGGCTGGTGTAGCCTTGGGCCAGCGCATGAGCGCGCATTTCCATGGAGAGAGGCGTGCCCAAGGGTTCAGAGGATTCGCACAAGGGGTGCTGTCGGTCTCTGTGTGTGCCAGGTGTTTCTGGTTGAGAATTATTTGCGTAGTGAGAGTTATCACTGCCTGTAGGAAATTTCCACAGATCGCCTCCCTTATTATCAATGTTAGGGTGGTAGGGTGGGCTGTGCGAAAGGCATTCGGAATGCTAGCGCTACAGCGTGTCTTTCAGGACGTGAGATGTTGATCGTAGCGAGACTGCCCTATTGAAAAATCTCATATATATGTTAAATGTGTCTCATATATACGCAATTATTAGATATGTGTCCACATATATGGTCGTATGAATACGTGCTCGTATGGCATACGTGTTCTCTCCACGTATGGCGAAACACATATATACGGGTGATACGTGCCTCATATACGCTATTGGATATGTGTCACTCCGGTCCCTCGTATATACGAGGGCCACGTAACCTTCGTACAGATACGAGGGCCTCGACATGGGGATACAATGGCCTTGCAACACGTACTCTGGTGTACAGTTAATACCTCTGAATATGTAGGCTACCTGAATGAACTTGCAACCCTTCAGTGCAGCAAATGCTGCATCCCAGCACTAAATACCAGGCTGCAGTCAATGAAATAATTTTTCTTGCTGCCTTTATTTTATCATTTTTATCTGACTACAGTCACTGACTACAGAGGCTGGTGCAGGCGATGATTACTTGGTGTCTCTCAGCATGTCCGCCAGGTAGCAATTCAACTCCTCTGCGCATTTTCTCATCCTCGGCAGCTTGTGCAGCTTTGATGTATGCATCAAATGCATCCGAAAGAGTATTAATCATGACAAAATTGAAGACATGCAGGTGCTGTAAAATAAAGGTATTTAAGTCATGCACACTTAAATAAACAAATGCTTTTGTCAGTCAGGAAATGTACCTAAATAAAAGAGGCTTACTGCCCACAGCTGCTAGTTTTTCTGAGCTCATCCAAGGCTTCTGCATGCCACCAGCCTTAAGGAATTGCCGGCATACTGAGCCGGTGATGCTCCTTCCCTGAACGCTCTTTCCCCTAAGGCTCTTCGGGGAAGGAGCATCACCAGGAAGGAGCGTCACTTTTGTGGGCAACCCCACAAAAGTTTTGTGGCGTCCTTGCAAAACAGGAAGTCTCGACCTTGGGAAAGAAGCCAGCGCCACCGCTCTGCACTGACAATTTCCGCTCCCGAGGTGGATCTGCAATAAAACAGCTGCACATATGCTTTGTATAAAGCCCTATAACAGATTGGGGAGAGAAGTATTTGCCACATTAAAACTGCTGAAATCCTATTCCTCAGGACTCCTATATGTAACATTAAGAAAATGGCAGTTTTCCTTGCAAACGCTACTAATGATAAAACATGACACATCGCTCTCTTCTTCGGAGTGAGCAGCACGATGGGCCACCAGGTCACGTTTATGTACAATCATATAAGCTGCCTTTGACAACATAGATGAGCCTTTTTATCTTTACTTCAGGCTCCACTGCACCCTGGCAACAGTAATGCTGCCAAATATTCAGAAGCACAGAATTAACAGATGAAAGATTATGAATATTTAAAACACAGCAATTAATTCTTAGCACAAGAGGCTGTGCTAATTAGAACATGAAAGGTGAAAGGTTGTGGTCATGGCTTAGTGATCTAAGAGTTCATTAAGCTAAGGTGCCCTGAGCTGTAAGAGGTTCAAATTGTGCCTGGGGCTCCTGTGCAGGCAATTTTTTCCCCTTCACGCCATTTGCATGGAAAATTCAACGTGTCCGAGAGGTGTGCACTGATCCTCAGCCCTATACGTTTCCACAGTTTCTAGATTGTTTGTCTGCAGTTACCAAGAACGAGAGCTAAAAGCATTTCAAGCTTACAAACTGGTTCTAAATATGAGAAGCCATCGTACCTGGCCATTGACCTCAGCAAGAACACCTGGATTCCATGGTGCAGCAGGACCCATGCTAGTGGAAGCCTGGAAAGTGTGCAAAGTGTTTGCATTTGCAACAAGAGTAATGTACAGTGTCGGTGAAGTCTTAAGGCCAAAGGCTTTTTGCTTCAGCCGCATAACAGAGCCATTACAGCAATATTAAAGACCAAGTGACCTTGAAGTGCTAGCAGGTTTCTTCTTGCGATACAGAAGCTTCCTGCTTGACTACAGTTTTGAATGATCCGCTACATGAATTATTCTAGGAACATTGATTTCACTGCAGCTGAATGCTGCAGCCTTAACACTTTTGACCTAGACTGTACATGGTACATTAAAGGGACAGTGAGGAGAACTCATTCAAATTTTTTTTGTAAGCAAAATCTGATAGTTCAGCATTTCATGGCTTTGTTGGCGCTTGTCCGAGAGCGAAATATGCGTTTATTTCAAATAAATTTGCATTCGAAGTTGAAAAAGTTTTTCCCGCCACTCCGATTCAAACTCGGGAACTCTTATGACATCACGGCGCACTCTTATGACGTTACAGGACGCAGTGACAAGAAACATGACGTAAACGCAGACTCCGTGATTTCTCGCGGCTAGCGGTGCGGTCTAGCAGCAGCCAAAATGAAAGCTACCGCCGCCACACGTTGAAGGCATCTATCGGGGGTCGCTACCATTGCTTCGTTTACGTTTGCACCAGCATCTTGCCAGCGTTACGATGGATCCCGTTCCCGAGCCCGATGACAAAGTTCTCGCAAAAGCTGCGGCCTGCATTTCAGCGACCTCTGCCCCACAGAGCGTGCGATGCCTTTGAGGGAGCACGGTTATTTAGGCGCTGGCGGGTCGTTCCCCCTTCCGCCATGAGCAGCCGTTGCAAATTAAATATCATAACCCCAGTGCGGGGAGTCGCGAGGGGCCAGGACAAGGTCAGTGCGTCGCACCCATCGGAGGCTGGCCGGGGCTTTGGGGTCAACAGATTGTGATTCCTTGAACGGCGCAGTTGCACGGTGCAGAAGACGGCGTCCAGGTCTCCCACGGTTGCAAGGGCGAGGTTATTTATTTATATTTTTGCCACAAAAACAGATGGGCACTCAAGGGCGCTCGCATTTAAAGTAGGCGGCTTGAAAGTAAGGCCGACGCTTCAACGGCTTCTCCGCGTTTCCGGAGGTACAGGGTCCACTGGATCGGGTTCTCTCGCCCACTTGCATGTACCGTCAGATGTGTACTGTGAATGGATTAAATTAGCCGAGAGTTCGAAAAGAACAGCACCGCCCAACGACCGAAGTTATTGAATGATGTCAACGCGCACCTCGCCGCGGAACCGTATCAGTCTGGTCTGGCTGGCACAGCTGGTGCACTCGGCGCGAAATAGAGACATGCTCCAAGTCTCCGCCAGTGTGGTCAGAGTGCGCCTAAGCTGCCGAACGCGTCACCGGTCAAGCGCAGTTGGAGTATAGAGGGCCTCGCTTCGGCCGACGTGACGTTGGTGTGCAGTGCACGCGCATGCGTTACGCCAGGCTATAAACGCGCATTAAAGGGACACTGAGGAGAAATTGAGGTTGCCTTGTATCGATAGAATACAAGCTCCTGATCACAAAAACGCAACTCTTACTGAAAACAAAGCTCTTGTAAGGTAGAAAATAGCAAGGACCAAAACACAGGTATCGCCGCCACAGGGCAATCTCGCAAGTACAAGCGTGATGACGTCATAGGACAAGAGACGCTACCTTGGAGGAATGTTCCTTTTTACATGGAAGCTGCTAAATCTCTGAGGCTGACAAAAGAAGGTTGCGCGGTTCAATATTGAAGTAAGTTTTGCTTTAAAACCGATAGCGCACTTTTATCACACCAGGAACACAGACAAAAGGCAACCTGAATGTTGGAAGCAAAGAAAACCAATGCTTGGGGGCGCCACAGGCAGCCACGAGAGTTTCGATTTGTTATGGCGCTTCGCGTCTATGAGCTTTGCGTGCCCCGAGGTTTTGTTTTTGATGCGCCTCGATTTACAAGTGCCGAACAGCAGAGGAACTCCAAGTGCCGCTTCAAGTGCTAGTTAACCTTTGAAGGAGCCTGTTAAGGCTGGTCAAATGATCGCCACGGTCGATGAAAAACTATCATGGCACGATGGTGGGTGATCGTACAAGGCAGTTCGCAGTATAAAGAGCACTCGTGTCTTCACACGCTCACCCGGCGAAACATTCTTGGCTGTGCCAGTCAACTTCAAACTACTTAACGGAAATCATTTATTAGGGACGGGAGACAAGGTACAAGGCAGTTAAAAAAAATTGATGGCCTAGCTGTGTTAGGCCAGGATATACGTAAAAAAAGCGCGGATACTTCTGCATCGGAAGAGTGCAATCACTAGATGCGCCTTTATTCATGGTTAAATCTTGAGCCGTCGTGGCAGTGGTAGAGTCTCCGCCTCAAACTACAAAGGCCCTTGTTCAATTCTGAGCCTCGGCACAGGTTTTTTTTTTTTCAGTGAGTGGGCGGGGGGTTTCAGGGGCTACCATAGGTGCCGCCACTGAATACGTTGGTTAGCTGTTAAGCGCAGGCTCTGTTAAGGTGCGTTTCCACTCCGGAGTAATGCGCGCGCGGGCTGCATGGCGACGTCACATCGGCCAAACCGAGACCCTCTATGCTCCAACTGTGCTTGACCGCCGACGCGTTCGGCAGTTTCGGCGCACTCTGACCGCACTGGCGGAGACTTTAAGCATGTCTCTATTTTCCGGAGGGTGCGCCAGCCACCGCCGGCCAGACCGATTCAGCTCTGCGGCGAGGTACGTGTTGTGACGTCATTCAATAGCTTTGGCAGTTGGGCGCAGCTGTTGTTTTCGAGCTCTCGGCTAATTTAATCCATTCACAGTACACATCTGAAGGTACATGCAAGTGGGCGAGAGAGCCCGATCCAGTAGACAACGTACCGCCGGAAACGCACGGAAGCCGTTGAAGCGTGTGCTTTACTTTCAAGCCGCCAACTTTAAACGCAAGCGCCCTTGAGTATCCATCCGTTTTTTGGCAAAAAATAAAATAAATAACCTGGCCCTAAAGGATAGACGAGAACTAGGTGTGGGTTTCCTCATTAATAAGGATATAGCTGGCAACGTAGAGGAGTTCTACAGTATTAACGAGAGGGTAGCAGCTATAGTAATTAGGCTGAATAGGAGGTACAAGCTGAAAGTGGTGCAGGCCTACACACCCACATCCAGCCATGATGACCAGACCGTTGAAAGCTTCTATGAGGACGTAGAATCAGCAATGAATAGAGTAAAATCGCAGTACACTGTACTGATGGGCGACTTCAATGCGAAGGTGGGCAAGAAGCAGGCTGACGACCACGCGGTAGGTGACTATGGGATAGGCTCTAGAAATAGCAGGGGAGAGTTATTAGTCGAATTTGCGGATAGAAATAATTTACGGATCATGAATACCTTCTTCCGCAAACGAGAAAAAAGGAAGTGGACCTGGAAGAGCCCCAATGGTGAGATTAAAAATGAAATCGACTTCATACTATGCGCTAAACCTGGCATCATTCAGGATGTGGCCGTCCTCGGAAGGGTGCGTTGCAGCGACCATAGAATGGTAAGGTCTAGAATTAGCTTAGACTTGAAGAGTGAACGGAAGAAGCTAGCGAAGAAGAAGACCATTAACGAATTAGCCGTAAGAGGGAAAGCACAGGAGTTTAGGATAGCGCTGCAAAACAGATACTCGGCTTTAACTGAGGAAGATGCTCTTGATGTTCATTCAATGCACGATAACCTGACATCAATAATTACGGAGTGCGCAGTAGAAGTAGGCGGTAGGACAGTTCGAAAAGATACCGGGAAGCTATCTCAGGTGACGAAAGATCTGATTAAGAAGCGCCAAAACATGAAGGCATCTAACACTACCGATAGAATAGAAATAACGGAGCTATCAAAGTTAATAAATAAGCGCAAGGTAGCCGACATAAGGAAGTTTAATATGGAGAGAATCGAGCATGCTATAAAGAACGGAGGTAGCCTAAAAACAGTGAAGAGGAAACTAGGCATAGGTAAAAACCAGATGTATGCATTAAGAGACAAGCAGGGCAATGTCATTAGCAATATGGATAAGATAGTTAACGTAGCCGAAGAGTTCTACACAGACCTGTACAGTAGCCAATCTAATCAGAACGCTAATGAGAAAGACAGCAGTGCACAGCAATGCGTCATCCCGCCAGTAACGAAAGATGAAGTAAAGAAAGCCTTAGAAGCAATGAAAAGGGGAAAAGCAGCTGGGGAGGATCAGGTAACAGCAGATCTGTTGAAGGATGGAGGGGACATCGTGCTAGAAAAACTAGCCACCCTGTACACGCAATGCCTTATGACCTCGACTGTACCAGAAGCTTGGAAGAATGCAAACATTATCTTAATTCATAAGAAGGGAGACGCCACGGACTTGAAAAATTACAGGCCGATCAGCTTACTATCCGTTGCCTACAAAGTATTTACTAAGGTAATCGCTAATAGAGTCAGGGCAACGTTAGACTTTAATCAACCAAATGATCAGGCAGGCTTTCGTAAAGGATATTCTACAATAGATCATATTCACGCTATCAATCAGGTGATAGAGAAATGCGCAGAATATAACCAACCTCTATATATAGCTTTCATTGATTACGAGCAAGCATTCGACTCAGTGGAAACCTCAGCAGTCATACAGGCATTGCGTAATCAGGGGGTAGAAGAGCCTTATGTCAAAATACTGGAATATATATATAGCAACTGCACAGCTACTATAGTGCTCCATAAAGTCAGCAATAAAATTCCAATAAGGAAGGGCGTCAGGCAAGGAGACACGATCTCGCCAATGCTGTTCACCGCATGTTTGCAGGAGGTATTTCGAGGCCTGAATTGGGAACAGTTGGGAATAAGAATAAATGGAGAATACCTAAATAATCTGAGATTTGCTGATGACATTGCCTTGCTGAGTCACTCAGGAAGTGAACTGCAAATCATGATCAACGAGTTAGACAGGCAGAGCAGATCGATGGGTCTAAATATTAACATGCCGAAAACCAAGGTAATGTTCAACAGCCTAGCAAGGGAACAACAGTTCACAATTGGCAGCGAGAGCCTAGAAATCGTGCCGGAATACGTCTACTTAGGGCAGGTAGTGACAGCTGATCCGGATCATGAGAGGGAGATAACTAGAAGGATAAGAATGGGGTGGAGCGCATATGGCAAATTCTCGCAGATCATGAGTGGCAGTTTACCAATTTCCCTCAAGAGGAAAGTGTACAACAGCATAATCTTACCGGTACTCACCTACGGGGCAGAAACGTGGAGGCTAACGAAAAGAGTTCAGCTTAAGGTAAGGACAACGCAGCGAGCCATGGAAAGAAAAATGATAGGTGTAACGTTAAGAGATCGGAAGCGGGCAGAGTGGGTGAGGGAACAAACACGGGTTAATGACATCCTAGTCGAAATCAAGAGAAAGAAATGGGCTTGGGCAGGGCATGTAATGCGAAGGCAAGATAACCGCCGGTCTTTAAGGGTAACGGAGTGGGTTCCAAGAGAAAGTAAGCGTAGCAGGGGGCGGCAGAAGGTTAGATGGGCGGATGAGATTAAGAAGTTTGCAGGCAAAGGGTGGATGCAGCTGGCAAAGGATAGGGTTAATTGGAGAGACATGGGAGAGGCCTTTGCCCTGCAGTGGGTGTAGTAGGGCTGATGATGATGATGATGATGAACCTGGCCCTTGCAACCGTGGGAGACCTTGATGCCGCCTGCTGCACCGTGCAACCGCGCCATTCAAGGAATCGCAATCCGTTCGCCCCTAATCCCCGGCCAGCCTCCAATGGGCGCGACTCACCGACCTTGTCCTCGCCCCTTGTCACTCCCCGCACTGGGGTTATGATATTTGATTTGCAACGGCTGCTCATGGCGGAAGGGGGAAACAACCCGCCGCACCTCAAAAGCATCGCACGCTCTGTGGGGCTGAGGTCGCTGAAATGCAGGCCGGAGTTTTTGGGAGAACTTCGTCGTCAGGTTCGGGAACGAGATCGATCATAACGCAGACAAGACGCCGGTGCAAACGTAAACGAAGCGACAGTACCGACCCCCGATAGATGCCTTCAACGTGTGGCGGCAGTAGCTTTCATTTCGGCTGCTAGACCACACTGCTAGCCGCGAGAAATCACGTCTGCGCGTACGTCACGTTTCACGTCACTGCGTCCTGTAGCGTCATAAGAGTGCGCCGTGATGTCATAAAGTTCCCGAGTTTGAATCGGAGTGGCGAGAAAAACTTTTTCAACTTTGAATCCAAATTTCTTTGAAATAAATGCATCTTTCACTCCCGGACAGGCGGCAACAATGCCTTGAAATGCCGAACTATCAGATTTTGCTTACAAAAATAATTTGATAGAGTTCTCCTAACTGCCCCTTTAACAGAGCCTGCGCTTATCCGCTAACCAACGTATTCGGTGGCGGCATCTATGCGCGCCACTGAAAGCCCCCACCCACTAACTGAATAAAAAAAACCTGTGCCGAGGCTAGGAATCGAAACAGGGCCATTGTAGTTTGAGGCGGACTCTACCACTCCGCCATGACGGCTCAAGATTCAACCATGAATAAAGGCGCATCTAGTGAGTGCACTCTTCCGCTGCAGAAGTCTCCGCGCTTTCGCTACGTATATCCTGGCCTAACACAGCTAGGCCATCAATTTTTTTTAACTGCCTTGTACCTTGTCTCCCGTCCCTAATAAATGATTTCCATTAAGTAGTTTGAAGTTGACTGGCACAGCCGGGAATGTTTCGCCGGGCGAGCGTACGACGACACAAGTGCTCTTTATACTGCTAACTGCCTTGTATGATCACCGACCATCGTGCCATCATGGTTTTTCATCGACCGCGGCAATCATCTGACCAGCCTTAACAGGCTCCTTCAAAGGTTAACTAGCACTTGAAGCGGCACGGAGTTCCTCTGCTGTTTGGCACATGTAAATCGAGACGCGTTAAAAACAAAACCATGAGGCACACAAAGCTCATAGACGCGAAGCGCCATAACAAGTCGAAACTTTCCTGGCCGCCTGTGGAGCCGCCAAGCATCGGCTTTCTTTGCTTCCAACATTCAGGTTGTATTTTGTCTGTCTTCCTTGTGTAATAAAAGTGCACTATCAGTTTTAAAACAAAACTTACTTTAATATTCAACCGCGCAACCTTCTTTTGTCAGCCTCAGATTCGCAGCTTCATGTAGGAAGGAAAATTTCTCCAACGTGGCGTCTCTTGTCCACTGACGTCATCACGCTTGTACTTGCGAGATTGCCCTGTAGCGGCGATACTTGTATTTTGGTTCTTGCTATTTTCTACTTTACAAGAGCTTTGTTTTTCAGTAAGAGTTGCGTTTTTGTGATCAGGAGCTTATATTCTATCGATACAAGCCAACTTCAATTTCTCCTCAGTGTTCCTTTAATTGGCATCTCCAGGGGATCTTAAAGCACTTTGAGTTTACTATCACATTACGCTTCTTGAACCTTGTCTCAGTTGCAAGAAATAATTCTGCAAAATAATGAAATGTCAACAACTAGAACACAAACAAAAACTGCATTTCGACCACAAAGCTATCGCTAAGCAATACTGCTCCGAGCTGCCACAGGTTAAAATTGTGCCTAGGGCTGCTCTGCAGGCAATTTTTTTTCTCCTTCATATTATTCGGACAGAAAATTTCCCATTTCCAAGAGGTGTGCAGTGATGCTCATCCCCATGTTTCCGGTTTCTAGATTGTTTGCCTGCATTTATCAAGGATGAGAGCTAAAAGGATTTCAAGCTTACAAAATCATTCTTGTAAGATCGACAATTGGGCTTTGATGCCCCAGCGCCCCGTGCTGAAGAAGGAGCAAAACACAGGCAGAAGACGAGGCTGACAAAGTTCAGTTTGGCACACAGAAACGCTTGGCTACCGAGGTGCGCTGTACTAGCAAAGATTGTGGCCGTCGACACTTCTTGTTAGCACTGCGCACCCAACCCCTCCACAAGTGTAAAGACGCAAATCAAACAAGAAGTGTGGACGGCCACAATCTTTGTTAGCACGGCGCACCCCGGTAGCCAAGCGTTCCTGAGCACCAAACTGAGCTTTGTCAGCCTCGTCTTCCGTCTGTGTTTTGCTCATTTATCAGCACTGGCCGATGGGGCATCAAAGCCCACTTGTCTTACATTCTAAATATGCGACACGTTCATACCTGGCTGCTGACCTCAGCAAGATATCCGGGTTCTGTGGTGCAGCAGGATCCATGCTATTGCAAGACTGCAAAGTATGAAAAGTGTTCACATTTGCTACAAAAGACTAATGTACAAGGTAAATTAAACGGCAACTTCTGAGGATTTTCAAACATATTCTGTTTACTATCACATTACACGTCTTGAGCCTGGTCAGAGTCCCGAGAAATAATTTTTCCAAATAAGGAGCAAAGAAATAATGAAATACCATTAACTAGAACACAAAAAACTTGATTTCAATCAACAGATCAAAATATGATGTTAAAGGGTTTTACTGGTAACACTGGTGACTCACATTCTGTAATGCACCAACTAGCTTTAAAGGAGTATAAACACCCATCTTTTGGGTGTGTGTTTTTGGTTTCTATTGAGGCATCAGGCATTATTATACATGGATTACCTTGTGGTATTCTCCTATTCTCAAGTCTAGCAAGAGAACAGCAGTTCGCAATTGGTAGCGAGGTAAGGGAAAAGGTAAAGGAATACGTCTATTTAAGGCAGGTATCAATAGTGACAACTGATCCGGATCATGAGGGAATAACTAGAAGGATAAGATTGCGATGGAGCGCATATGGCAGGGTCTCTCAGGTCATGAATGGCAGTTTACCAATATCCCTCAAGAGAAATGTGTACAACAGCTGTATCTTACCAGTACCCACCTATGGGGCAGAAACGTGGAGGCTAACAAAAAGGGTTCAGCTTAAGCTGAGGACAACGCAGTGAGCCACGGAAAGAAAAATGATAGGCGTAACGTCAAAGCAGTATAACACCTACCGTTTGGGTGCGTGCTTTCTTGCTTGTAATGATGCATAAGGCATTATTATACATGGAGTAGCAGCTAGTAATCTCTTACGACCGCTTAATAATTTATAATAGCATTTATTTTTCGTCCAGTTTCGGCTTCAACACTTGAACAAGGACAGTGACGTCAATGTGTGCTTACACGTCACGAGACATGAAAAAACAGCAATATAATCGCTCCTTGCACATTTGTTGTCATTCCAGTAATTGAGGAAGGCTGATTTCAACACTGCAGTAAATTAGAAATATGAAGCAGCGATTCTATGAACATTTTTCCATGGCTCACGTGAACGAAAAGCCCTCTTTGACGTCAGAGCCATCGTTCATTTGTTCCAAAACTGAAACAGCATGCCAGAAAAAAACAATTATAAATTATTTAGCGGTTGTAGGCAAACATCACATGGTGATTCATGCCTAGTAGCGTCTTCTGCATCATTGAAGAAAAGAAAACATGCCACCAAAATTAGGTGTCTATACTTATTTAAGAGACCGGAAGCAGGAAGAGTGGTTGAGGGAACACACGCGGGTTAATGACATCCTAGCCAAAATCAAGAGGAAGAAATTGGCTTGAGCGGGGAATGTAATGCGAAGGTAAGATAGCTGTTGGTCCTTAAGGGATTCCAAGAGAAACAAAACATAGCAGGGGGCGGCAGAAGGTTAGGTGGGCGTATGAAATTAAGAAGTTTGCAGGCCTAAGGTGGGCGCAGCTGGCAAGACATGGTTAATTGGAGAGACATGGGAGAGGCCTTCACCCTGCATTGGGTGTAATCAGGCTGATGGTGATGAAGATTCTCCTATGACTACTAAATAATTTATAATCGAATTTCTTTCTCGCGCCGTTTCAGTTTCAAGAGCTGAATGGGGACTATGACGTCAAAGTGAGCTTATAGGTCATGCGAGGCATGAAAAACTGCAATATAATCGGTGCTGCTACATTTGTCATTCCGACTATTGAGGAAGGCTGGCTTCAACACTGTAGTGAATTAAAACGATCAAGCAGCAATTATATCGCATTTTTTCCATGCTTCACGTTACATATAACCTCTCTGATGTCACAGTCTTCATTTGGCTGTTGAAACCGAGACAGCATGGCAGAAAAATTCGATTGTAAATTATTTATAGGTCCCAGGCAAACACCACATGATGATTCATTCATAGCAGTGTCTTCTGAATCATTGTACGGAAGAAAAAATGCCACCAAAATAAGGTTCTATACATCTTTAAATTATCATTGGGCTTTTTCAAATTGCCGTGCTCGGAGAGCCTGTTCGCTGCCAGAAAATTCACTCCTGACAGGAAGGTGCATCATGCTCACATGAACTAGTCGCCGCCAGAACCAGCCTGCTGGCAATCATGGCGCCAAGGCCGTCCATGGATCACGGAAGGCGAGTGCCCTCTGCTGCTTGGCTTGCTGTTGCGTCTCATTGCTCGCATGCGTACGGTAGAAATCTGATCCTTGGGAGCGAAAGAAAGGACGTTAGTTATTCAGGGCAGCCGCGGACTCTTGCACTCAGATGCATACATCGGCGGCAACAACGCAAGTATATGTCCTTCAGTGCGTTGTGTGCCGTCGTGAAGTCTGCATGTAAGCTTCGAGATATCCTCAAAAGCATATGTGACGGGCAGTCGCACTCTAAAGACTTGCATTTGACACCACATAGGAGGGCTAATTGGACAGCGTTAATTGGAAAGACATGGGTGAGGCTTTTGCCCTGTAGGTGTAGTGAGGCTGATGATGAGGAGGAGGGAAAAACTGCACATGCACTGCTCAAACAACATGCTGTAGTCTCAGATTATTGCATATTTGTTAACTACACACTAATTACTTGGGCGCCAATGATCGACCCTGCCTATACTGACTCTCCTGTGGTAGTTGCAATTTCTGTTTGTGAACTAATTCCTGTGGGCTGTAAGCAGAAAACAATCAGGATATGTTTCACTCAACTGTAGTCTGCTGCCCTCCAGCTGTTAATATTGCTGCCAGCAAGTAATGCACGCATTATTTTGACAAGCGTGCATATCAGCTGATTGAACATTTTTCTGAAGTGCGTGCGCTGTACAAATTTAGCTGCACGTCGTGTCTGTATGCTATCGCTTTTACTGCAGAGCTAGCACTCGAATGAAAGGCATTACAATCTGGCCTTGCATGCCGGCCCCGCACTGTGTCAGCAGGCATGATGATCCACACTGGGAAATTTTTCTTTTTGATGAGTCAAATGCAAGGTGAAGTATGTATACGGTATTTCTCAGGTATTTTAAGCACTTGTGGCAGAGGACCTGAGCATCAAGCTTTATGGCAACAACCGAATCGGCACACGCAAGGTTATGCTTCATCTTCAGCTGTGAAATGAAAATGACCTCCGTAGAGAATAAAAATTTTGAACAAATTTGGCAGAGCACACATGCACGCCACCCGGCGGCCACTACTTAAAGGACCCCGACCACCCTCCGGCTGAAAATGTCCTCTACCAAGGTTGTTGTGAGGCACCGTCCCCGGAACACACAACCGCAAACAATCTTTAATAAAATACATTATATTGGAGTTACATATATGGCAAACTAGCTACTTTTCCATGCTCCTCTCCTTCCATTCCCTCTCAGAGGTTTTTCTCCCTTCCGCTTGGTCCACAAGCTTTAGTCCTCCATCCCTGCTTGTTCTGTGTGGCTGCCCTTCCGTTTACAAGAGTAGACAGCACCCCTTTTGTTTGAAAGTCAAATGGGGAGCTTTCGGTGGCGTCCGCGTTGGGCCTATTATGAACGGAATGCACACCAGCCGAAGAGGATTAAGGTGCAGATCCCATCGACAGGGATGACCACGGTGGCGCAGCAACAGCAGCGGCAATTTCGACAGCGTCATCAGGTGGCCGACGACTGCACAAAATGAAAGGATGACTAGCTGGGAAGGAGCCTGTTCTTCCCACGCTCGGCTCGATGCAAATGACCTTCCCCCTTTGACTGGTTCCCTGCAAGAAGCGAGCTACGATGAACAGATGACGGGAAGAGGGGAACGGTGCCTTCCAGTAATTAATCGTGTCTTGACAAGAGCCGCCCCGACCGGAGAGAGCCCACCGCAGTTGTAGCCCACAGCGCAGCACCGGTGTTTTCGATAGACAGGTGAATAATAATTATCACCCCTCGTGTATAATAATTATCAGAGGCCCTATCCGTGTCTCACGTGGCCCGATTTGCTTTGGTATGCCGCATAACTGAAGAATAGCAGGGCTTATAAATTTCCAGCAATACATATATTTAACCAGTATCATGGCACTGAGAAAACAGGCCACCGAGTTGCAAGCCGAAGCTAAGACAACGTGCTGCAATGAGAGAAGTGCGCTGTCCCGCAACGCCGTATCGGTGGGCTCGATACAAAGCTCTCTGTTGCTGAAGGCAGCCTGGCTGCTCCCCCAAACAATAAATATTTTAGACAACAATGCGAGGAAGCAATACGAAAAATGAAACTTTGACCTGACATGAAGCACACAACATATGAGAGAACAAAAAACAGAACGATGCTTCCATTCCACATGCGGTTCTCTAGTGTCCTACGCAATCTTTTACAATGGTAGCATTTAAGCAATATCTCTATACTACAATTCAAAGATCCGCTACAAAGCTCTCTGTTGCTGACGGGAGCCTGGCTGCTTCCCGCAACCATAAATATTTTAGACACACACAAACAGAGACGCCTGCCTGGCTCTGAAGTATGCTGCTATGTAATGTACATATTGCGACTGGTAAGCGTGCGAGTGGCAGTAGCAGAGGCATCCGCAGTAAAACTTCGCCCAGTACATACATGTATCTGTGCAACTGTTGTTGCTGGCTCAGACTTTTCAAGGTCCATTGCAGTGATTTTTCTCTTTGACACCCTCTGGATAAGCTCCGCTTTTGTTACTGGAACACAAGAAATGAGAGATAAAATAATGAAAGCGACAGCAAACACAGGGCAAGCTACGGAAACGGATCAGTTAGTGTGTCGCGTTCATAGCTTTCCAAAAATCATATGATGCGAAAAATTAGCAGATCTGAACACAGCCGATTTCTCCCTGCCTCATGCAATTACTTGAATTCATGAAAATAATCACGATATATTATTTCGCTCAGAGTGACGCTTACGTCGAGACCTGCTACAACGCGACCACGCAGTTTTTCCCTTCTTTGGGAAGCATGCCCTGGGCTGCTGTGTGCTCGGATCGCAAGCACAGAGGAAGTGGTATCGTAAGCGTTCTGCAAGTGCTCGCAACAGTAAAAAAGCATGTGCATCGACTTTATGTAAAACGCCACCAAGCTTTGCTAAAACCGTTAGGCTTGACTGTACATGCATCACACGTTTGGCACTTCTGAAATCTGACCAAGTAGCGAAGTAACTGCAAAACTCACCTCCAAGCTCCATTACTTGGGCGGAATAGAATGCCTTCTGATCTTTTCCGCCACGCCAGTAGACGTCCTTTTTTTGCCAGGTCGCTAACGCCAGTCGGTGAGGCATCATGGATAGGTGTAGCGCAAAGGAAACAAGGACGACATAGAGACGTGTACGATAGCTTTTGCGCCGTCGGTCGAAGTATTTCACGTACGCATAGCTCGCCGCAGCTCACGAACCCATAGTGGAAGTGTCACATGTGGCTGCATAACACACAATCTAATAACTGTAACAACCACACACACCGACACGAGTGACGACGCAAACGTTGGACGCAAACGACCGCAGACTTGGATTGGCTTGGCGACGCGCACCGCACAGGGCACTGCATACGATGATGATGATGACCTCTTCTTTACAAACCAGAATAATAAATGCGTTTTATTCGTTCAATTTCGTCTGTTTGTTTCCCGCGGCAGAACTTGCGTCTCCGACCGTGATCTCTATACCGCTCCATGTCGCAGCCTCCTCGTGCAGCGCATCCGGCCATCCAGTTGACTGCTGATTGACCGCATGTAGTAGCAGACGACGCGGGGCTCTACACACCATGAAATACTTATAGTTGAAAAGTTACAAATACTACTTTGAAGGGGAAATAGTTATGAGTTCCGTGTCAAGCTGTGCCACAGAGCGTTGGTCCAACATAAGCAGAACCAACTGCAGAACCAACTAGCCCCTCAAATCGGTCTTGCACCTGTGACTGCCCATGGAGTGTGAATAGGGTAGCTTAGTGTAACTCTGTGGGCTCTATCATGTATGAGCTTTATGGTACCGCTGTAACCTAAATGTTTGAAGTGTTCTGCAATTTTTGATCGCCACTGCATTAAACATAGTAGTCGCTATGTGACAAATCGCTTTCGTTTTCGGTTTCAAAGCTGGAAGCTATAGTGGCGCGCGGTGCCTGATTGTGCTTTGCGCTTTTTACTTAGTGCTTTAAGCAGAAAGTTTTGTGTGGCTTACGACAAACAGGAAGCACCTATAAAGTCTGGGCCTAGCCGTCAGACGACGCTAGAACATTTTCAGTTTCGGTTTCGAAATATAAAAGCTCCTGTTGCGCGGCTCTTGATCATAAATAACGATGGTCCCTTCCCTGTTCAATGCGCTGTAAACAGCAACTTTTATGTTATCTACGATAAAATAAACACTTCTTTTAGAACTCCCCTAAATGCAGCAAGTGCTTGAAAAGTTTGTAATTGCTGCAAAAAAGTATTTTCTGGCACGGTGCGAGGTAGATATCATAAGTACTATATTGCCACTGACCTGAAATCAGCGACTTAGGACCAACAGAGGGGGAAATATAGATTGCTGAATAGGTAAATTGATGCACTGAAAGAATTTATGTTAAGAAATCAGAAGTGTGCAAGGTACGAGGAGGAAGAGGCTCTCAAAAATAAACTGCTAGTGTGCGCTAGAACACGGAACTGGGTAGCACAACCGCGCCCTCGATCGAGGTACTTCGATCGAGGACCTCTATAATTATAGTTTCGCGGTGTTCTCTGGCACACCGCTGTCGCGTCCGGGTCGTGATGGCAGCGGGTGAAGGTTTGGGCTATGCTCGAGACAATTAATAGTATAGCCAGGGACTTCGGAACTCATTTTTTTTAGTGGGAGGGCAGGACTTCGAGCTTATTTTGTAATTTATTTTTTAATGCTCATTTACATAATAAATTTATATATATATATATATATATATATATATATATATATATATATATATATATATATATATATATATATATATATTCAATGTTCAAAGCTTGATGCAAAGTATCACGATGCGGTGACGACACTCCAGCTGTCAGGAAGACAACGAAAAGGCTTCCAAAATTAACTGTTTAAGGGGCTGACTCACGCCCACTAAGAACTGAATTACTCGGCGGCTGCAATAGGCTTAATCATGCGTGCTCGGCGGTCATCGACCTGAATGCCATGCAGTTCTTGGTCGTGCTGAATTTAAAGCTGGCAAGGAACCTTCGAGATAGAGAACCAAAAGCAGCAAGAATCTGGAAAAATGTGGAATCATTTGCACGTGGCCATGATCAACGGCCTAAGTCTGGTCGCACCTCGCATTCCAAAACAAAATGATAAAGCCGCGTGCCGGAGGTCGTGAGTGCGAACGAACAAACGGAGCAAAGATTTATGGCAATATAAAATTAATTGAAATGAGGAGCTTATAGGTGGGAAGCTGTACGCACGAGGAGTGATCAATTCCATTAGAAAAGCCTGTGCATAGTTTGTTTAAATTCTGCTAATCGTGATCATGTACACGGTCAGGTCGATATATAGTCGATCGAATTCTGTAGGGACATGACCGGTTTAGGTTACTCATATACCAAATGTTTTACAGCTGGCTACTAAGCCAAGCAGCTCATGCAGCCCCACTGTGCTTTGAATTAAGAGGTTAGAACTAATATGTGTTTCAATTTTCAGAAATCTGATCCAAGTAGAAGCAAATGGAGATTGGGGGGGCACATCCCCCCTGAAAAATGTGGGGGGAGGCGACCTTCCCCATTGCCACCCCCCTGTTCCGTGCTTCTTGAGTATAGCCCACCTGAACTCGGGTAGGCAGCCCTATACGTACGTGATCGGCCCACTGGAGTGGGTATATCTCGCATATTTTATATCTGATATTGGTCGCAAAGCCGATGTCTATTGGTAAACAAGTTTAAAACATCCAAGGTGTTCTGAGAGATGTTCGATCCAGTGAAGCATTCGGTCAGGAAAGACCTTTGAAGGCAGTTCGCAGTGTATACCGGATTGTTTTTTTCCGAATATATAGCTTTCGTCGAACTATAGGAACTTTTTGGAATTCTTTTATTGACATATCTCAAATAAACCCTTCATTTCTGCAAGAAAAAAAAACACACACGGGTAAGCGGCCTATAGATACGTGATCGGCCCGCTGGAGTGGGTATATCTTGCATATTGAATATCTGATATTGGTCGGAAAGCCGATGTCTATTGGTAAACAAGTTTAAAACGCCCGAGGTGTCCTGAGAGATGTTCGATCCGACGAAGCATTCGGTCAGGAAAGATTTTTGAAGGCAGTTTGCAGTGCATATCGGATTGTTTTTTTCCGAATATGTAGCTTTCGTCGAACTATAGGAACTTTTTGGAATTCTTTTATTGACATATCTCAAATAAAACCTTCATTTCTGCAAGAAAAAAAAACACACACGGGTAGGCGGCCCTATAGATACGTGATCGGCCCGCTGGAGTGGGTATATCTTGCATATTGAATATCTGATATTGGTCGCAAAGCCGATGTCTATTGGTAAACAAGTTTAAAACGCCCGAGGCGCCCTGAGAGATGTTCGATCCGACGAAGCATTCGGTCAGGAAAGATTTTTGAAGGCAGTTTGCAGTGCATGTCGGATTGTTTTTTTCGCAATATATAGCTTTCGTCTAACTATAGGAACTTTTTGGAATTCTTTTATTGACATATCTCAAATAAACCCTTCATTTCTGCAAGAAAAAAAACACACACGGGTAGGCGGCCCTAGTAAATAGAATGGTTAACAGAATAACAGAATGGTTAGAAAGGGCCAATGCAACATATTTTTACTAAGAACAGAAATTATGTGGACATGTCCTTAGTGTTCCTTTGAGAAGCAGTATTTTCTTTTGTATGTTGTGTAAACTATAGTTGAATACAACTCAAGAATGAAGTGGCAAATGCTTCTCTATAATTCACTTCGCAAGTTGTTTGCATGGAAGGTACGACAACCTGAGCCAATCAGGATTGCGCACACTATATAATTCGGTTGCTGCATGCCTACCACACCCGTTGCCTTGTGACAGGTAGCTCCATTTCTGTGAATGAAGGTGTACTAGTGTTGCGGCTATTTATTTCTTCAGGAGGTGACACTTCATGTCTTTTTATTTTTATGTTTGTTTTCAGATGGGCGACATGTTCACACAGTGAAGAGGGCATATATGGCTCACTTTTCTTTTTGTCATTACCTGTCCATATTCAGTTCTTTAGTTGTCACGTCACAGTTGTTTGGATGGACATTTATTCACTCCATTGTGGTCTATGCCCAAGGAAGCTGAGTCAAATCCAGGCGAGAGCAGCCACATGATATAGGTGAAGTGGAAAACACGCCTCTTTGCTGTGCTTTGTCAGCGCATATGCAGTTGAAGTTAATCTGGAGCCCTCTACCATGGCGTCTACAATAGCTCATTAGAGACATTGTCATTCTCATTATTGCTAATCTCATTGTGGCAGTGCTCAATGTGCTCGGCTTGTATACGCAGACGTTTAATTGATCACATTGGCCTGTTAACGGGCTCACATCTCATCGTCATCATCAAAACTCTCATGCACTACTGGTTGTGTCCTCCTCCTCCATGCTCATTACAATGCCTGGTCCTTTGAGAGGCATCTGCCACTTCATTCTTAAGTTGTATTTGAGTATAGTAAATATGGAGAAATGTAACTAATATTGTATGTCACTTGCTGCTGTGTTGTTCGTGTGGTCTGTGTACAAAACTCTTACTCTTGTTCCATGATATAGTATATATGTAGTGTTTTTGTGTATTATGTAGGTTTGTTTCATTAAACAGATGGTATTGGTGGATTCTGTTTATACAAGGGGAGATCAGTATATATTTTACCTCCTGGTCTGTAACACAATTATCACCTCGTGAAAGGGAAAGACGTTACAATGAAAAGAAAGTTTGATGTTCCCACTTTTCATATTTTCATTTTGCACATGGCACCACTGATATTGAAGTAGTCACAAGGAAAATGTTAGTATACATCAGTGTACGGTTATAACAGTTTTTCGAAACCAAATTTTGGATGGCAGAAGGTGTTCTCCCTATCATTATCCACCATCGAATGAGTCCAATTTATGGTAGTGGGTATGTTATGTTTCCAGTCAGAAGGTGGGTACAAGCTGTACGTACATGCAAGATCCAGCTGTGTTGAGTGTGAAAGACGAGGAGTGCAGTGGATGCCCACTGTCTGCATCTCGCATCTGAGCTCGTGGCACATGTGGATGAATTTATTTGTGATGATTGTCACATTAAGCAGACGGTTATTGCGGGCATTCTTGAACTTGAGGGTGCTGAAGAACCGTGCACTTTTTCTTAAAGTTTGTCCTAAAAAAATACATCATTTAATGTGACAATGCTTGGCATGGCAACAAGTTAGGTGGCAATACCGCCGTGTTGAATAAGCTGCAGTTTGGGGATGTTCTGCATCACTCACCAATAGTTCTGACCTAGTGCCTTGTAGCTACTGGCTATACCGTAGCTGAAGAAACATTTGAAGATCTTTAGTGTCCAGTTGTGGCCATCAGCCTCATTCTTCTCTGAGGGCATGTAAACAAGAATAATGCATCGATGATGCAAGGGCATCAGTGTAAGTGGGGGACGATATCAAAAAATGAATTACACCTCTGAAAAAAGACATCTGAAGCTTCGTTTATAATAATACCTTTCACTTTCAGTAATTAGCATGTTATAGACAAGGAGGCAAATTATTCAACACACCTCTCAAGCTTGGGATATATGTATGGGAAATTTTTGCATCTGTATAGTCACTTCCTTATTATTGGAAGCTACTTGAGTCATTTATCCCATGGACCAATGTTTTGTGGCCTCATTATCTATTATGTTTTAGATGGTGTCCTTGGCTTAATTTTACTTTTCCTGAGGGTGTTCTAAACGTTTTTTTGAATGTGTGCGCTTCAGCTGAGATGTAGCTTTGAAACAGGACAGTATTGGAACGCCATATGCTTGTCCATTCATGTGCTAAGCTGATACAGCGTAAAATGGTACTATACTTGGGATTTAACATCCCACCACGTTAGAGGGATCTAATTTGATCACCTGTGTTCTTTAATTATGAGCTCAAGTGCACCGCGTGAAAGACAAGATGAAATGTTATCCATTTATTTCATACGCCGAGCCTTATAAAAGACAGATATTGTTACGTGACGGCAAGCATGGTGAAGAGTACTACATAACAGATGGCGATGGAATGATTTAATGGCAGTGGGCCTAGCGCGAGAGCTCCGTGCCGCGCCACTGCCCACTTTGTCGTCTTCGAGTCCGTGACACTACCCGGGCTGCCGAGCGATCGTCCTGATCGCGCGAACTGAAAGACCGGCAGTGAAGACGAAACGCAGTGCGTGACGATGAGCGTGACAGGACGGATGAACACAGAAGAGAAGAAGATGCAGGGTTTGCCGTCACGATGAAAGAGATGAACAGATGATGATCAGATGAGCGCTGGTTCAGAAAGCTTCCGGGCCGTAGCTAGCTAGGTCACCTTGAGCCGACGGCCGAGGCCCATGAACACACCGAACGGCATGGGCAGGGGCTGTGTTCGAATATGTTGGCGACTTCTAGGGTCGGTGGGGTCATAGGTTCGAGTAGCGGCGGCGTCGTCAAGTTGTCGTGTCTTCTGGCCGGGCCAGGGGGCGGGGCTGGGGTGAACGACATGGTCGGTTCTGGTCTGGCGGGCTGGGGCACAACCGGGCGGTGCGGGCAGGAACACGACCGACGACCACGGCACACGCAGGAAACCGAAGCTCCAGGACCAGGATGGGGATGAACTCCGCACCTCACGCCAAATGTTACGCGACGGCAAGCAGGTGAAGACAGTACTACATAACAGATGGCGGTGGAATGATTTAATGGCGGTGGGCCTAGCGCGAGCGCTCCGTGCACGCCACTTGCCAACTTTGTCGTCTTCGGGTTCGTGACAATATTAGCTCACTGAGACACGCAGTTCACCCATATGAGTGATACGAGAGCTGCATTTGCCTCAAATGAGTGATACGAAAGACACATCGGCCCATTCGGGTGATACGAAATCCATATTTCGGCTCAAACAACTGATACGATAGACACGTATCAGCACATAGAGGCATACGAGGGACACAATTGCCCATACGAGGGATACGAAGGACACATATGCCCATACGAGGCATACGAAGGACACATATAAACCCATACGAGGGATACTAGGGACACATATCAGCCCATACGAAACACATATTGGACACATATCAACTCGTATGACCACATACTAGACAGATATCATCTCGTATGACCACATACTAGACACAAATTCATCCGAGACACATATGCATCCATAGGAGATTTTTCGATCGGGTGCAAGCTAGTGGATGCCTTTTTGGTTGAGAAACACCGCAATTCCCGGTGCTTCGACATAGAAGAACGAGCCATCATCCCATTTCCAAATATCCTGGCCAGTGACTGAGCCCTGGTGGTGCGTGATCCCTGGTGCCGTTCGCGGTACATGTTTCTCGGGACCGGAGTCACGGAGATGAGTAATCAGATCCGTTCGGAGGGTCGAGATTTGGATGCCGTGTCGGGGGTCTCGTGAGAGTGTAGTCTAAGTGGTGTAGCATCGATATGTCTTGTTTTGTTAGGGAGGCCGGTAGGACCAGGGCGTAAGGAAGGATGGAGGCCCAGAGCGGTTTTGTATACGGATGTATAGAGGGCATCCTTTCTCTTAATCTCGGTGTCCATTAGATTCTGATAAGCGACAGCAGAGGATCCGACTATAGAGCAGAGCTTTCGTGATACAGGTGCAGTCCGCTTCGTGTAGTCCCCAACGCCCGCTTGTGATGCGTCGCGTCATCAGCGTGACTGCCTTAACTTGTTGCATCAGGAGAAAGATTGTGTGCTTCGCTTTGTCGTCTTCTTGCAAGTGAATGCCGACGATGCACAGGCGTAGTTCCTGCAGGTTCCCTTGTAGGTGCAGGTTTAGGCACACTGTCGCGATAATTCTCCAGCGGCGCTCCTAAATATTTTCCTGGGGTTACTGTCCAAGGCATGTTCGCGAAAATTGTTGGGTTGTGGGCCACTCTCCGTGCCAGAACCCCAAATATTTTGCGCTGCTCACAGCACTCCCACTCACAGAAGAACAGTTTTTTAGTTTCAAGCACAAAACGAACGCTTTCTTAGCACAAAATACGGCAATGCCATCTGCATACGCGAGAAGGCGGACCTCGGCCGCATGCAGAAGAAAACCATGAATACTGCTGCTTTTAAATATGCTCAAACAAAAGAGTTCCATGTAAAAACCAAATAGCAATGGCGACAGGGGGCAACCTTGACGCACAGAGCGTTGCACTCGGATGAGCGTACCTACCCCTTTATTAACTATCAACCGCGTCGTGGATCCCCTGTACGCCATGGCTATGCCCTGGCAAATGACTGATTCGACATTCACGTGCTCTAACAGAGAAAACAAGAGGTCATGTGGCACCCTGTCAAAGGCTTTCTCTCGATCGATCTGGAGCTTGCGATCCTTTCATGCATGGCGTCGTAACACTCGAGCACAGACCGGGCTGTGTGGATATTGGTGTATATATTGCGACCTTTAATACCTAAGGTTTGAAGTGGCCCTACTAATTCCTGCAAAACAGTTTGGAGTCGTTTAGCCAGAGTTTTCATCGAGATGTGGAAATCAACATTCCTCAGTGATATTGATCGGCAAGCGGTAACTTGTCGTCGTCTAGTTTCATCGTCGCTTTTTGATATTAAAATTGTGTGGGCTGTTATAAATGACGGGGGAAGCATATCCTTCTCACAGACCTCATTAAACAGCGCAGCAAAAACTTGTGCAACATCATTCTCTAATGCCTTAAAGAGCGATGTTACTAGCCTTTCTGGTCCTGAAGACTTTCCAGGGTTAAGGTCTTGTATGGATTTCCGCACATCTTCAGTTGAAATAGACACTTCTAACCGTTCTTTCGGTTCATCCCTAGGCTTCGGCATTAATGACATTAAATGGGTTTTAAAGTCTTCGGTCCTTACTTTCGTGTAACCAAAAATTACGCTATAGTATTCATAAAAGGTCCTCTCTATATTTGCTTTATCGGAGTAAATTACACCGTTTAACTCTATTTTCAGCAGGTCATTCTTGTGGACATTCCTCTTTTTCAAGCCAAGAGCACGTTTCGTGGGCATTTCGCCCGCTATCAGGCGTTGTGTCCTCGCCCTCAAGATCGCTCCTTGATACCGCTCCCTATCTATGGCCTCTAGTTTCAGCTTAACGGAGCGAATTCCTTCGATGCATGCTAATGGCTACTTGCCCTCTTGCGCTGTCAAAACATCAAGTCATCTCTAAGCATATTTTCCTTCACTCCTTGTTTTTGCTTTATCTCGCACGATCGTTCAATACCTGTCATTTTCATTGCCTGCTTAAATCTCTCCCACTTCACTCCTAGAAGTCATTGTTCTCAATTTGCAGTTCGCGTATTATTATTATCGCCGCCGCTGCACGTTCCATAAAAATATCATCTTTCAGCAGCTTTATTTTAAGTTTCCAGTTTTCACACAAGAATTTTGTTTTCGTTCCTTTTCTTTTCCCTGCATAGAAGACAACAAGACAACGGTCACTAAACGGCACTGGTTGTACGAGGCATTCGGCGCAAAATGGTATCAGTTCGGCAGATACGTACGCCCGATCCATACGTGCGTGACTCGTTCCCTGGAAATGGGTAAAACGAACGCCAGAACCACACCGCAGACAATCGCCAACATCTTCGAGATGACAGCGATCAGTTACGTCACTCAAACAGGCAGTACATGCATCTCTATAGGGCGTCGAACTGGTCTTGTCGCGTGCCATGTATACGTAGTTGAAATCGCCAAGACAGACGACCAGACGGTTTGCATCACAATAGTTTCCAACTCTCTCAAAAAGTTTTCTCTCTTCCTCGTTAGTGTGCGCATAAATACAGATAACGCGCCATTCCAGGCCAGCAAATGTCATGTCACAGAGAATCCAACGACCAAAAATCCAAGTCTGAACTCGTTCCACAATCGCTCCCAGAGACTGGCGGATCAAAAGCATGCACTCTGCCGAAGTACCCACCGCATGATACACGCAAACATCGTATCGGCTGCTGAACGGACGCATCATACTGTCGGTCTGGTCTTGACTCTCGAGTTTGGTTTCTTGTACCGCTACAATATCCAATTCCTGCCCAGTCACGAGTCGCAGCAGCTGATTTTGCCTCCTCCTGGATGAAAGACCTCCGACATTGAGCGTGGATACGACAATGTGTCTTTCAAAAGCCGCCATTGCTTAGCAAGACAATGCCACCAGTACGGCGCTCACCTTCGTACGCACAACGTCGCGCCGTGTAGTGTCATCCGGCTATTAGTAGGACTGAGTTGTCATCGCAAGGAAGCGACGACGATCGTTACCCGCTGGCGACAAGCTGCATTTTCCCCTTGCCGGCTTCCCGCTGGCTTTGTAGCAGACGCTGCCTTTGCTCCGGGCTCATTGCATCGACGTCATCGCGGCGCCGTTTAGCACCAGCAGGGTCGACCTCCATGGATTCCCCGTTGCCTTTTCAGCGGGGCGTGGGATATCCTGCGGTTTCTCGGTAACCTTGTTCATGAGTGCCGACTCGGGTGGGCTGAGCGTTGCTTCAGCAGTCGGTGGCGTGTCGTTTTCCTTGTCGTCGCGCCTCAATGTAGCCGTTAGAGTCTCGACCACTGGGTTGGAGGAGGCCTGCTCAGCTTCATCCTCGTCCATATGCAGCTCACTGTTTTAGGCGAGAGTTCCTCGCCCAGCCGCGCGGGCGTACGACTTTATGCATTCAGCCTCTACGTGCCCGTACGCGTGGCACTGGCTACACTTGGGCACCTTGCAGTCACGCCTAACGGGGCCTGTGTTGCGGCAGCGGAAAAATATCGGCGCACGCCCAAGCACGAAGACTAACACTGCCCCATTCCCTATACGCATCTGATGGGGTAGGCGCTCGAGACTTGCGCCTTCTCGTAGAACCAGCCCGATCAAAACGCACGACAGAATTTTTTGTCGCTCATCTGTCGCGCGACACAATTTTCAGTCGCAAGACAAGCTGTCTTGCCGTGCCTTGTGTTGTGCGACAAGCTTCGTGTCGTGGGTTCTTTCGCGCGACAAAGTTGTTTGTAGTAGGTTCTGCCGCACGACAGACATCTTTCCTGCATTTTGTCGTGCGAAGAAGGTCCCTGTCGCAGCATTTGTCGCGCGACAGTTTTCTGTCGCAGGTACTGTCGCGCGACAGAGGGAGTCGTGCCGCGCGACAGAGATTGCGTGCCTCAGCAAAGTTTCCTGTCGTGGGTTCAGTCGCGCGACAGACTTCTATCGCGCCTCTTTGCACGCGACAAAAGTACCAGTCGCGCGGCCTGTCGCGCGACACATCAGCTTGTCGTGGAATATGCCGCGCGACAGATACCTGTCGTGGGATGAGTCGCGCGACAGATACCAGTCGTGGATTGTGCGGCGCGATAGATACCTATCGTGGGATGTGTCATACGACAGATTCTTGGTGAGGGTAATTGTTTTACTGCAGAATTCTAGAAATACTGTCGTGCTGTCGTGTGACAGCGATAGGATCAAATTGACCAAAGATGATTTAAAGCGCGTTCACTGTGGCGAGTCGCGAAGAGGATGCGAGGTGCTCTGGTCTGTTGGTGACGGGCACCGAGCGAAATGAAGTGCTCATTCACATTGGCGAATCGAGTTTTCAACTCGCTTCCCGCGACCTGACTCTCTCACCGAACGAGAATTGGCTTAGAGGAGAGGCACTGCTCGAGCACTCACCTAATTCCCTTCTGTTCCCACATGACCATGTGCCGAAAGTAGTGCATCCTCAAGAGTATAGTGCGGCTTTGAAATCCCAAAAAGCTGTAATGCACAAGCGACGAAGCCAGCGGTGCCTGCGTATCCGCACGCACTTGCGGTGGTGGCATGTAGCTGCAGCCACGACAGCGCCTGCGCACCAATCGGTGTGCGCAAGTCGAATGGCGCTACTGAAAGTCAGTGTCCTCTTGGCTTCTGTGACATGTTCAAGCCATGTAACATGATGTACCGCTACTACTACATGCGCAAAAAAGGCCAAGGACACTTCTGTGCATCGCGGAAAATAATGTCGTTAATCGTCAATCAGGAAAAATTACCCGCCATTACCATCATGTGTGTACATGCACGCAGTTCTCTGTATAAATGTTCAAAGCAACCCCGATATCATTTTTCCGCGTTTCAGTTTTAAGAGCGTCAGCTCTTACTACTTACGTTTGTCAAGGACACGTCTGTCTGCAGGGAAGGTCAAATTGGCCAAGACAGTTACCACACTATATCACATAGCAACAGCGGGCGCGTAGAGCCTCAGTTGTCACAGATACCTTCGATCCGTTTTACATATGCCAGTATAGCGGCTATCGAAGTGGAACTCCGGGGACCCCTATTTGCATCAAATTTGGGGGCCGCCCGTTTGACGCATCACGATCGAAGTGGTGTCATTTGACTTGTCATGTTCCTGAGGATAAAATAAATATTTAGATGAAGCCCAATATATGTGTGGGATTCGCACCGACGACCTTTTCGCCTCCAAACCGTGCATTCCGGGGACTTCCAGACAGCCATAAGGCCTAATAGTTTGTCGAAGAGGGTTCCGGATGCGGTCAAACAATTCGTCTTGTTGTAATGCACACGTTTATAAAATTCGTTAACTGATATATAAGGAGGAAACATACCGGATATAGCGAAGGTGGCTGTAAATCGCAATAGTAGTGCAAAATCTTTGAAGTAGATGACGCTGCTTGTATCTTAGAACGAATGTTTCCGAAACGAAGCGCCCTCAGATGTTTGTATTTTGTCTTCTCCACGTTTGCTGAGCACCCCGATATAGCACCCCGATCTAAACACTTGAAGCTCTCGTAGCTAACGCTCTTAAGTCCAACGCTGATGCAGTGTTGGCGGAGAATTTTTTTAGCGGCAGTGACGTGGTGCTTATCATAAAATAGCAAAAAAATACTTTACGACGTCGTTCATTGCCTTCACTGAAAATTTCATGACGGTGACACGAAAATGTCGCTAAATATAGACAGCAGCGTATGCAGCCGAAGGTGAAATGCGGCGGCCGCCGAGTTTGAGCCGATTTGATTCTCGGGCGAAATGAGAATAAAGTCTTGGGACTGACGTCAACCGCGCGCTTTAAAGATTTTCGCCTGCTTTGACACAGTCTAGCTCCTGTGCACCCGCGCTTGGTCCTCTAAACTACTCTGGTCCCAGTGTGACTGTGTGTTATGACAATCTGAGCGAAAAGGAGGATGTCTGGGGGTTTTGATGTGCACCACGGCTATACAGTTGAGCGACATGATAACGTACGGGCGCGGCATGCCAGCCTGAATATTGGCCGCCAGCGTCAGAAAAATGCGACAGTAATGTTTGTTCAAGTCCATACTAAGCCGTCGGATGGAGTATCGTTGGCCAATATCGAGTCGTTGGTAGAAGCTATACCCGGAATACAAACAAATGTCTCCCCACGGCGCCTTTAATTGCTGCTGCTCAATCGCGGCTCTCCTGGCCTCAGCTGGCTCCGCTCCTGAAGGTGTCGCGAAAACCGAGCATATCTTTGTTTTACTATGAGACGAGGTTCACAGTAAAACGATGACGAGAGCAGCACCTCAGCGCTAGCCAGTTTCGAAGTGCACTCAGCTGCTGCATCGATGTGAAACCGGCTAGGCTTAGCGACGACTAGGGCAGCCAGGGGGTAGCGCGTAGTTCATTGCCCGGCGCGCCCGCGGGCGGCGTCGTTCCCGAAAGCTCCCCTCGCTCACTCCGGCTGGCTCACTGATTGGCTCAACAGCTTGCGACCTTCACTCGGAAGGCTGGAAAATCAAGAAGCGAGCGACTGGCGCTGCGACTGAGCGATACTTTATGCCCACGTTTGCAGTACTGGTGAACAACCTTTAACGCCCATATGCTTGGGTTATCGGCTGCGTTGCGGCCAGTCATAGCGTCCGCGACGCCATCGTCACCGTCCGTGACGCACAGGCTGAGAACTTCAATTCCAGTACGTACCGAAACAGGTCGTATTTATCGTAACGATACGAACTCGAAAACACGGCTGCTTCGATGCGCTAGTGGGCTCTTGCTTGTTAAACTACACGCGATCAGGATGCGGCGAGTGCTAGCCGCTGTTGCATATTAGCTAAAGTGAGACGCAAGTATCGACGTAGTTTCGTAACGCAGTTGATATCAAAGCAATCCGCTTGTACTGGTCACCGATTAAGCTGTTAAGTTTCATTACCTCCGGTGAGCGTGCCAGTGTCGCGCAAATTAATGCATCGCAGCTACTCTCCATCGTGCCAATTGCGTTCAACTTATCCACGATATTCGCCAGCTTGAGATACGGCGCTTTTCTTCGCTGTTTTTGTCGCAACTTAGTGATTATATCTGGCATCAAACGAAATTGCATTCTGTCAACACCGTCGTCTGCTCCGTCGTCTGCTAGGGCATCCGGGTCATTTCAGGGGATCACAAGATCGCAGCTTCTACAAACGACATGCCAGAAAAAGTAACTGAAAGCGCTTTAGTATTCTTGAATAATCTGAAAATAATTTAAAATAAATGCAGTGTCTTTGTTGTGAAGATAATATAAATATTCATGGTTCAAAAAACAATTTTTTTTGTCGGTTGCAATTTTTGACCGACACGAAAGCGCAGCCGTCGGCGCCATTGCAGCGCAACCGACGCGTCGTGTTTTGTATTATTTGCCTCTTTGAGGCATTGCTTGAGTACTTGTACGGTGGACACGTGTGAAGAACTCACTCAATAGGAAGGTAAGCAGGAGTGTGTTTTGGAAGCCAACGACCAGGATTTCGGCCTGCCAACATTGGCGAGTTTCAACGGGTAAGCCATGAAAAAAGACAGTGCTGCGACGTCTTGTCATCTGTAAAGGGAACGAAGACTCCTGCGCCATTTTACTAAGCCTGGATGAATCGCATGGCCGGTGAGTCCCGCTCTGCGTTTCTTTGCTAATGATCTGTATTCACACGCGCTATTTGTATGCTGCTATATAGGGATGTGAGTGGAGGCAGTCCGCCTGCGGTTGCCGCAGCTATAATGCGGCGCCAAAAAGCAGGGCCTATATCCTGCATGACAAGTGTTGTTCTCATTGTCTTTATGTGCATTTAGTACTCGCGTGCCGTGGTAAAGAGTTACGCTTTCGCTTGCTAGCGCTTCGACACTCTGTGCGTAAGCATGGATTTGCACTGCGTAGAAGACGATGAGCGAGAAGTGCCGCGCGGCGGAGCGCTCGCGCTAGGCCAGCTGCGATCAGACACCGCACTATTTTGCTCAGGGTTAGTACTCATCGGATTAGTGCTTGTGCCTTAATATGCGTCATACTAAATTCTGAGACAGTGATCGCATGCGAAAGGCTAGTTCATATTCACCGCCTTGTCATTTGTAAACTTGTCTGTGCTTCCCCAGTGGAACAGGATTTGAGGCAGTGTTTTGTCAAAGTTAGATCAATCTTGCGTCTCCTGAGCTGTAAACGTTGATGCCTCCTCTGCTTCTGAGCACTGCGAGCTGTCGGAGATGCAACTGCACAATTTCGGATTTCTACCTTTTTGCTATATCCCTCGCTTTTGCGGCCCGCATTCAAGTCGTTCGCCATAGTCGATGGTTTTTTTGTTACTTATTTTCGCTTTGTTATTTATTCTTGGTTGCGTGCCATCAGCTGTGGTGCCGGCGATTCTCCGAGCTCGGAACTCTTTCCAGGCGCGGGATCCTACCCACAGACCTCCCTTCGCCGCACTCACGAGTGTTCTTTGGTATTTTTTTGTTTCTCTTGCCCTTACTTGCATTGCCAGTCGACAAATTTGTGCAGCTTTTAATTGTATGCAGATTTGTTAAATGCGCTAGCAATTTTCCTATGATGCTAAGCTGTGCTTTGAGATATCAAGCTTCGTGCTAGTGAAGGCATGCTTTTTTCCATTCTCTCTGCTCATTTAACCAAGGAAGACTGGTTGCAACTTTCAATTTAATACCTAGACATTGGTGCAAGGCACCATGATAGGAATTAATGAAAACCTGCACATCCTATATTCAAATTGGTGTGCGGTATTTCAGACAGCTCGTCTTTCAGTGTGGTTATAACAATCATTGTGACTCTTCTCAAACAATGTATATGGGTGCATTACTTAAAATCTGTTCATTTGTTTTGTCATTGGCTAGCTCATTGGTTTTTTATTTACTTACATTACGTCTAAGTTTAGTTTTTAAAGCAGTAGACGATTTCCTCTCTTGTCATTCATGACATGGCTACAGCCACTGACAGCTGTTGCTCTGGATGTATTTATTTGCAGTTGCCAGCGGCCAGAATCTATTGGGCCATGCGTGCTTCCTGCCTTCGGCTGTGTCATCCCTCCTGATCCGTTCATGGTAGTTATTCTTTTTCAGTGATGCATATCTTAGCTGCCTATTTAGAAAAATATTTTCAATATAGGCTTGCAGCGAGGTTTAGAAATGCATAAAACTCTACATGCACTTCACAGCAGTACCTCAGCTTATAATTACCGGAACTGTAGACTTGTACAAAATATAGTCGCTGATGTAGCTCTTGACGCAGCTGCTGTTAACGCATATGTGTCCTCGAAAAAGACCTATATGCTCATTTATCCCTTTAAAAACATTGTGCTCTACAATGATGGTTTACCAGTATTTCTGATACAGAGACCAAATTGTCAGTCAGTAATGTAACATTGCACGATGACACCAATCCTTGTATGGCATAGCATCCTTGCAACGCACTGGGCAAGCTGCTGTCAGCACAGATTTACTGCTGGTTTATTGCCATAGCATATGGTTATACTGCACAGTTTGTACCTCTACCTTCTTAAAGCTGTATACTTGATAAATTTAAAATTAGTTGAAGGAAAATTCAAGGAAATGTAACAGTAACTGTCTCACATTTTGGTGGACACTTGAACCATGATATAAGGGAGGGATATAGAAGGGAAGTAATGAAGAGCTGATGCCCGTGTTAGATGCCCCTCTTTAGTTAAACATACCTCGCAATTAACACATTTGGTGCAAAACAAACATGGGACTTGCACGCTCACAAGCACCCTCATGTCTGTAAAACAATGTGCCAATGTTGCCGTACTTTAGAGCTTTGCTCTTAAAAGCGCAGCTGGCTGCTGCTCAAAGTTGAGAGCAAAAATGTCTACTTTTCCTCATGTGCAGTCTGTGGTGCTGGTGCCATTTGCAATGGTGATTGACATTGAGTTGCATGATGCGCAGTCCGTTCCTAGAGTTAGTGATTTTGTCTGTCGTGTGGATGTGCTGTTAAAATTAGTGGAGAACAATGGTTCTCTAGTTCATTTTAGGCAACTGTGTCCTGTACCACATGCTACCACCCTTTTTCCTCAAATTTCCTAATCTCATTTAGCCAACTGATTGCCTCCCATTCATGCATTCACCTACTCTTGGAATCCTCCCAGTGTTTTAGTGTGGTATTGCTTATATCTTCTCTGTATTACACATGCATTGCACTTCCTATTTTTTTTTATTTAGTCAAGATATCTCTGTTCCTGTTTCTTGCATAAGCCTATTTTTTTTATTTAGTCAAGATATCTCTGTTCCTGTTTCTTGCATAAGCATTAGAGGCGACTCAAGTGCACCATCTGGGCTTGTGATGCAATGTGTAGGGCCCTTCGTTTTTGAGTAAAACCTGGTTTCTTTCTACTGTTGCACCAATAAAGATTCTTAAAGATCAGGTTCAACGCAATTTCTGTGCAAATGTGCTTGTAAGAAAGTGTGGTTTAAAGGTGCACAAAGCCCAAGAACTGCTGGAGTGTAGTTGATGTCACATAATTCTTCTGACAAATTTTTTAATCATTTCTGGTTATTTTATTTGCCTTTTAATGTTTATTGTTTGTCGGTTGCTTATAATTTTTGGATAAACTGAAAACTACATGTACTGACTGGTATTTCATTCCAATAATTATACCCATTATTATGAAGCTGTGTTGGAAGGTAGGTGTGCATTTAGTATGCGTGCTTTGAATTTCAGTGATTGTTTCTGCAATGCAAAATGGAGGACAGATCTCTGCTGTGCGAGTTTTTTGCAATGGAGTGAAAGTAGCTGGAGCAGCATTTGCTGCTCCCACAGAGTTTTCCCACAGACCACTGAGCTTCTGAATACCTATGGCTTAAAGCTCGAAGCTCTGGTTGACCTTTCCGAGGTTTTCTGCATTAACGAGTGAAAGCCCAAGGGCTCAGAGCTAACAAGCATTTGAAACCATAGAGCTATACACAGTAGTGCTGGGGCCGTGCAGCAAGTCAGTGTGAATTAGGTCGCGATAAACGTGGTTTACTGTAGAAAGCTAGTGTGAAAAAATAGTTGCGCTCACAGAAACTTCTGTTTTTTCTTAGTCGGTCATTGAAACAAAGCATTGCATGTAAAATTTGATATCTCACTGATCCCTCAATTTTTTCCAGCTAAAGGCCAAGAGTTCCATGGAAGTTGTGCAAGCCACCAAGTTGCGTGTGATTTTTGCCAGGGACCTGGAGCAGGCTGGGAAATTAGTGGATGGCCAGTGGTATTCACTCAGTAAGGCAAGCTTTTTCTGTAAGTACAGTTTTTGGCATGGCATTGCTTAGGAATGCACGCACTAATCTGACTACTCTATGCCCGCCCATGCTTCAAGAATAATGAAGTACATGAAAAAAATTGATTGCCGAAAAAAAATTGCCGCTTCTGTTATGTTTTTTCAGGAAAGTATTTGCCATTTAAAGGGCTGTGAAAACCTTAAAAATTATGTGCTTGTTGTGGCTTTTTGTTCAAATTTCTTCCACGTCTATGTTGGCCTGACCTTGTAGCTTGTCTGCATGAGATTGGCTGCTACCTACAGTTCGCTTTTTTGTTGCTCCTTTATTGCCTGTCACAATCTTTACTTTGCGTGGCAGTGTCATGCAGTTTGGGAAGTAATCTGATCTTATTTCTGCATTGGCCTGAAGTGCAAGCTTTTCCATGCGCGGCAGGTTTATGGTGTCCTTTTGGTTGCTATAACTGCAGTTTGGCCATGAGGGTTAGAGGCTTTGTCCTTTTTTTATTTTGAGGCAGTGTCATATACTTCATGCATAAATTAATGAAGTAAGCACTGTTTTTGTAATAAATGAACATTCATTATAGCTGTGGCCATTATAAGTGCACTTGACTCTAAAATGGCTGTTTTCCGGCATTCAGTATTACATCTTAAAACCAGCCGGAAGACAAAAAACAGGAGAAGAGATGAGCACAAGATGAGGCTGGTCTAACAACTGAAATTTTATTGAAGGAAAGTGGCAAATGAAGACCTGCAAAGAGATTCATGCACACAAAACCCCAAAGCAGTGAGAGGACAAAAAACAATCGAATGGCACTGACGTACTAGTAAATCATCTAAAAAACTAATTCCTTACAGTGAAGGTTCACCGACGGTTTAGCCAGGCACTTGTTTTTAGCCTGACTAATGTAGTAAGCCTCAACTATATCAGGACAGATTTATCACTTCCCTAAACCACTGATGTGCTGCAGAAATCAGGTGTACAAAGAGAAAGGTCGTCCTCCGATTAATAATAATAATAATAATTGGTTTTGGGGGGAAAGGAAATGGCGCAGTATTTGTCTCATATATCGTTGGACACCTGAACCGCGCCGTAAGGGAAGGGATAAAGGAGGGAGTGAAAGAAGAAAGGAAGAAGAGGTGCCGTAGTGGAGGGCTTCGGAATAATTTCGACCACCTGGGGATCTTTAACGTGCACTGACATTGCACAGCACACGGGCGCCTTAGCGTTTTTCCTCCATAAAAACGCAGCCGCCGCATTCACGAGATTGAACGTGCAGTGTCAGGTGAAAATTCGCCTTCCGCTCTATACAATGAAAGTGCTCTCAGCCGGGCGCACATTCAGATATCTGCTTGTCTGCCCATAGTAGTTTCAGCTACGAGGCAGTGGAATGTAAAAAACCCGTTTAGTTTTGCAAGTGGTGAACATTTTTTATCTGCCACTGTGCATAGCGGACGATTACCCATAGTTGTATCAAGCCTAGCTTGAACGAAGAAGCAAAGGGCTCCTACCTTACTTTTAGCGGTCAAGACAACAGCAACATCATACTTTGGTGCATCTTTCTTGGGACGGTGCGAAATGGCGCGGAGGTAAGGTATAGAGCCCATCTTTTTGTGCTGCTCAACTACGTCAGCATCATGTGAATAGTCTTCCGTTCCGTCGAGAGAGTAAAAACACACTCTGACAGGTATGCGAGATGGGCAAGTGGGAACCCAGGTGCCATTGGCTTGGAAACCTGCTCCGAGAATGCATTCTAAACACTGTGATGGCATGACTTCCATAAAGCGGTCGTGATGCATGCGATTGCCAACCTGTCTTTCACCAGCCTCGAGTGGTTCAACTCGTAGCTAAGAGGCTTCCTGATCTTGGGCTGTGGCGCCAACATATGTGGCCGTCCGCAAAGCGCTGGTCTAAGTCAAGAAGCTACAAACGGTTATGCTTAGTGAAATTCAGACATCAAAAGTAGGCTTTGACCACATCTAAAGATTTCTCAAACGTCTCGTGCCAACTTATCTGAGCCCTCCTTGTGCAAAAAAATTAGGTAGCTATCAACATAACGAAATGCTACTATGCCGAGGTCTTCCAAACAGGGCTTTGATGCGGTATTGACTCTGGACAGAAGAATGTCGCCGAGGAACAGTGCAACCTGGGACCCTGTGCATATGCCTGATTTCTGATGTAAATACCGCCTTGCCAACTCACAAAAGTCGAGTTCTGTGGAGTTCTAGTTTCTTGTGAGCAGCAACCTGGGCAGGTGCTCTGCAGTGAGCATCGACATAGAGGGCCTGCACTATTCATTGTCACATGATAGACCTCTGAGGCATGTGCATACTGCATCAGGGTGAACAATGAACATGCTTTTACAGATGATTGCGTGATTTCGGTTGCTGGCTTCATGGGGCTGTTGTCCTTTTACTGCAAATCCACATTTGTCAGTTGACAGGGCGGTATTTACACGCAGGTCGTACCTTTGCTCAGCAACATTTTTTGTCTAAAGTCGATAAGGCATTAGAGCCCTGTTTGGAAGACCTTGGCATAGTAGCATTTCGTTATGTTCATGACTATCTAAATTTCCTGGACATAGAAGGCTCAGATAAGTTGGCACAAGATGTTTTAGGAGTCTTTAAGGCATGCGGTCAAGGCCTGTCTTTTACATCAGAATTGTCTAAGCAGAACAGTTAGCAGTTTCTTGATGCAGACCTTGCGCTTTGTGGACGAATATGTTTGTCGGGGCTACAGCTAAAGATCGGGGAAGGCTCTTCTTAGCTACGAGTCGGACCACTCGTTGCTGGGGAAGGATGGTGAAGAGGTGTATTTGTCGCTGGTTAAGGTCAGTAAAGATGGCAACACTTGATGGGTGTGCAATCGTGTGCATGACATCAGCTTTACATAAGTCATGCCATCACTGCTGAGGACGCATTCTTGTAACAGGTTTCCAAGCAGCTGGGTTCCCACTTGCCCATCTCAACAACTTCTCATAGTATGTTTTCACTCGCTCGAGGGTAAGGAGCACATACTCCGATGATGCTGATACACCTTACCTCCACAGTATTTCAGTCTCAAGAAAGTCGCCAGAAAGCGTAACGCTGCTGTTGTCTCAAAAGCGAAGTGCAAGACAGGAGGGCTTTGCGCTGCCATTAAAAAGGCTTGATAAAACTGGGTACTTGTCCACAATGGACAGTGTCACAAAAAAAGGTTCACCACTTGCAAAAGTAATGCAGTTTATTGCGTTCCACTGCCTTATGGCTGCAACTAATATGGGCAGACAGGCAGATATCTGAAGTTGCTCCTGACTGAGCACTTTCACTCTATAGGGGGAGGCAAATTCTAATCTGGCACTGCGTGCTCAATCTTGTGAATGCAAATCTGAGAATGACCTGTCTCTTTGTACGCTTAATTTCCACGACACATCAGTGTTTTATGGAAGGGATAAATCTGTCGGTAGATAGTTGAGCCTTACTACATCGGTAAGGCTAAGGACACGTGTGGCTAAGCCATCGGTAAACCTTCACCGTAAGGAATTTGCTTTTTTAAATGATTCATTAGTATGCCAGTGACCTTTGATTGCACTTCGCCCTTTCACTGCTTTGGGTTATTGTGCGCTTGTATCTCTTCGCGGGTCTTCTTTTGCGGCTTTCTTTCAATGATGCCGCTGTGGTGGCTCAGTGGTTATGGCACTCGGCTGCTGTCCCAAAAGACTCAGGTTCGATCCTGGCCGCGCCAGTCAAATATCAATGGAGGCGAAATTTTAGAGGCCCGTGTACTGTGCGTTGCAGTGCACGCTAAAGAACCCCAGGTGGTCGAAATTTCTGGAGCCCTCCACTACGGCGTCCCTCATAGCCTGAGTTGCTTTGGGACATTAAACCCTCACAAATCAAATAATCAAAATCTTCAATTAAATTTTTGTTAGTCCCGCCTATTGAGCTCATGTCTCCTTGTGTGTTCTGGCTGGTTTTGGGTGAGTCAGTACCAACTCGGCCAGTCATAAGCCTTTTCCAGTATTACAACATTTTGAATAAAGTGAGATGTTTACTAGGCTATGTTGCCAGGGATCGTGTCCGCAGCAGTTGTGGGCAACTCAGAAGAGATAGCGTTATACGATTGGTTGTGTAATTGGCAGAGGATGATGTGAGGATGCTGCTCGAAAAGAAAATTTCATAATCGAATAATTATTTACAGCCAAAAATGTCCAAAAAGTGGCTGGGCCAGAGAAAAAGTGCCGCGAAATTTGAAAAGGCTGAAAGTAGGTGGAGCTACAGCGTAGTGCCAAGTTTGAAAAACTGGAAGTATGGACAAAGCCAAAGCTTGGCGCCAAGTTTGAAAACTCAAAATGAGCAATCACGTGACCAGTGATAAGTGTCCTATACTTAACCAGGAGATAGGAAAAATAATGATAAATTAGAGGCAATTAGGTAATTATTGAGAACCGAAAGGCAATGAACTGGTGATTAGACTGGGCGGGTATTCAGTGAGTGGGCAGGAGCGATCCATGGAGGAAAATTTGAAAACTCGAAATCGTTGCTGGGATGAAATGAGGGTAAAATAAGAGTTAATTGGTAACTAGTCAAGTCAACGAGAAAACAACCATGGTACCAAATTTGAAAGGCGACCAGTGTCTAGGAGGCGTCAACGCTTTCACATTTTTTGCCCAGGTATAGCGGTGATCTCTATTTTTTCTTTTTTTCAGCCAAAACAAAAACCATTTTTTTGGCTCATGGGCGATATATCTAGGAACCTGCGGCCAGGACAACGCTGGAGAGCATGCATCAGCAAGCTCGAAAAAAAAGCACGAAACAGTAAATAAATATTGATCATTTTCATTTCAATTCTAGTGGTTTTGTGCACGAATTACTCTGGGATGCACAAAGCTTGTGTTAATTGACAGGCGACCATTAACAAGCTGTGCATTTTTGTGCATTGCCTACTCCAGAACACAAATCCTGTGTTAATTGACAGGTGACACAATGACTGTTACACAGTGTACGAGCACTACACAAGACACACTACAGAAGACAAGGCAAACTACAGAAGACAGAACAGACTACAGAAGTCAAGACAGACTACAAAAGAAAGGACAAACTAGAGAAGACAGACTATAAAAGACAAGACAGACTACAGAAGACAGGACTACAAAAGACAAGACAGACTACAGAAGACAAGACAGACTACACAAGGCATGCCCAAAATACGACAAGACTACAGACTACAGAAATTTTCTGTCTTAGAATCCTGTAGTGCGTTTTGACTGGGAGCCGCACAACTCGAGTAGTTGAGTCAGTGTTTTCATACCCGCCGGTCTTCCATCTACCGCTCGAGACTTTTTTCACTTCGCCGTACTCAGCGAATGCCCATCCCAGAGTTTCTTTGCTCACGTTGAAGGCGCACCAGTGCACCTTCAGACTCACTTAGTCCCTTTTAGGGTAGAATGCACGCAAGTCCTCCCTTAAACAGTGATAAGCCCGGCGTCGAGCAGCTTTTTCATGGCCTCCTAACTGTTTACTAACCAGACGTGCGACATCTGGTATGCTCCGATACCGCCCACCTGTCCGATGACGCCGGCTTCTTTCATCGGCTGGCGGAAATCTTCAATCCTGTAAGGCCTTCCAGTGGTGTCGCAGTGAAGTATAACCATTGTTTTCAATCCTTCTCCGGTAGGCAGGGGCGGCAGGACAATCCTGTAGCCTTTCAAACCGTCCAAAAACTATGTTCCGCGGCCAGCATCGGCCGTTATCACAGCTCGCCAAGAGCCAGCCATTCTGCATCCTTTCACGACCTCGGCCGGAAGCAAAATTCGAAACTATTAGGCTATCGCCACATTTTTTCGTTATTGCCTGTTTCGACCGTTTACAATAGATCACAAACAGATTATGTTCTGCACTGCACTCTCAAGATTCGGGAGCGGACATGTGCTTCGCTTACAGGAGACCCTCAGAACCGTTTCGTGGAACACAACTGTCCCATCAAACTGATAACTTCGTCTCCAAAACATAGCTCCTTGTACACTTCACGCTGCTTAAATACGTTTTCTTTGAAGAAATCGCGGACCAACCGCGCATCTTCATCACAGTGTCGTATACAGCCATCCTGCTTCGCCAAATATTGTACAGGCCAAGAAGGAAGAATACATCGTATTTATAAAGATCCGACTCAAAGTCTATGAACCGTACCACCTACGGTGTCATCGGAAAGTCTTTATTGTCCGCTGGAGCACAACCCAAAAGAGCAGCGCATCCCAGCAATCAATAAAGACGTGTTCTATTGACTCTGGGGTGTGACACAACAAGCAGTCAGGTCCCCGTGGTAAAAAACAATCCCTTCTCCTCCATCCATGTTTTAACCGGCAATGTTCCAATGTGCAACTTTAAGGAAAAATGTCTTCACTCCTGCTGGCCCCACCATTTTCCTTACTTTTTCCCTAAGATCGGTACATTGGCTCGGGGAAGACAGAGTCAAGCAAATCTCTCAGCAATTACATTACGTGTGACGTTTTAAAGGTATTCCAAACTGAAGCGAGCATTCAGAAACCGGAAAGCATAAATCGCTTCTTTCAAAAATCGACTTGCACTGTATCGCATTCCGTCGGCAGTGGAAACAGCATAATTCGGCAAAGCTGAACAAAGCCTCACTTGAATGAAAGCCCGCCGGAAAGGGTCACGCTGATAGAAACAAATCTTGACAATACTTGCCTCAGGTACAAATGTGGCAAAGAAAGACCCCTTTTTCTCAAACGTACAAATAGATTATCACGCTTAGTACTCTCCCGTGAGTACTGCCAAACAAAAACTGCGAAGAGAAGGTGAAGGTTTTGAAGGCTGAGTCGAGAGCACGAAAAGACGTGCAACAAATATCACACTTTTGAAACAAAGTATACATCACAAATATTTGCGGGCGCGAATAGACAGGTCCCTTGCCGACCATTTTTGTGAGATGGAAGTTGATGAAGACGACGCTGTGCAAAGCACAGCGTGAGAGCGTGGTGCTCTTTAATACGAGGCGTGTTCATCTGTGACGATAGCCTAAAGGTTTATAACTAATGCTGATTATATATTTTAGGCTCTCCCCGCAGCCGAACACGCCTCATGTTAAGCACCACACTCTCGCGCTGTGCATTGCAGAGCGACCCTTTCATAAACTCCCATCTGCTCCTTCCGGCGGCACTTCCCGCTCATCGTCGTATTCTGCGTAAGCAAAATTCCGCGCTTCCGCACTGATTGAAATCTAGTAAACATTATCTGTAGTTTGGAGAATTCTATATTTTGGCCCGGCCCACCCTCGAAATTTGACCTTAGCCGATTTGGACCATAGTCGATGACCAACCGTAACAGAGCATGCCCGACACGATGGCGACCTCCAAATTCGGCTCCGACCATTGCCGAAATGTTATCCCTCGACCTTTCCGTATAACCGACATCAAAAACTGCCTAACTTCTTTTATGAACACCGATGCCGCAAAACAAAAAGCGGATGCGTAGGCAATGCCCAGCCTGACTGGGCGATAGCACAAGGATCTCGCCGGGCTCGCCAAGCACAACCTAGCACGACCACACATGCTCCACACACGAATCGAAATTGATTAGTCGTGATGTTTCGGGTCCCGTAGTTAAAATCTGACGCCTGCCGCTAGTTTGCGGACTGCCCACGAGGTCTCCGAGGGCACAACCGTGCCAGCTAAATTTAACGGCAGAACTCTAGCGGAACAGGAGCTGTACGTGTTGCCAGAACAGCCGTACCGACCGAAGTGTTACGGCGCACATCAGCTTGGAAAGCCGACCAGCCCTTTAAGCTGCTTGTTGGGCAAATAGCACATGTATTCGCGAAATGAGCGCTTCAAGATAACAGTACGCAATTTATCATTTACAGCATGAGTGCGAAGTTTTTCACAAAGCGTACTGGTCGTTTGCATGGCATAAAGCGCGTGGTGGGCTCTCCTCGTCTTAAATATCAACTTTTCCTCTTAATCATGAGTTGCAGTTTTACTCGTTCACTCACTACGATAACCTGGGAAACAGTTCGCGTAGGACCGCCGCTTTCCGCCAATTTTACCTTCCCCCGCCGTCGTCATGCTTGAATTTGCGTATCTGTATCTAGACATACTTTGGGCGACCATTTACATTAATTAAAGAGCCAATTTTTTTTTTCGACGCCGACGACTCCTGCCGACTGCTTTCAGCACTGCTCTGCGGACCGGGTCACATCGGCACTTCTGCCTTAATGTACGCGCGTCCTGCGATTTAAACAATCGTCGCCTTGAGGTCACTGTAGCCAGAACTGCGTCCGACGGCCATTTGCATGCGCTAACACATGTGAATGCACTCTCCGCAATAGCCGAAATCGTACAGACGTATCCTGCGAACTGGCTATAGGCCTCGTCACGAAAGAGGTCATTGGTCCCCCGTAGACTGAGATTTAAAAGACTATAGACACCAAATTGTTGCTTGAGTGTTATGTTCTTTCAAACGACACGTTAGACATTGGTATACGCGGAGTACCCCGTCGTATTCGCTGCGACCACTAAATAATTTATAAATCTATTTCTTCTTGAACCTGTTCCGGTTTCATCAATCGAACGACGGCTGCGACGTGTAGTTGAGGTTCAGATCACGTGAGGCAAGAAAAATGAACAAACGATTAGGATAGTAGGTAATGCGAAATTTGAGCGCCGGTCTTCACACGCCACCTGCCAGAGGTGGTAGGTGGCGTCTTACGCTGCTACCCACCCACCGGGATCTTCCTGTGAGAGCCACCTTCCGGTTGTCGTCTTCTCCGCACTCGCCGTGACAAGTTGCCTTTGGCTCTGCTATCACCTGTCAACACGTCACCTGTCACACCTGTCACCTCTCATGTGGCGTGTTACGCCGAAGACTACTGCGTGGATTGCAAGAACCGGCGCCTAATAGCTGCGCTCTATAAACGGCAATATAACTGCTAATACGTCGTTCGTTGTAATTCTAGCTCTTGAGACAGGCTGTAGCGAAAGAAAACTACGCATCAGCGTTCATATTGCAGTTTTAACGCGATATCGTTAAGGCTATCATTCTGCCGTCGAAGGCATCGTCAGCACTGTGCGCGAAAAATACCAGAAGAAGCAGCTTAGGTGGGCCACCTAGGTCCCGTGACCACGTGGCATCATCACAACCTGCCCACCCGATTGTGACCAAACTGACCACCTGGCAGGTGGCGGTTAAATTTATTATTGTACCCGAGAGGTTACTCGGGAAGAGCAGCCTGGGTCGCACAAGCCACACCGGTGGCAGCACCTGCCATCCCAGGGCATTGGCCCATCGCTTAGCGCTGCACCACTGCGCCAGGTGTGGTGTGAGGACTCCCAGGGATCTATGAATGTAATGTCGAGAATGACCTATTCCGCATGTATGGGCATTAACCAACCTGAAGAAAACTACCTACATTATATTTAGGCCCATCAACGTGTTGAACGCTACGCAGTCAATATTCATTACGGGAACACAATAATTGATGGAGTCAGCAGTCTCAAATTCCTCGGTGTCTGGCTTTCCGAAACTCTTTCTTGGAATATTCACGTTACTAATCTTATATCTAATCTATGTAAAACAGTTGGTTGCCTTTATAGAATCTTCTATCTCCTACCAAAACGGTTGAAGTTATCTATGCACTATGCACTTTTTTATTCCAAATTGTCTTATTGTTGTCTCGTCCGGGGCACTATGAGTAAAAACAAGTACAATACATTGATACTTCCACAAAAGAAGGCATTACGAGCGATCGAAGGGTATCATGATCATCCCCAATATTTGGCTACCGCACCTCTCTTTCTCAAACACAGTTTGCTTAAAGTAGATAAGGTATATCTTTATCGTTTGTTCCAACACATCCACAAAAACCGGCGGTATAATACCTTTCCAGACAATTCCTCATCACAGTATAACCTGCGATCACATAGAAAACTAGTCCCTAGGACGCGTGCCAACTACGGGGACACAGAAAATAATCTATCAAGACCTACCGCCATAAATAATTTTTCGGGTGATCTTGACTTCAGGGTTTCTCTCAAAGATTTTAATGAAATACCCGAGCGCTACTCAATGCAAAATGACATGTTAAATCCTAAAAATTTTGTGCACTGACGTTCTGACACAATCTTAGCTTACCTAATAAATACCGCCCCTTTTGTGTCTGAACAGTATTATTTGCGTTGAAAAGTCGTGCGTATTTCACTTTTTTATTTTCCGTGCGTAAGCGAAGTCTGGTTTTTTTGTCATTTTTGTTGCTCCGCTGTGATCACGTTTCATGCAATGTGCGAGCCTCCTTCTCTTTGCTTTGTTCTGCAATATGTTGAATGTTTATTTGATTTGTAACATGTTCAATTTTTTTATCGCTGCACTATACTGCAAACTGCACAAGGAAGCTGAGGCCTTGTCTGGCGCTACAGGCCTTTTGCCTCAGCTTCCTCTCTATTCGTAAGACAGAAATAATGCCTTTGAAATTAAATTTAAAAAAGAAGCTATCGCTCTATGCCTTTAAAGGGGAGCGTAAGTGTCTCCTCGAATTTTTTTCTCCCAGCTGGCATTAAGAGACGCAGTGAGACACTGTGTATTAACATTTCTCCCCGGTATATAAATTGCATGCCATCTAACTGCTGACATTAACTATTCCACTCTGTTCTCCACGGTTTGCAATGTCGACTCCCGTTCGCCAAGCTTTACTGTGCGGTGATTTCGGTTTTCTAGAATTTGGATACCCTTACTGCGTCACCTCGTTAATGCAAAAACTGTTTAGAACTGGCACTTACCTAAAACCTTTTTAGAATAGTTTTTACGACCCGAGTTTCAAAAAATCTCAACCAAATGCATGTTTGGAGTTTTGAAATAAATCAATCACTTCAACATCTTTGTGAAATAAACGATCAGTTCCTCCTATTTTCAATGTCTTCTTCGGAAGTTTTCATGCGCCAAGTTTCCGCTAAATATATTTTCTGTTTCACCTATGCTGGAGCAGCAAAGCAGCGAGACGTGGGGAACACCTCAATGACGGCGGGGCAGAGAATGTCGTGTGGCACGTACGTCACTGAGTGACGCGATTTGATGGACGTCGCTGTACGCCCTCCGCAGGCATGCGATTTTCGAATGGCGTGAGAAATAGCCCAAGTTTGCAAATCCCCGATGGCGGGGGAGGGGGGGGGGTAATTATGCTTTCGAAATTCTAAAAATGATATGGCTAATATTAACGGCCGCCTATAAATCTTGAATTGAAATCAGGCGCCTATCTGTAATATTTAAAGAGGTTAGAACTGTTTAGTTAACTCCTTTAGTAGTAAACGTGTATCCCTTGTTTTCGGACGCCCGTCAACATAGGTATGACTATGCCACAAAAACCTTCTCCTTGCCTCAAAAAACTTATTTGAAAAATTACCAGCGGGCTTCCCTGGAACACCTGGTATATTCCCATTGTGTGTCAAGAGATGGTTACTAGTCAGCGCTCTATGCTGTCTCTTCATGAGCAACACTGCGACCCAGTTCAAGAGCTGTGGCTGTCAAAACGTTCTGCCGCACTAGAGACAGCGCTCCGTATTGCTGTGTAGCCCACATCATCCCTTATGTTATTAAGTTTGCCTCTGTTCCGGCGTTCTACTCGTTGATGCAAAGGCCTTGACTTTCAACGTAAGCTTTCTTTACATGAGAAGACACATTGAAGAGCGTGTCAACTCTGTTCAGTTATAATAAGTTAAAAGAACACCAACAGTCACGTTATATATACTGACATGTGCTCACGTGGTGGGACACGTGACAGTACCTAGGTTTCATCGCAGACCTTTGCTTAAGCCAATTTCACGCGATTTATTGCGTCAATGCTGAATTACAGTTGTTTGCCGTTAATATAATATGTATTAATAATATTATGTTTCCCCTAGTCCTCGTGCCGTTGCGCTGCTCCGCTTGATGCTATCATACCAATGTATCAGTGTAAAGCAAGCTTTTTTCCTTTTATCATATTCTCATCTTCCAGTCAATTCTCAGTCCCTTTAAATGGGCACGGACACAAATATTTCGAACGAAACGATATGATCTCTTTCGTGCGCGTAAAGAAATGCCTTCTAGCAAGTTTCCGCCGCAGGCGTTGAGTGGAACATAATTTAGTATGATTTTGAATGTTGTCCGAGGAGCCCCTCGGAATTTCCACCCACACCATGTAACGTCAGAGAGCACTTTCCCCAATTGTTGTGACGTCACCGAACCCAGGGGTTGTTCACAGGAACAACCAGTGCTTGCCGGTGACGCCTACGGCATCAGTATTGTGGTCGTCCATGCAGGTTGGCCGGTCGACCGTGATGTGAAGGTGTTGTGCGCTGGTGCCAACCGAGACCAAAACTGCCGGTACAAAATCTTCGTAATTAATTATTAACCCTTCACACTGGTGTTCGGACATCATCAGGCGTACAGGCTACTTTACTGGCAAAACACTGACACCGGAAACTTTCCGTTTCTACCCTTTTCAAGAAGAACACGGACGACAGGATAGGAAAAGCGAGGTTACACAACACAAGCTTTGCTTTGCAATAAACGCTTTTTCTGCCAACAGCGGGCAATAGAGGCAGACGGAAAGATCACGTGGAAGGAACGGAGTTTTAAACCACGAGAAAAGGTTGCGAAGGAAAACAAGGCCTCAGAAATCACATTGCTAATCAATCAGGCTGTGAAAAACGGGCTGACGTCACCAACCCTCGTTGGGAAGATCATGGCCACCGAGGAAGTGTGGCTGCATGCAGGGCCCAACGATATGGTCCTGCATACAAACAACTTTTATCCGCGTCGAACATCAACTCGAGGAAACGGAACCAGAGGCTCTCAAAAGACGACGAGGAGAAGAAGAAGAAGAAGAAGAAGAAGAAGAAGAAGAAGAAGAAGAAGAAGAAGAAGAAGAAGAAGAAGAAGAAGAAGAAGAAGAAGAAGAAGAAGAAGAAGAAGAAGAAGAAGAAGAAGAAGAAGAAGAAGAAGAAGAAGAAGAAGAAGAAGAAGAAGAAGAAGAAGAAGAAGAAGGCTGGAGTTTCCTTCCCCGCGCAAATGCTTCATTGGCATTCTACCCTATACCTTGGCCAATCCCCCCACGTGGGTATGTGCCATAATACTTGAGGAGAAGAAGAAGAAGAAGAAGGCTGGAGGCGGGACAGAAGAAGACGAAGCGCTGCTAGACGCGTTCGATTCGAACCAGGATGAGGTTGCCGACGAGATCAAGCACTTCCCAGCGAGGCTGGCTCGGCACATTGTCTCCCGCATCCTCCGCCTCCACTCGGGACGACCCCGTCAACAGCGTCAAGGCCGAGCAAGGCATTAAGGCGACCACGACGCCCCTCGACGAAGAGCAGTGCCCTGTCGACGAGTACCCGGTCTCCAAGGAGGACATGCGAGGCATCCAGAACAGGGACCCGATGTGGTTCGGTGCGCTGACGTCGGGCTCGCAGTCCGTCGAGCAGAAGAGGTCCCCACAGGAGGTTTGTGTGCTGGCCGGCCAGAGGAAGGCCGCCGCAGAGTCGAACCGGTTCGAGAAGAGCGGCGGATACGTGTTCCAGAACCAGACGGTGCTCCCACCGTTTGGCTCTGGTGGCACGCCCTTCCGCTAGCCGCACAACTTCCTCTGGTGAGCTTCCATTTTCTGCCTACCGTACTTTTTCTTTTCCTATCTTTTTTTCTGCTGTTTTTTTAGTCTTTGCAACCTGCTTCCAAGCACTCATGCTCCGCTGCTTTTTGTCCATGCAGAGAGGGCCTCTGCTATACTCTGCTTGGCCGTAGGGGCACTAGACTGCCAAGAGGACAGCCAGCGTAACCAACCACGAGAAACCGGAGCGCTCATGGACTGGCTTTTGTGGCGGCGCCCACGACGCCACTGTGCATGCTCAGTAATCAATATCCATTTTCCATCATTAATTTATCGACGGAGAAGTTGGCGTGAAACCTTCCTAATCCACAAACAGTTACTTAATTGCTGCTTACGGACACTGGCTGCGACTAATATCCTAATACTATTCACTACGTGATTGTCAGTTGGCGTATATAAAATAATAATGCATTCTTGAAGATTTTTGACAAAGCTTAATGTCAAATAGATTGTCGACATGCTCATTTAGACTGACTTGGTCCAGTCACACGAGGTCGAGAGAAGTGCACGTGCGCATTGGTTTGCGCCGTCGTATTACTGATAATCTCGTATAGATGTGTGTTTAAGCTGTCTTTCTTTTAATATACCCCTGAACCTTGCTGCACAGCGGACGTCTGCATACACGGGCGGCCAATTACAGCGTATTATTTTCACACCGAAAAGTAAATCCGCTTTGGTTGTTGTGCATATACTACCCGTTTTTACGACTTATCGCAGATTTACGCTCCCTCCGTGTACAAAGGCGTCGACGTTCGCTGGCGCACAGCAGTGGCATGTTTTCGCACTAAACCACGGCCAACGCTGGAAATCCAGCTCGCGTCGTTCCACTTTTTGTGCAGAGTCGAGGCCTTCGCCCACGAGAACGAACCTCTCGCGCCGGGGCCGGGAGGGCGCCTCTATTTCCCCCTCTCCCTCGCTTGATACATTACCGGAAGAAAAAGTTGCGGCCAGGCTTCAGACTAAATTTGGTCTAAATTGCTTCGCGCTCAGGCGGCCCGAGTCAAGCGTAATATAAGCGAGGGCCGACTGGCGTGACGTCACGGAGGCAGTTCCGCGAAGCCCGACGTCGCGCGGCTTGACGTCCCGCGACCGACAACGCCGTGGCGCTCTCGAAGCTCGCGCGCGCTCGTTGAGGCCACGTTTCGTGCGACGCGCACCGTCTGACGTCCAGGAACCGCGACGGCGTCGGGACTCGAACGACGTTCCTCGAAGTCGCGAACAGCCTACGCTCCTCGCGTCAATGTCGTGCACCGGGATCAACCAGCTTCTCCTTGCGCAGCCGTCGTTCGTTCGTGCCTGCGACCGCGTTTCCTGGCTAAAAAAAAAGGATGGAAAAGAAAAGCGCTTCCTTCTTCCTACTTTTCACCGTGTCCACTTGGAGCGCCATAGCCTGGCATCGGTCCGCGGCCCTGCGCTGGGAGTGGTAACCTCGACGTGCGCCGCGCGTGGTGTCAGCGTGCGGAAAACTGCTCGCTGACATTGTTCGCTAATTGCGGCTCGCGCGACGCTCTTCTTAGGCAGGGATGCCACTGGCCGCCGAAAAAGCCGCTCCCTTCCCGGCGTTTCGCGGATCACTCGCGGGCCCGTGGTGGTGGTGTTCGTCGAACAAGCCGGCCTCAGCTGGTGCCGACGTCGACAACATGCACACCGTAGCCGCCACGTTAACGGCCAATGGTTATATCACGTGGGTGCCTACGTCGATCAGATACGCTCTTGTCGAAGGTGCGCCTCTCGGGCACCCCAGGCTTCTTGCGTGACTAAGTGCGATAAGTCAGCACCAGCACTACTGTTTTCAGTACAGAGCATCCGCGAATATTTAATGCCGCCTGTAATGTTATCCGGCGTACAAGGTGTTTTAGTGCGAAAAACACTACTTCACTAGAAAAGCTGAAAAGTGGAGAGCATGCGTGAAGCCTCAACCTTTGACCTTTAACGGAGCGCCAGCGGCGGAGTCCTTGCGCAGCTGTTCCTTCAACGCGCGCAACCGGCGCGGCTCCAGACAGGACTTTGCATGCGGTTGCCTTTAAAGCGGCGTTGCCTCAAGGGCTTTCGCACGTCCTGATCGGTTAAACAACGGTAAAAGCCTACCATTTTTTTAATGTGTACATAATTTGCCTTGAAAAGCCACGAAAGACACAACAGTTTGGTCTCTGCAGGCGGATTGTACGGCATGGCAGACATAATGTCCGTAGTATTGTTATTAAAACACGATTAGCTGTTTATTATTAACTAATCAACTGAGCGGCGAACTGATAACCTTCTCTCGCCAATGGATTAGGGGGGGGGGGAGGAGGAGGTAAACTTTATTAAAAAGATATCTTAGGTGCGGGTTGGGGTGGTGTTCCCCTCCCCGCGGTGGGCTCCAGGTGGCCGAACGACGGTGTCGTTCGGCGACCTCTTCGGCGAACTCCGTGATTCGGAGTCGAACCTCCGGATCCAAGCTGAGCAGCGCGGCCTCCCACTGCGATTGGGTAGAGAGCTGCAGACTCTTCTATGACTTGTCTTGATTATGCATGGGTATAGGATGTGTGGTGTGTCTGCCTTATGGTGCCCGCATAGAGAGCGGACGGGGCCGCACTGCTCTGAGAACCATATGGAGTAGATGTACGGACTGAAGAAAGTGTCTGTTTGGAGCTGCCGCCAAATGACTTGTGCTTTACTTAGAGATCTCGGGGGTTCTGGGAATATTTGTCTTTCTTGAATTGGGTTGTAATTTCATTGTAGGATGTCATTCGCTCCTTGGCAGATCTGAGCTCGGGGTAGTGCACATTCCGGTTAACTACGAATCCTCGGGCAAATTGGTGCGCCGCCTCGTTTCCAGAATGGTCCGAATAGGCGGGGACCCAGATCAATGTGGTCTGGCGGGTATAGGAGATTTTTTCTAAGATTTTCATGGCTGCGGAGTGGGTCCTTCCTTTAACAAAATTTCTAATTGCTATCTTAGCGTCGCTGATTTTGTATTCGGCAGTGGTGGAGGTATAATGGCTAAAGCTATGGCAGCTTCTTCAAGTCTCTTTCGGGAATTTTTTTGATCGATCGTCGCCGATGCAAGTAAAGAGCCTCGTTGATCGATGACTGCCAGGTCCACGTGCGCCTTGTCTTTCTGCACTGAAAATCTTTCGTGAAGTTTTTGTGCTTTAGCCTTTCTTCTGTCCTTATCGTAGTCAAGACACGTGCACGAACACTTAATAAACCGTCCTCTGCCGAAAAACATGCAGCCACTGCATTAGACCACTGCACTATCGCCACAGCCGAACATCCCGCGTGCTTGAGTGCCAGCCTCTCGCGCTGTGCTTTGGATGTCGCCTCCTTCATCAACTTACATCCGTGCGCAACGGATCCAGGACGCACCGCTATCGTACTGCCCTCTTTTAAGGCGCGTTAAGAGGCCCCAAATATTTTAGTGGGCTAGCATTAAGGCCCCCACTCACTGATTTCGCCGATCTTTGTCTGAATCCTGCTTGACCTTGAAAACGAAAATGCTAGCGCACCTAATTCGCATTTGGCCTAACCGCGCTAAATCGCCCATAATTTTTTTTTAATTTTCGGTTTTAAATATTATATGACGTAATCGGAGGCATTCATGATCGCAGGCGAACCCAGCATTTAAAACTTCTAAGTAAGCATTGCGGTTCTAGATATCGAACGTGGAATTATGCCCGAAAAATGAGCCCGTGCCGCAACCAACTCGCAAGACGCGCCGGAAATAGTACAGCCGCACTTAACGCTGGGGAGACGCGTTTAAAGGCAAAAAAAAAAACGGAGCAGGGTGATTACACGAGAGATAAAACTGCCTAAATACTTCAAAAGTATATTTTTTCTTATTTTATATAGTATGCACAGATTATTCAACAGGTCAACAGTTTACTTCATTTTTGTCAAAACGCTAATATATAGGGAGAGAAAAAGTTATGAAAGACGTAATGGCGGCCAGTGTTTCCGCAACTTTCCAATGACGTAAGAATCGAGATATTCAAGCCATGACGGATGTATTTTGAGTGCACTCACGCCATTGTGGGGAGGATATCGCATCGAATAAAAGATCCCGAGAACTCCAACAGTTTCGTATGAGGCTACATTCAGGAATTTATATTTCTGCGGCTATAAGGTACGTCTTCAAACTCGCAGGATAGATAACAATCGAAAAAAACTTCACCGACTTTCAACTTTCATTGCTATATAAGTTAAAGATACGCATGAAACATTGCCCTAAATCTGGTATTTTTTAATACAGTACTTTTTTTATATCAAAAGAAAAAACCATTCCAAATTTTTCTTAAAACTTCTGAAACTTGTCTCCAAAAGCAGGCGAAAGAGAATACAAACAAGCATGTCGCATTATGCTGTTTCCAACAAGGTTATTCAGGCTCAACCCTGTAGCTTCTCGAGCATGGGATGGAACGCCTCAAATTAAGGTGCTGAAGTAACCAATTCGCCCTCCGCTACTCTACATTTTCCCGAAATGCCGAAACTAAACTTTTTCTTCAATAGAAAGCATACCTAATTGCGGGCTGGTCGACAGCGGTCATAGGTGGCTTTGTGTCAGAAATTTGGTCGGGGAATTTCTCCGCGGGTATCCGGGTTCGAACCCGACCGCGGCAGCCACGTTTCGATGGAGGCGAAACGCAAAAGGCGCCCGTGTGTTGTGCGATGTCAGTGCACGTTAAAAATTCCCAGGTGGTGGAGGTTATTCCGGAGACCTCCACTACGGCACCTATTTCTTCCTTTTCTCTTTCACTTCCTGCTTTATCCCTTCCTTACGGCGCGGTTCGGCTGTCCACCGATATATGTGAGACAGTTACTGTGTCATCTCCTTTCCTCAAATCCCGATTTTTACCCATTTTCTTTCCTATGAAGAAGTGTAATCGGCAATAAACAAAGTAAAATCACAGTACACTGTACTGATGGGGAACTTGGCCGGAGACCAGGCGGTAGACGCTATGGCATAGTCTCCAGGAATAGAAGGGGGCAGGGGAGGGGGGAGGAAGTTATTAGTAGAGTTCGCAGAGAGAATTAACTTACGGACCGTGAATACCTTTTTACGGGAACGAAAGAACAGGAAGTGGACGTGGAAGACCCAAATGGTGAGACTAGAAATGAGATAGACTTTATACTGTATGCGCTCACAGTGGCATCGTATACAGGATGTGGAAGGGCTCGGAAACGTGCGTTGCAGCGACCACAAAATGTTAAGGTTTCGAATTAGCATAGACTTGAAGAGGGAACGGAAGAAATTAGTAAAGTGGAATCCCATTAACGAGTTAGCGTTAAAAGGGGGAAGTACAGGAATTCAGTATTTCGCTGCAGAACAGATATTCGGCTCTAACTTAGGAAGAAGGTCTTAATGTTCAAACGATGAACGCTAATATCACAGCTATAATTACGGTGTGCGCAGGAGAAGAAGAGGCGGTAGGCTGGTTCGACCTGTTACCAGCAAGCTATCTCAGGAGACCGAAATATCTTAAGAAACGCCAAAGCATGAAAGCGTCTAACCCTGCAGACAGAATAGAACTGGCAGAGCTATCGAATTTAAAGGGAAGATGAAGCACTTTTCGTAAAAAAATGAGTTTCCTGCGGCATTTTATAGTTTTTAGTCCGCTGAAACACTATCTCACATTCAAAGGGAGCGGAAATACACGCAAAAAGCTGTTTCTTATAAGAAAACGCGCCCCATCGTCTCGGAACGCTGAGCGAACGCCGCTGTTGCTCGCGATTGGCCGGGTTCGTTGTGACGTCATCCACGGGGTCTCCGGCCAGCACCGACGGCGTTGCTGCGTAGCGCGTTGCTTCAGCTGGCTTAAGAACTACGTTTTGGAAATTATGGATAATTCAAGCAGTGTTGAACAGTTTGGACTCTCGCCATACGTGTTCGAGCCATCAGCGGCTCCAGAAAACGGCGGAACCAACGACAACGCGAATTGCGCCGGCAGCGAAAGTCAAGTCGCGACATTTTCACGGGTTGGAAATCTCGATTTGCTTTGATTTATCGGGTGTTTAACTTCCCAAAGCGACTCTGTCAATGAAAGATGCCGTAGCGAAGGCCTCCGGAAATTTCGACCACCTGGGGTTCTTCAACGTGCACTGACATCGCACAGTACACGGGCCTCTAGAATTTCGCCTCCTTCTAAATTCGACCGCCGCGGCTGGGGTCGAACCGGCGTCTTTTGGGTCAGCAGACGAGCGCCATGACCACTGCGCCGCCGCGGCGCATGACTGATACATATGTTTCGCGTCGGTGCATGCGCGTGCGTATCTTTTGTGCATGTGCAATTAGCAATAAAAAAGCGAAAATTGCGTGGAATCGTTGTTGTGTACCGCTTGTGCATAAAATGCTGGCCACCGACATGATCGAATTCCGATCATTGGCATGCTTACTCGAGTCGCGCAAGGTAAAGCACTTGTTTGTTCGTTTATTTATAGTAACGTGCCTAATTACTGTAATTGAAAGGCGCCAAAACCACACACACACACAAGAGAAGAGAACGGGGCAGAGTGCGGATTCTTGCCAGGAGTAGCAATGAGAAAGCCAGAGAACTGGTTGATTCGTTCGATATCAGCAAGAAAGGCAGTCTGTGCATCAGCGAAACATCTATATCTCTGTATAAGGCGAAAAAAAAAAGGTTTTCGAGCAAAGAAGGGCGCTCTGTCCCGTTCTCTTCTCTTGTCTGTGTGTCATTTTGGCGCCTTTCACTTACAATGATCAATTACCAACTAGCCCTACAGGAAGTTCTCTTACGCCTAATTACACCCGTTGGCCTCTTAGAACTGCAAAAGAACTTGATGAGTTGAAGAGGGTTCACTGCTGTACTGAAGCGCGAAGAGACGAGACGACGGAGAAAGCTCTCGTGTGTGCTATTCTTATACGAATGTTTTCAACTGATCATTTGCCCCCTCTCATATACGCTGTCACCATGCTTCCCTACCAGAACACTCGTGTTACTGGACAACGCAAGTAATGAATATAAAACGAAGCAGAATTAAATGTACGTGCCAGCAGCTGGTTTTTGAACATTTTTATTTTTATTTATTTGTGTACAAATACTGCGGGTCTCAACGAAAACAAGCAAGAGGGCATGTCGTACAACATTTTCTCCCGATTAACATCAATGATAAATAAGCTCTTTCGTTTATCATGTGAAAAAGAACAAAACATGGGAACAGAACAAAAGTGAAAAAGCACATATTTGAGTTATGTAGAATGATATTTACAGAAATGAACTTGCATACGCTACCCCTTAGAATAATGATAACCGGGTAAAATTACGGAAAAAATGTAACAGAATGTCACGACACAAAATACAGCAGCAGCCCCTGGTCAAAATTATCAGTGGAAAAAATTTCACAGGGGAGACCATTCTACTGACTAACTGTACGAAGAAAAAAGAATATTTATACAAGTTAGTACGGGCATGGAAAGGCAGCAAATTGTGAGCGTAACAGTGCCTTGACACGCGTGGCAGGTAACATTGAATGTATGGCCGTCCATTAAATTCTAGCGACTTGTCATACATCGTGAAAAGAAATTTAAGTCGTGCTATAGTTCTTCGCAATTCTAAGGCAGGGATATAGTTGTCAGCCATGAGTTGCGACGGGGAATCAGTGGGTCTGAACTTGTTGAAAATGAAGCTCACTGCTCGCCTCTGAACCATTTAAAGTTTATGTTTATGCTTTAGATGAAAGGGATCTCATACTATGGCTGCATACAATAATTTCGGCAATACGTAAGTTCTGTAGGCAAGCAATTTCAAATCAGGAGGTGCTGTTTTCAGCTTATGACGCAGAAACCCGAGTTTTCGGGAAGCGGATGCGCAAATGTTATCAATTTGTTTGGACCACGAAAGAATGTTTGTAAACGTTACGCCTAGGTATTTGTTTTCTGCGACTTCCTTTATTCGAGTAATATTGATGCAATATGAAATGAAATTGCCTGTTTGTTGTTCGTGACGCAAAGTAAGACCGTTTATTCAGTGTTTAGGGTCATAGACCAAGCCGTGCACCACTCGTTAAGTGTTGCTAAACTATTGTGTAACTGAAGTTGATCGTCACGGCCTGTAACCTTTTTAAAGAGCAGACGATCGTCCGCGAACAACCTGATGTATACATGAGGATGAACGGCACTAGTTATATCATTAACATAGATTAAGAAAAGAATTGGTCCCAGTCCACTTCCTTGAGGCACTCCGGACGAAACCGGTAACACATTGGAGGCATTGCCATTGATATCCACGAACTGAGTGCGGTTCGAAAGGTACGCTCTTATTCAGGTTATGATGAATGCAGGAAAACAAAATTAGTAAGTTTTCGAGAAGTTTGTCGTGAGGAACGCGATCAAACGCTTTGCTAAAATCAAGGAAGATAAGATCAACCTGCCAAGAAGAATCAAGTGTTAGAGCGATTTCGTGAACAGTTGTTAAAAGTTGGGTACATGTCGACAAACCCCTCCGAAATCCATGCTGAAATGAAGAGAGTAAGCCGTTAGCTTCAAGAAAATTTGTTATGTAGTGAGCGATGATGTGTTCTAGCGTTTTGCAGCTCGTAGATGTCAGTGAAATTGGGCGGTAGTTTTCCACAAGCTGGCAGTCACCTTTTTTGTGGACTACTATGACACGGGCCACAAGCCAATCGTCAGGTAAAGTGCCGTGCTAATATGTAAAGAAAAGATAGCTGTTAAAATGTGTGCAATAGGCCCGGCGTAACGATGAAGGAAGAAATTCGGTATGCCACCTGGGCCTTCAGAAGATTTTTATTCAACTTTTAGCAACAATGAACACACGCGCTCCAAAGATATGGAGTCTGACACTTGGTAGCAACAAAACGAAGCCTCTGTGACGCTATCAACCTGGATGAATATAGAATGAAAGTATTCATTCATTACGTTGGAAATTTCCTGTGGATCAGCAATCACATTATCGTGCTGCCTTATTTCTTGCAAGTGTGCGCTCTTATTTCCAAGGTATCGCCAAGATTTATCAGGGCTAGTTTTTATGTATTTGGGCAAGGTACTAGAAAAATATTTTTGTCGGGCTACCAATAATGCATCAGAAAGCTGGGTTTGCATTTGGCGAATATCTACGGGGTTTCTGTTCTTCCGCTTTTTTGCGCGTTTTAGCATACGCTTCAAATGTATAATTTTTCTGTCAACCGATGAGTTGAGTTTCCCCCTTCAGGTGGCGATGAGAGGAAACACCTTGTTGATGATTAAATCGTGGTTTCTTGATGAACCGGTGGTTCTAACTCGCAAACTTTCACGTTATTCGAAGAAAGGAGGTTAACTATTTTTTTACAACATAAATAAAACAAGAAGAAACAAAGCAACGAGAAAGCTATTTACATACCTAAACCCTTGATCAGACCAATATGCCCTCGTTCAACCAAGCGTGCTTGTTGCCACCGCAGAGGTGGCCAAGTGGTTGAGCGTCCGCCTTGCATGCGGGAGGTGCGGGGTTCGATCCCCAGTGCCGCCGGGTACCCACCGGTGATACAGTGGGTACAAGCTTTCCCCTGGTCTGGTGCTCGGCTTATTTAGGGTGAAATGCTTCAGAAATGGGTCTTCGACCCCACCTTGAGAATTTGAAAAATACCTTGTGCCATGGCGCTCTTTGGCCATAGATGCCCTTGCGCCATAAAAATCCATCATCATCATGTTTTTAAACCCTATGTCTCCGCCCTTGGCGAGGACAGCAACCAATAAGATTACAAGCGACTCACTTCACCAATCAGTGGTTAGGGAAAGGAAAATAAGGTTTCCGCCAACTAAACACAGACTGCGGAAAGAGTACTGATTAAATATTTGGGAAAGGAGAGGTTGCAATCAAATACACAACTGCACAGACGCGACCGCCCTCTCCCACGGCGGTTACCACTTTCATATCTCTTTCGCACACGGGACAAACATATGCCGACGAGACGATCACTAAAGTGGTTTACAGAACACACCGCAAGAGAAGAAGACATATATATAGTATGGTGGAGCTGCCATAAAAAGAATGTAAACCAATAACGAGAAGAAGACAGTCGTTACGGGAATAGTGGGTTTCCAGTCACTCGGCTAATACTCAGCCGTGTCTCGTCATTACCCCCTGAACATCTTTCAGGACTGCGCCCAAAATTTTGACGTCACATCCGGCAGGCTGACACTTGCAGAAGCCGCATCACTAGCGACATGATTTTAGTCCCTGCTGTTCTTTCTTTCACGCTCCTCTGCGACGCGCGGGCTGGTTGGTTGCAGCGGCGTGGTCGCGTTTGTCGTCTCTCGTCGTTGTTTTGCGGCAATTTTGTTTCCGTGTGCGATGTGCAGTGGATACTAAAATGCCGAACAAGTGTTGTGTGCCTGGGTGCACCGGCAATTACGATACGGGCAGGAAGATACACGTTTTTTTTTTGCCAAAAGATTACGACACTTTCAAGAAGTGGTTACGGGCCATTCCAAGGAAGGACTTCGTGCCCACTTCGCACACTAAGGTAAGCAATGTTTATGGTACTGTTATGTGCTCCTGGTTGCTTTTACTTAATCAGCACGTTCATTGTGATACTTCCGAAGCCCAGATAGATTGACTGTGGCCACATTTCTTTGCTGCAAGCACGCTTATAGACAAAGGGGCTAGCATTAGGCTATTTTAATGAGTGGATTCTGAGATCTTTAAGAAACGTTTGTACGTTTGCGCAGGCGTGCGCCGATCACTTCGACGCTTCATGCATCGAGACGACGACTTCGTACACGGATCCAAGAAGAGGAAATGTTCTTACAGTTCGATTGCCAGTACCGCGGTTGCGCCGTGGATCGGTGCCTACTGTATTTCCCAACTGCCCTTCGCACCTTTCAGCACCAGACAACAGCAAGAGAGAAGCACCTGATGCTAACAGGAGCCGACTAGAAGCTTCCCAACTCGCCCTTGCGGTCAAAGGATCACTGGCGTCATATGAAGCGGAGCAGGAGAGACACCAATTTTCGTCACTCGAAGAACAAAAGGCGCGCCTGCAAGTGGCCTCGGTGTCAGTGCAGTGGACTGTGATTCATAAAGAAAAGTGTACGATGTTTTTGAACATCACCAACGATCGTGAACCTTGGTTGAAGGCGTCATTGACAGTGTTCGAGAACCTTCAAGTCCCAGCCTGCTACCAAGGATCCGCGATCAAGAATCTTGGTAGCGCTGTTGTACCAGACTCGGTTTGCAAAGTAAGCTCCTTGTTGGAAATTTTGAAGAACCTGTGCATGCTGTCTGACGAGTCTGGCGAGCGTTGTAGTTCTCGCCACCTGTCGCTTGCAGTAAATTCCCTTCTAGACAAACTGGAAGGAAGCATTAATGAAAACAAGAAAGGGGCTGTGAATTTTTTAAAGGAACAGCTAACACTGCTCTCTGCAGAGCGTATTCAGTACAGCACACAGTTAATGATGTTTGCATGCATTCTCTACACAATATCGCCGCATGCCTACAAGTATTTGAGAAAAACAAGTACACTAGCTTTGCCCCATCCGAGCACTATTAGGGAAGTGTGCTCATCTGTACAAATGCGGCCAGAAATTGATTCTTGTGATGCAACTTTTCTTCAGTACGTTTCCCAGAGATTTACACATCTGCAGCCACATGAAAAGACAGTGACGTTGATGCTTGATGAAATTCATATCAAGCCTTGTTTTAATCATAAGGGGGACAGCATATGTGGTGCTGCAGTGAATTCCAGAGAGGCAGCCACATCTGTACACGTGTTTATGATACAAAGTCTGCTGAGCTCAGTCAAGGAGGTAGCACACATTCTTCCGGTAAAAACCATACAGGGCGACCAACTTCATGCCATACTGAAGAAGGTGATCATACGCTTAGAAGAGATTGGGTACAGGGTCATAGCCGTTGTTTGTGACAATAACTCTCTAAACAGAAAGGTAATGAAGATGTTTCTGCCAAAGCCAATGCTTCGTCATGTTTATCGACATCTGGCAGGTCCAGATCGGACATTATTTTATGTGGTAAATGCTGTACATCTTTTGAAGTGTATCAGAAACAATTGGCTGAATCAGAAAAATGCGGGGACTTGCTTCTTCTACCCACGCTTCGAGCTTTCAAACAATGATGTTCGTCCTGAATGCAAAATGACTGTCTCAATTAAGAAATTGAGAGATTTACATAAAGAGGAGTCATCTCTACTGAAAAAGTCTGCGTATGGCTTGACATCTAAGGCACTTAATCCGAGAAACTTGGAACGGCAAAATGTGAAGCTGGTACTGCAGGTTTTTAATCCGCACGTAGCCACAGCCCTGGCAGCTTGCAGTGGTGAAGCTGATTTTCAACTTGCGGCAGCAACAGCAGATTTAATCAAAATCTTTCTTCGCTGGTGGAGTATTGTCAACGTCAAAACGTCAAATAAAGGCTTCCATCAACGTACTGTTTACAAAGAACCCATGTCTTGCAGTACAGGTGAGCAAAAGTAGCTTTTCTGAATGGTTGAATTGCATGGCTTGATGTCTGGAAATTTTATGGGCATGACACTGGGGTCCTTACCCAGAACACATTGAGTGCCCTAAAGCTATCTGCTCAATCCTTACTGCATTCGCAAAGTACTGCATAAGTGACCTTCATTTTAAGTACGTCCTACTAGGGAAAGTTCAAACGCCTCCTCTCGATAGTCGTTTTGGACAGTACCGGCAAATGGCTGGCGGGCAGTACCACATATCTGTTCGACAGCTTTGTGAGACAGAGGGCAGGATTCGCCTTCAAAATGCCGTGCCAAAGATGAGCACTGATTACTTCAGAAACATTGAAGAGATAAAAAGTGTCAGAGATGTAGGAACCTCCTTTAGTGTTCAAGTTGTAGACGTTGACCTTGATGCACTCAGAACGAATGCCAGTTAATGGTTATGTTGGCGGGTATTGTGCGCATGCTACAATGAATGTTTTAAAGTGTGAAAGTGGCCGAGGACACATGGTTGTTACCGGAAGCGAGACGGAAATGGAAGAAGACACCATTCCTTAATCGCACAAATGGACCGAGGTGGACTCAAGTTTCCCTCTGCCCTTGTGATTACAATATTCATGTACACGGAGGTTGTAGTTCCAAAGCTTGTGACACAAAGTGCCTGCACACAATTTCTCTATGGACCCAACAAAAGGAATGTCGTTCGGCAACTGACGCTCAGCTCTCTATCGGGGCTTGAGGACATAGATGCATGTGAAAATGGGCATGCCTACGAGTTCCTTGTCACACTTGTTGCAAACTGTGCAGCAAACATAATGCTTAACAACTTATGCAAACAAAGGAATGATCAACTTCATATTATAAAAAAACAGAAGGCAAAAAACAGAAAAGCCCGAAGCTTTCTTGAAAAGTAATTTTCCATAACTTGTGCACCGCACATTTAATAACTTTAAATTGCACTGCAGGTATTTTATTGCAGTTTCCTCATGTGATTTCTTTGACGAACTTCTGCCTGTTGTAGTGCAATGAGCCTTCTTTTGTTTGCGTCATACTTGCTTTCTAGCCCAGAGTTTAAATTACAGTTCTTTGTTTTTAATCTGAAATTTTAAAGTATTTTGGCAATAAAGTGCAATGTTTTTTTGTTTTTTTTACTGAGGTGAACCTCAGGCAGTGCCTGCTGTGGTAGGTGAATGACTTATTTGTCACACCTTTTGTCTGTATGGGCTCTTCTTGTGCTGTGTCTATTATTGTACTATTGTTGCAGTGACTATTATGTATTATTGTATTAGTGTCTATATTATTGTGCAGTGCAGTTTGTGCAGTGGATTCCTTGTGCATTCCTGTACCTGCAGAAGTGAAATAAGTGGTTCTTTGTGTCACTTATTTATTATAACGTAGTCCACAGTTTGGTCGCAATTGTGTTTAATGTACTGTGGTTTCTTTGCAAGTATTCGACTCTACGAAGTAATATGTTGTACTTTATGCCTTTGAAGGGAGTCCACCTACTCTGAAAATTTGATGAAATAATATTTTCTTCTAACCTACAGTTAAGATGCGAGTATTGTTTTCGTTTTTTACCTCTTTGCATTGCAATGTGCTATGTTATCCTTCCTCTCACTCATCTGAAACTCGTACCGTGCCACAGGGCCTACTTTAATGAACAGATTGGTATTGTAACTGTGTATCTCTTATCGGTGCAACAACTTGTTTCGGCTGTCAGTTGTTTACGATTTTATAGCACGCAGTATAAAAGACAACATCCGTCTACATTACAGCGCAATATCGTTTTCTGTCTGCAATACGTATTTTGGCCGCGAACGATGTGTAGTCGTAAATATCTGTAAATATGCATAAAGACAGAGTCTGCTGTGATAAATAAATATGTATAATTCTGCCCGTAATCTTAATTATTTGTCTTTGCCCTGACAAATCGCGCAGACCTGGCGGTCGACGAGCCTGTCTGTGGCATCAGTCCCCGCGAGGCGAGCCCGCGGCAATCGCTCGCAGCCCTCAGCCGGCGCGCAGTGATGTCGTTGACGTCGCGCCACGAGACGCGCAGGCCTGAAAGCTGTTCAGGGGGTAATGGTCTCGTGCATTCCCGAAACCTCGGCAACTCCTTGACAACGAACACATGTCTAGAGCTGTACATGGTTAGGCTTCTTAAGACGGGCTATGCCCGTGACGGCGCGGCGTAAACGAGGACGTCCGCCGCAAGCAGGGGAGGCCGAGATGGGGACAGGTCCCTTTGTTGGCGACTTCCGACCCCCCTGGAGCGGCCTTCCTTGCGAACACAAGACCAACGAGTTCGCGGAAAGGTCAGCGAACTCCACACCTCCCAACTAAGAATGTCACGCGGACACTTGCTGTCAGTGTGACATAGAAGTCCGACCACAAGGTTCCAATCAGCACTGCTCACACACACACACACACACACACACACACACAGCCTCAATTCGTTCCGTGTACACAAGGTTAGGACACCAATCTGCACGTTCCAGAACTTGCCATGTCCGCTCTCTGTCTGCCAACTGCCAAGCTAGTACCTAGCCTCCACTTTCCACATTACATCTACTGGTTACTTACGCATGCAAACACTGAGCACTCGGAGAACTCGCATGCTTTAATCTCTTCAGCCGCGCCCGGCTGGGACGCGGTCTCACTTGGGCCGACCGGTCACTAAAAAGGACAACTCCCGCACCCCCTTTGCAAGCGCCTTCGCGTTTCGGTAATAAACCTACAAAGGCCCGGCAGCGTGGTGATGGTCGAACGGTCCGGCCGTAAAAAAATTCTGAAATGGAAGCGCGGTTGCCTGTCAAGCTTTCCCGCCTTGGCAGCAATCGGCAATCTGGCGCGTCCGATGAGCGTTTTTGCTTTCTAATGCGTGGTGAGCGACCAGTTAGCCCTGACTGTCGCCTGCCAGGTACTCTCCGTTTGGGGCGGCGCTCCAGCCTCTCTGAAATCTTTTACGTCGTGATTTCGCTCGCCCCTCTTTTTCCGTGCACACTGCTGTTCCCATTGAATAACGTGCTACGCCACTTCCCGCCTGCCGCTGCCTATACACAACCGGAACGCCTCTTGCGGCCGAGAAGCACGCCTTCACCTTGCCCTTCCTCGGACGCCGAACACTCCGTATCAACTGGCCACGATATTGACTGGGGTAGGGCACACGTGCTAGCAACTGAAAAGAATCTGTGCCGTCGCCTTCACCTCGAATCATTATTCATTCAAACGACTAATCGCACCCTCAATCGCAACACTAGAAATCTAACTCCTGTATACGCACGCTCCCTGCGCCCTCTTTTCAAACGTATTAAATCCTGATGCACTTTCTAATCCTTCTCATTGTGAACAAGGCTCCCGTACGGGAGCCGAAACGCCATTTTGTTGTTTTTTGTTTTTTACTTTTGGTCGGCGTCCTCCTTTTAAGTTTTATTATGATTGTCCCCGACCAGACGAGTTTTCGTCCAACTCTCGACTTCAAAATGAATACAAGATGTGACCGACCAGTAACTCATACCACATTGAACGCGCTAACTGCGAGAGGCCAATCGTACAGGCGTCTGCTTAGATATTTGCTTATAAGCGCTTTAACTGCCCCCTTTCCTCCCCGTAACCTGCACGGTGTCCTACAGACAGCTTCCAGTCTGGGGAAGAGCCGGGTTTTAAAAAAAGTCTGCGTTGTCATATTATCCTAACTGCATGCTCTTACACTCTGCAGGCGCCGTCCAAAACCGGCAACTCCGTCAGATTCAAGTGAAACTTTCCTCGCCGTGGGAGCAGCTACTCAAAATTGGCGAAACTCTCCGGGAGCAGTCAGCGGTCGATGACCAAACAGACGCAACTCACCATTATTTTAGTTTAGCCTTTTAAGTGTGACTCGACTGGTCTGTGGATGGCGAATAAACACTTTTTAGCGCTGAAAATTGGGGCGAGTTGTTACGGGCCCATTTAGTTTATTTTTCTTTACCACCTAATGGTGGCGGCGGTGTTCGAAGATTGCCAACGGTTACGCAGGTGTCTGGTGTTTGGAAATAGAAAAGCGCTGCCAATGATTCGCAAATTTGCAGTCCCAACCCACGGGTCTCATGGACTCTGAGCTGCTACAGTAAAACGGAGAGTTTAGAGAGTTTGTACGTACATACTTGAAGAACAAAAACAGCGCAGTAACAGGGCCAAGAAAGAAGACTGGACAGTCTGCTAGGCGTGTTTCCTTCTAAGCGCTTCACGACGTAACAAAACAAAAAAAATTGCTGCACATTGACAAGTTGAGCCTTACTATTGCTCCCAGTATATTCATAGTCTGTTGCGCTCTCTCATCATAGCGTGAACGCCAACACTTGACCTGGCGTACGAACAGCGCATTCTAGTAGGCGAAGCCGCGAACTGCAGTGTGCACACTGTGATTAAAATGTATACCTACGGGGGCAAAAGTAACACACCTACCCTTCAAGTTTTTTTTATTCCAGAAGTGTGTCATGAGGCATAAGTTGAAACGAGGGAAGGAAAGCAGGAGATAGAAAGTTAAAAGAAGGGAAGACCCGTTTCGCTGAGATATTCGCAGAGGTTGCCGATGAAGTGACTATTCACAGTTGACTTTACATTTGTCACATTCGCGGTTCCATCGCTCCCTGGGGAGCCGCCGCTGGGAATGCCAACAAGTGCCGAACATCACAAATATCTGGTGCAGCGCCACTGTGAGGGCACCTGTCAGTTGCCGGAAGATCTTTTGCATGCCACCGACGACAGATGGTGTCAGCCTCCCCTACCCGAATCCGGCACACAGATACCTCCTCCTGCCGTGTTAGCACCATCTCCCCTCCAAGTTCCTACCTGTCTCACTCTGCGTAGGGGCGCCACCTGACAAAGAACGTCTGGTGTTGAAACGGACCCAATGCGCCGCTCTCGATGCCAGAAGTGTTTTGTCAAGTGGCGCCTCCGTGCAGAGTGGCACGGGCCAAAACCTGGAGGGGAGGGGTCTGTTACTTTTGCCCCCGATGATACCTCTACCAAGCGGACTGGAAACTCTAATCATAGGAGACAGGACCGCTGCTAACGGGCCACGTATGCTTGAAGCACTTACACTGACCAAGGGTCTTAAACAGAGATGGGCAAATGCCCTCTTTTTCGCCTTGCCTCCCTTATTTATTACCCTCGCCAATAAATCGTCAGCCCTCCCTTACCTTCACCCTCAATTCGTAAAATGTGGTGGTCCTCCAGGCTCCCCGCACTTTGTCGGCCCTCCCTTACATCAGCAGTTTCAACATTTCAGTTATTTTTTTCTTATTGTCATGTGTCGATGTTCTTGAGTCTCACCGGCGCAAGCTATTGTTCATTGTGTCCGATTTCATGCTGTATCGAGCCGCGTGGCTCTTTTAAGCTTCGTACTCCAAAGTTACAAGTAAGCGAGATTTATGGAAGCATGAATTAAGAGTGACTTCACATATGCTGTAGCCGGTCACTGAGAAGAGTCGGGTCAGTCTAGTACTCATCCTGGCAGCGATTAATATGAACTGCGCCGGAGAATTATAAATGATAATAAATATTTTTTGAGGAAAGGAAATGGCGCTCTGTCTCACTTCCTGGTGTACACCTGAAAAGCGCCGTGAGAGAAGAGTTGCCGTAGTGGAGGGCTCCGGAACAATTTGCAACCACCTCACTGAGATCGCACAGAACACGGGCGCCATTTGCGTTTCGCCTCCATCGAAACGCCGTCGCCACGGCCGGGCCCAGGCCACTGAGCCACCGCGCTGGCTCAGTGGCTACAGCGTTCGGACACAGAGACCGTGGCAGACAAGGTCATTCTCTACTTTACATTCATAGACCGCGAGGAGAGCTTGTACCACTCCTGGCGCAGTGCATAAGCGATGCGCACTGCCCCGGCAGGTGGCAGTTTCAAACACACCCACCGGTTCGGCTTGCGAGACTCGCGTTGCTCTTCCCGAGCAACCTGTCGCGAACAGTCATCGATTTAACTGCCAGCTTGCCAGGGGCGTAGTCTGCTCGGAGTCCGATGGGCACGTTGCCACGTGCCACATTCACTTCACTTCACTTTATTACCTTAAAGACCCCACTTTGGGGGTGTTACATAAGGGGTGGGAGTACAAATATAGGTTGAATATGATTGCTTACATGATATTTATGAAATGCATATTTAAATTGTTCACAAAACTTGATTGGCAGGTGATGGCATTTTGGTGACGTCACCTAGGTCATGTCACCTAGGTGGCAGGTGGGTCCCTGCTTTTTCGCTCACATGCCAACGCCGGGTTTTTGACAGAACGGGAGCCCTAACGCAATCTCGTTAAAGCTCTGGGGACGCTTAAATCGCCTTAAAAGTGGAATCATACAGCAAAAGATTTCACATTTGTCGCAGCCTCTTTTGCAACTTCTTTGAGTGTTTGCGTTGTTTTTGTTTCGCAAATTTTGATCCACCAATCGCAACATTCGCATGATTAGCGGATGCAACCAGACCATCCCAAACACCAACTCTAGTGCAATATTTGGACTGCTAGCTCCAGAAACAGATGTCCGCTATACTATGACGGTGCCGACATATGCGTATGTGACATTTTTTTTCAGATTTTTTATATCGATTCTCTATGCTGCTGTCCAGCCAGTAGGTTGCTCACAACCCGGTGTGTAATTTGTCATGACGTCACAAGGTCATGCGACCTCTCTCGACTATGAATCAATTTAACTGCCACCTGCCATGGTGGACAGGTTGCTTACAATCCCGTGGTCAGTTTGGCACGAACCACAGTGGGCAGTTTGTGATATCACAAGGTCAAGTAACACCTTTACCAATTAGCGATTTTTGTCTCGGACATCGGCGGTAGTTTTGCGTGACGACAACTCTCGTGGTTTCGTATCAAAAACAACAAAAGCGCGGGGTGGAATTCCTCGCGGGGTAGCGCGTCCCCTCAAAGACCTGCCATGACAAAACGCAGCCCTCAGGAAACGTGCGGAAGGTGGGAGAGAAAGAAAGAAATGCCGTAGTGGAGGGCACCCACTGAGAAAAGTGAGACAATAACTGCGCCATTTCCTTTCCTCAAAAATCAATTTTCAGTTTTTAAACACGAAAGGCGGGGTGGTGGTAGTGGTTTTATTAAAAATAATAGTAAAAAGGAAGGAAAAGATTTTTTGCCAGCCCCGGCATCTGCCATCGATACTGAAGCACCTGAGCTGGGGCAGCGGAAATAAAGGACAGCAGGCAGAATGGAGAAATGAAATGAAAGAGGTGAGAGGACAGGAAGAGAGGATAGGGGAAGAAGTAATATGTAAAAACTATTCACACAATAGTAGCCTCCGCTACCAGCCTGGCTGCAGACCAAGGGCTCCAGCTCGCTGATCTGGCTCCTGGCGACCATCGACAGAACACCGGCGTCTGTATCTTGATTGGCACTGACCGATACTGGGACGTCACCACCGGAAAAGTCAAGCGTGTCAGCTACAAGCTCGTTGCCGTGGAGACCATCTTTGGGTGGACATTAGAAGGTATAGTTTTGAAAACAACGGCGACGACGCGTTTGAAGACAACCACCCGAGTCATGCGCGTCTTGGTGACCACCCAACAGGACAACGACGTCCTATCCAGACAGCTGAAATCATTTGGGAGCTGGAACACCTTGGGATAGTCGACAGAGAAGCCACAAACAAGGAAGACGAAGTTCTTAAAGACTTCCATCAATTCGGCCTCTCTTGAAATTTCAGCGAGCGGGTCCCCAACATCACCAGGACTCTGTAGCCAACAAATTTCACTAGGTGGGCCCAGTTTTCGCTTTGCGAGGGGAGATTTTCACTTTGTCACGAGGAGCGGGCGCTGGGCCTAACGGCTGCGTCGCTCCCGCGGCGGCGACACCCTCGCCACCTTTCAAGATGGCTCCTCAATCCCCTCTAAGAGGCTACGACCCTTCCGAAATGGCCTGGACAACTGTTTTGGCTACACAACCTTGAGCTCCCGCGGAACCTGCACGTTTCGAGCACGAGGAGCTTTTTCAACGTGTTAACCGGCGCGGCAGAGCCGGCTCCACCATGGCGGCTGCCAAATCGGCGGCCTCCCAAGCCAAGCAGCAAGCCCTCGCGCACGGGCCTGCCTCATCGCGTAGCAACCAAGCCCAGTCGCGTCAGTGGAAGCCCCGTCCTATGCCACAGATGCACCCTGAAGACTACGTGGTCATCATTAAGCCCAGGGTCACCGCCGACCTAAGGAATACCTTCCAACGGGGTGAGTTGGGCAAAGCCCTGAACTCGCACATCGGCATTTCCACTGCCGATAACATTATGAATTCCCCGCAGGGGGGCGTACATCCCCTCAGGGGGATGATGGTGAACAGTGCATCACCACGGACCCGAGCACCCGCGCTTCGCCGTGCGTGGCATCGCCGTGTCCTGGGACCTTTACGGCCCCTCGGCGGAGGCAACACACCACTTTGGCCCCAGCTTCCTGCAGAGGGCACCTCCGGATTGACTAGACCGGGGGAAATCGGCAGTCGCCTTTTCCTATCCTCCCCTCTATCTTTCACTTTCCTACACCATTCTAACAACTATCCTGTCTCCTACTCACTTCTTCGGTTTTCCTTTTTTCCTGGCGGCGAGGGTTAACCTTGTGTGGCCAACCACCCTGAGTTGCGTCATATTTGGTTATAGTTAAGGTGCACAGCTGGCGTGGGCAGGTCTCCCTTGCAAGTTCCTGTCGCGTCCCCTAGTTGGGCTCCATGGTGGGTGGCTGGCACTATGACCGAGAAACCTAAATTTTTATGGCTCCCCCACTTTCAAAACCTGATTGCTCTCTGAAAAGAGGGCGGAACGAAGCAGATTTTTTTCTCAAGAAAGAAATCTTCATTCTCTAAGTTCCATGTCATACACAGTCAATGTGAAGAAAATCAAGCTCGTATAATATCCCCATTTCTCGTGCCCAAATGCTTAACCGATACCTTGGGCCCCGGCTATAAGGTCTCAAAAATGGCCAGCGGCGACTTGCTGCTTGAACTGCGTGACAGCATCCAGTGTTCTAAGCTCTCAAAAATTGTGTCTATAGGGGACATCTCTGTCTCCGTGGCCCCCCACCGATCTCTCAACACAGTCTGAGGCGTAATCTCTGAAACTGATATTATCCATCTAACAGAAGCCGAAATGCTTCAGGGACTATCTGACCAAAATGTAATTAACGTTCACAGAATCAAAATTCACAAGGACAACAGAGAAATAGATATCTACTAAACACATGGTCCTTACATTTAACACCAGCACTTTGCCCGAAACTATCGAAGTTGGATATCTGAAGGTAAATGTCAGACACTACATACCAAATCCCTGCCGATGCTTCAATTGTCACAAGTTCGGCCACGGCTCACAGAGTTGCCGCGGTCGCAAAACTTGCGCAAAATGTGCCTCGAAGGATCGCCATTCTGATGAATGTGACGCAGCCCCGCGCTGCGCAAACTGCGAAGGGGATCACGCTGCGTACTCCAGGGCGTGCCCGTCTTGGAAAAAGGAAATAATCAGCATAAAGACTGAAGAAAATATTTCATTTAAAGAAGCGAGGAGGTGATTTTCCCTCACCAATACATTCGCCTTCACACCGAAACCCAACTTCGCTGATGTGGTGCGCAGGGGCGTAGCACCACACAGCACTCCGGCACCTTCCGAGGCCGCTTCCACCGAGCCGATGGCAGGGACATCCAGGCCCCAGGCAGGGACAGCGAAAGTTGCTCTGCCACCCTCAAAGCAGGGAGCGCCGGACCATGGGTCGGCATCCCGCAGGACTTCCCCCCGTCGGGGGAGGCCTGAGACTAACACCCGCGGCCCCTCCGCGATCCTCCAGCACCTCTGTTGAGGTGATGGATAAAACTCCCACTCCGCCTGCTTTACAGCGGCGGAACAGTTCTCTGGAGCGAAAAAAAAAGATAGACCCCTCAGAACGGGTCCAGAGCATAAGTAAACGCCATAACGTTCGCACCCCAAAAGACAAACATGGCTTTTTTAGTTCAGTGGAACTGTAGAGGCCTGTTGAGATATTACAGTGACATAACAGATATTTTAGGGCCAATGCTGCCGTAGCCTTGTGTCTTCAGGAAGCCAATCTAGGTCCACAACATATGAATATCCTGAAACATTACAAAACCATTAAACGTGATCTCGAGCAGGCAAGTCGACTCTCGGGAGGCGTCGCGATTGTCGTTCAAAGGGGTATCCCTGCTCAAGAAATCAAAATCAAAACAAAACTTGAAGCCGTTGCAGTCAGCATCGTCACTTATAAAACAATTACTATCTGTTCTGTATATATGCCTCCACATCTTGTTGTAACAGTTCATGACCTGCAAGAACTCATCCATGAGCTTCCAGAACCACATCTAGAAGTTTGGGATTTTAACGCTCACACCCCTTTTTGGGGAAGCGAGCACTGTGACTCTAGGGGTCAAATAATCGAAGATTTTATCCTCACAAATAATGTATGTCTCTTAAATACGGAAAAGGCCACATACTGCTCCCCTACCTCGGGGAAAATGACCTGTTTAGATTTGTCGTTTATTTCACCTTCTGTTTTGAACGATTTTAAACGGGATGTCATTGACAACCCATATGGTAGCGATCACCTTCCTATACTAATCAGTTTAACTTCTCCACCGGAAATAATCCCCACAAAACCGCGACGCTGGAAGCTGCATCTAGAAGACTGGGCACTTTTTAGAGCAAAAGCCACTTTTCAAAATATAGATTTCCAAACCTGAGCATTATCAGATAAACGAAAAGTTCAACTGTATCTTAACTGCTGCAGAATTAGCTATTCCGCAGTCTTCTGGAGTAGTGCGACCAAACCACAAAGTGTGGTGGACAGGTTGACAAAAGCCTGCAAGGAAGCAAAAAAACAACAAAATAGAGCTTGGGGTAAATTTCGCAGGTATCCGACACATCAAAATCTCGTAAATTTTAAAAAGGCAAGAGCTAAAGCTCGGTACATCCGTCGCATTGCCGAGAAATCTTCATGGCAGAGTTATGTGTCATCTATAAACAGTCAAATCACATCTAAAAAAATGTGAGGGCAGGTTCGAAAATTAAACGGTAACTTCTCACCGTTCACAATTCCTCTTCTAACAACACCCGGCACAGAAACAAGCATAAAGGAACTGCAGACATTTTGGGCGAACACTTCGCCGCAGTGTCCAGTTCATCGCAATATACGCAGTCATTTATAAAACACAAAAATATAACCGAAAAACAAAGACTTCCATTAAGCGGGGCTGGAAAGGAACAATACAACAATTTAATTACTCTCCAAGAAATAAACCGAGTACTGTCTGCCGGAAAAAGAACTGCTCCAGGACCTGACCAAATACACTATGCAATACTTGCCCATCTTTCTGAGCTTGCCGTAGAAACACTTTTAAGATTCTTTAACACAGTTTGGATATCAGGGAAAATACCTGAAGCCTGTAAAAAAGCAACTATTGTACCGTTTCTTAAACCGAACAAACCCCCAACCTCTCCTAGCAGTTATAGACTTATATCAATTACCAGTTGCCTCGCCATATCCTTTGAAAGTGTCCTGAATAAAAGATTAAATTTTGTCCTGCAATCCTGCCAACTTTTTGATATCCATCAATGTGGTTTTAAAAAGGGATGCTCCACAACAGATCACCTAGCCCGTCTCGAAACTACTGTCATTGAAGTTTTTATCCACAAACAACACTATCTTGCCGTCTTTTCCAATTTAGAAAAAGCATACGATACAACCTGGAGGTTCGGTATTCTTCAGGACTTAGCTGAGCTCGGCATCCGTGGCCGAATGCTGAACTCCATTAAAGACTTTTTATCTAACCGTTCATTTAATGTCCGCCTAGGCTCATCCCTTTCGAGGAATTTTATTCAAGAAAATGGAGTAACTCAAGGGTGTATTTTAAGCACTACCATCTTTGTTTCAGAAATGAACTCTCTTAATAAAATAATCCCAAGGTCCGTTATGTACTCAGTCTATGTAGACGACCTTCAAGTACCTTGTACATCCTCCAATGTATCAACATGTGAAAGACAAATACAATTGACAATAAATAAACTGGCAGCATGGGCGGATAAAAATGGTTTCCGGTTTTCCCCACAGAAATCAGTGGCAATTCTGTTCTCATTAAAACGACGCGTACATACAGATCCCACCCTTCACCTTAACGAAATAGAGTAGCCGTAAAAAATGAACATAAATTTCTATGTATAACATTTGATAGAAAGCTTACTTTCCTGCATCACATTAATATGTTAAAAAAGAAAGCCTCTCAATCCCTGTGCATTCTCAAAGTACATTCCCGAAAACACTGGGGTTTCGATAGGACATGTCTTCTACAAATTTATCGCTCTGTAGTACGCTGTACCTCACATTATGGATGTATAGTTTATGGCTCAGCGAGACCATCGTATCTTAAACGGCTGGATCCGATCCATAATTTAGGCTTGCGTCTTTCCACTGCCTCATACAGGACGTCGCCTATAAGCAGTCTGTATGTAGAAACAAACGAACCATCGCTTACAGACAGAAGAACGATGATCCCGTGTTCCTACATCCTTAAAATCCGTTCACTACCTAAACACATCTGTCACCAAATAGTAACTAAGTGCCCATCCAGAATGTTGTTTAACAACAAGCCGCAAAGTACCAGGACATTGCTCTTGAGTTTTGAAGAGATGTGCCAAAATCTCGGCGTACTAGACACATTGCCTGGCATTGCTGGAAGGCGAGATCTACTGCCGCCATGGTACAATTTCCCGGAAATCCGTGATATCACTCTTACACATTTCAGCAAAAAACAAACTCCACCACAGCATATATTACAAGAATTTTTTGCAGTCGAGGAAAAATACAGTACTTGCTCAGCTTTTTATACAGATGGCTCAAAAACAGATGTTTACGTCGGATGTGCAGAGGTACAAGGGAACCACAGTCAAATAGTAAGGCTTCCACAGTGTGCATCAACCTTCACTGCGGAATGTTACGACGTCTATGTAACCATTGAACAAATAATCAAGGAGAACCTCAAAAACAGTATTATTTACACCGACTCGCTAAGTCTACTTACAGCTCTCCACTCTAGAAATGCAGTTAATCCTATACTTGGTGATATCATACACAACATAGTATTAGCCACAGCTAAAGGACAAAACCTAAACTCTGCTGGGTGCCAAATCATATCTAAATTAAAGGCAACGAGAGAGCAGACTTATGCGCTGCTCAAGCACGTAACAAGCAAATAAAGAAAGTAAATATTCCGTTAATCGATTGCATTAACTTAATACATCGTAACATAAGACAGAAATGGCTGTCCGCGTGGTACAACGAAGTAAAAAACAACGCGTGGTACAACGAAGTATAAAACAAACTACACAATGTGAAACCAGTTATAAGTGAATGGAAGTTCTGCACCCACCAGGAACGTTTTTAAGAAGTGATAATCTGCCGTCTTCGTATAGGACACACGCACCTCATGCACAATTTCCTACTCACAAAACAAGATCAACCTGTTTGCGAAGAATGCAGAGACAAAGTTACGATGAACCACATTGTCTTGTGCGAAACTAAAAAAACTAAGGAAGAAGCACTTCACTAATTTTTATATCGAACGCATTCCTTTTCATCCTGCACTGAATTTAAGAGATGATGCAATTATTGATATATTATGTGTTTTTAGCTTTCTCAAAGAAACTGGATTTCTCAAGAGACTAAAACTTTTTACCTACTGGTCTGTTTGTATTTTAGTACACCTCAACCACTTTCTCATTCCGGAGAAAAGGGTTGAGGTTGTTTTATTTGGTTGCTTAGGGGCCTCCAGTCCTTGCCCAGCCAAGGACGGGTGATGAGGTTACCCGACCAATCTTACAACTTTTAATGTTAGCCATTTATAAATCTTGGTTTTGCTCTGAATACTGGGTAGAAGGAAATACTTTTTCAAGCTTTCTACACCACCATAAGATTTTATCTGTAAAAATCTGCATAACACAATTCCTGGTACCTAGAGCTTGGCGCATGATAGCCTTGGTTGCTTATGCGCCATTAAACCCGACACAACACAGAACACTCTGAACATCGACCCCGCCTGGGAGCAGAATCTGCTCGTTGTGGGCGCACGGAATCCGCACCTCGCCGATCGCCTGCTCGGCAAATTCAGCTTGTCCACAAGCAAAGGCACCCATCACTCCTCATGAGCTCCACCGAGCCCTCCACCGCTCCAAGCAGCGGAGCGCTCCTGGGGCAGATGGGCTCACTTTGCAGATGCTGCGGAACCTGGACGCCCCAGAGCAGGCCCGCCTCCTGGATGCCTTCAACATCATCTGGGACAGCGGCATCCTCCCGGAGAGCTGCTCCATGGCAATCGTGGTCCCGATCCGGAAGACCAGGAAACCCCTCAGGGCTCTTTCCTCCTACCGACCTGTGTCGCTGACTTCAGCAGCCTGCAAGTCAATGGAGTTCGTGGCCCTGCAACGCCTCTCCTGGATAGCCAGGGCCAGCGGCTTCCTCTCCGAGTGCCAGACGGGCTTCCGCAGGCACCGCTGCACAGCAGACTCCATTGCCGACGTGGTCTCCTGCCTGGAGGAGGCGAAGCAGCAGGGAGAGGTCACCCTCCTGGTCCTCCTGGACATCCAGGCAGCCTTCGACAGCCTGCCCCACTCCACGATCGAGCAGGCTCTAGACGATCTTGGAGTGACCGGGCGGTTGCGCCGTTTCGTAACCGCCTTTCTTTCCAACCGGTCCATGCAGGTTCGGGTCGGGGGCACCCTAGTTCTCCTCGCCCCATCACCGCCGGGGTTCCGCAGGGCTCAGTCCTCAGCCCCTTCCTCTTCAACCTGGTCATGGCCGGCCTCCCGAACGCCATCCAGCAGGATCGCCACCGAGTCTTCTCCTCTCTTTACGCAGATGACATCGCCCTCTGAGTCCGCGCCCCCCGCAGGCACATCATCTCTGCAAGGATGGCCCTCCAGCGGGCACTCGACGCGGTGAAGTCCTTCCTGACTTCCAAGGGCCTGGTGCTCTCCGCCACAAAGTCGGAGGCCATCCTCGTCCACCCACGAGGTGCACGGGCCACGGCCGAGATCCGCACCTTGCAGATCGACGGCACCAACCTGCCCTGGAGACAGCAAGTGAGGTACCTTGGGCTAACCATTGACCATCGCCTCACTTGGATCCCGGCAGACAAGCCCCTCCTGCTCCACCTGGACCGCGTCGGCCGAACGGCCGTGCGCCTCCTGGCACGCGGGAATGGCTGCTCTGCCACCTGGGCCATCCGGCTGTTCGAGGCTGCCGGGACTTCGGCAGTCCTCTACGCCCTCCCCCTGGTGACCCTCAAGGCCGCCCGGCTCAACCGCCTCGAGATCGCTCGGCGGAAATGGATCCGCCGTCTCTTGGGAGTCCCACGGACCTCCCAGACCCCGGCCACCCTTGCCGAAGCGGGGGTGCTCCCACTAAACCTTCTGTTATTGCAGAGAGGCCTCACACACACGGACCGGCTCCACCATGTACCTGACGGTGAAGCCCCCTGTGCACGTCTCTTGGGGCGCCCCCACTCCAGGACGGGCATGCTCGCCGGCGCTTACCTGGAGTCCCTGGGCCGACCCAACAGCCATTTGGCCCTCCCCCCGCTCCCTACGCGTCCTCCTCTGCAGGTCTCCCTGGACTTTGGAGGCACGTCCAAGCGCCGCACACCGGCTGCAGCCATCAAGCAGGCTGCTGCTGCCCTTCTGGAGGAGTGCGGAGGCTCCACTCTCCTCTTTACCGATGGGTCGGTGCTGCCGGCCTCAGGTCGGGCAGCTGCGGCTCTCGTGGCCCCGCAGTTGGGCGTCACCAAGACTTGCAGGCTCTCCTTCCCAGGCAGTTCGACAGCTGCCGAGCTGGCAGGTCTACACCTGGCGGCTGACCTCATGGCGGCCCTCCCACCTGGCCCTGTGGCAGTCCTCTGCGACTCCCGGTCAGCCCTTCAGCTGCTGACCAGGCCTCATGATGCCGTCGCCACCACTTCACAGCTCAGGGCCCGTCTGCACGCCCTGGAGGATGCGGGCCACCGGATCACGCTGCATTGGGTGCCGGGCCACTCCGGCATTGAGGGCAACTACCTGGCTGATGCTGCGGCCAAGTCAGCTCACGCCGACGGGTCCCCGGTATCTTTAGCAGTGACCCAGCACGATTTTGCCCGCTCTCTCCTGTTGCAGGTGGTGCGGACCCCTTACCCGGACCGGAGAATAGCGGCCCGAAAGCCCTTCCGCCGGCTCTCGGACCAGCTGCCCCGGCGGGACCGTTCCCTCTTTCTGCGTCTCCGTATCGGATGCACGTGGACGCCTTCCAGGCTATACGTCCATGGCCGGGCCTCCTCCCCTGCCTGCCCTTCTTGCGGTGACACGGGCAGTCTCGGTCACCTTCTGTTGGCGTACCCGACCCACGACCTCCCCAGGCAACGCCTGGAGTCGGGCTACCGGGCACTTGGTCTCCCGACCACCACTGAGGACGACTTCCTGTTCCCGGTCCGCAACCAGCTCCAAGCGCACCGGGTCCTCCTCTCCTTTCTTGGGGAGTCTGGCCTGAGCCTCCTACTCTAGTCCGTCGCCCCGTCTAGCAAGAGGCGATGGCTACAAGAGGACCGCGGCTCCTTCCCCGGCCTGGTGCTTGCACACTATCCCAGTGCACCAAGTCTCTCCCCCTCCCCGCCGGTGCTTGCACACACTCCCAGTGCACCGCGGTTTCCCCTCCCAGGTGCGAGCCGGAGTTGCTGCTACGGCGACGTGATGGCAGGACCAAAAGATCCTCCTGACGGACCCCAGGCCACGGCTTCCCCCGGACATGACGGCACCCACCTTCCCCCTCCCCTCCCCACCCTACATCCCCCTAACCCCTTTCCTGGTCCCCAAGAGTGATGCCCTAAGGGCCAACATACGTCGGGACCAGTACCCCCTCCCCAGAATATCCCATAGCACCTACAACAACAACCCGCCCGTACACAGGCATTTCAAACAAACCGGGGACATGTGCCGCGGCATCATCGGAGGCATCGCCCACGAGGAAACCTGCGCAACCCTCAGCGCCCAAATTGCCTGGCGAGGCGGCCAGATTGCCAGCATTCGCCGCCTCGGAAAATCATACATCGCGGTGATCGCCTTCGTTGGAAAGGTGGTCCCGCGGTACGTCCACTACAACGGGGAACTCACCCCCGTCCGAGAATACAAACGAACTGTGCAGGTCTGTGTGAAGCGTGGCACGGTGGAACGCCGCGCGGACTCTTGTTCCACGCCGAGCTCGCCTAAGTGTGGCCTTTGCGGCCAAACTTTGACTGTGACGCAGGACGGCCGTGCGCCACACGAATGCAACCCAACCTTTGCAATCTGTGGACTAGCCCACCCCACGGGCTCGAAAGATTGCACGGCAAAATTCCGCTGACTTCATCTTGCCGGAGCCAAGCCTTCCCAATATGGAGTGTCCGAGAAGCCAGCGCCTGTAAACAGGCAAGGTTCGCCCGCCGACGGAGCCGAGGAGACAATGGCGGCACGGTACGCTGCAATCACGCCACCGGCTCGCGCGAGGTAGACGTCAACCCGGCCTCCTCATCTTCCGGACTGAAGTCAACGGGAGAGAAGAAGTGAAGGAAGAACAACAAGAAGAATAAGCAGGCGCCGCCACTACCCCCCAGTGGAGACGACGCCAAGCACTTCCCCGCCCTCAAACCAAGTGGCGCTGCCGGAGCCCGGGCCCCGGCGCAGCAACAACACTCTCAGGTGAGCAGCTGGGCAAGAGTCGCCTCCTCCCCTCCTTCCTCCTCACCCACTTCTCTCTCCTCGGCTTACGGCGTAGATGTCGAAAGCCGCAGACAAAATGAGCAGCTTAGAGCAAAGATAGGGCAGTTGCTCACCAAAATTCTAAATTTAGAAGAATAGCTAGCTGCTGCGACGGGTATACCGGCTTCCGATGGCATGGAGAGTGAGCCCGAACTGCCGCCCGCGTTCGCGTCGGCAATGGCTGCGATGGAGGCGCGTCTCACCTCCCATCTCCAGAAAATGGTAGAAGCGGCGATGAACTGCATGGAGACCAAACGCTCGGATTCCGTCCCTGCAGCTATCAGCTGCTGCATGAAATCGAAAACCACCCGAATGAGTTGGCGGTTCGAAGGTATCCGAGCCTTCAACAGGCACAAAAAAAATTATCGGCAATCCTAGAGACACGGAATCGGAGGACTTCAACCCCGCACCCCCACCCGGTGCTGCCTCTGTGCCGGAGTCCCATCAGCCCCCGTCTCTCACCTCCAATCCTAATGTTGGCAGGACGGCCTAACAAGCGTTGCCCTCCTCCGAAAACACACAAATTGGTAACCGTAACGCAATGGAATTGTAGAGCCTTCAAGGCACGACAGAAACGCGCGAACCTGCGCCCCTACCTAGAAACTTTCGAGGCTCTGCCCGCCGTGGTCGCCCTCCAGGAGCCAGGAGCGGCGGCCAAGTTGACTAACTACGCGATGTTCCAGCGAGACCCCTCGTCGTGTCTCGTCGTACACAAGTCGTACACAGCCACCGAAATTGACCTCGATCTCAATATACCGTACTAGTACGCCATGGTAAGGATCCTTCCCCTTCGCTGATCCGATCCTCCCCTGCGCGTACTTAATGTATACTGCTCCCCGAAACTGAAGCGAGTGACCTTCGCGGACCTCTTTAGCCGTGCACTTAAAGAGGCGGATCGCGACTCCCTGCTGATTGTGGGCGACTTCAACGTCCCTAGCCAGCTATGGGGCTATCTTAAGGAGGATTTACGCGGACGCATGCTGGCGGAGTTGGCGTCCACACTGGGGTTCATCCTCCACACCGACCCGGCATTTCCTACCCGCGCAGGCAACTCGGTGACCCGAGGCACATGCCCGGACCTCACCTTCACTCGCAACATAAGACACGCAGACTAGATCAACACCGAGGATACCCTCGTCAGCGACCACTGCATCCTCAACACCACTGTTTATACATGCCCCATAAAGCGCCCCACGACACATGCACGCATCCCCAATTGGGCCACCTTTCGCCAAGATTTCCCATCCGACGCCAACACGAACATCACAGAGCAGGGCTACACGAACTGGTCCCGGTCAGTCATATCGCACCTTCGCTCCCATGAGTAGCAGATACAGCTCACAGAGGTGGTCACGGACGTGGACAACCCCCTGCACCACCCCTGGAAAGCGCGCCGCGGCCTTACGCGCCGCTGGAAGCACCAGAAACACAAGAAGCTCAAAGCGCGCATTGCGGACCTCACCCGGCAGGCAGCACAATACGCGGCCCAACTCGCTGACTCCAACTGGGTGGACCGCTGAAACGCGGCGGCGAGGCAAATGTCGAGGCGCAACACGTGGCGGCTCTTCCTAGCCCCGATCAACCCAACACAGACCCGCACAGAAACGCAGAAGCAACTACACAAAGCCATGCACTCATTCCAAGGAAATTCAACAAAGTTGGCACAGGCGCTCCGGGATCGCTACCTGTGCACAACTCAGGATGCCCGCAGATCGCCCTACTCCTACGCAGGCAGGGAAAACTCGGAGTTGGACAAGCCTTTGCAGCTTCACGATCTGCAGGCCAGTCTGGCCAAAATGAACAGGGGCACCGCTCCGGGCCGGGACAAGGTCACCGTCAAAGTTTTGGCGAACCTTCCTGATTCAGTGTACCGTGTCTTCTAGTATCACTGTCTTCTAGAATACATCAATGCGATCTGAACGGGGGAAACCACCCTCCCCACTGACTGGAAGACGGCCCTTGTCATCTTCATCCCGAAGGCCGGGAAACCGATCGACACGAACAGCCTCCGCCCCATCTCTCTCACCTCTTGTGTGGGCATATTGATGTAGACGATGGTGTGGGATCGGCTTTCCGAATACCTCGAACAACACAACACCTTCGCGGACACCATGTTCAGATTTCGCCCACACAGATCCGCATAGGATGTCCTGCTCCATCTCAACCCTGAAATCTTGAACCCCATCACACACCCCCAAAACGACAAAATTGTCCTCGCGCTCAGCCTGAAAGGGGAGTTTGACAACGTAGCTCACGAGGTCATACTCACACTTGAGTCAAACTCACTGCGGCCAAGAAAACTTCGGAGAATGTGCCACCGGTATAATCTACAAAATTCCCTTGCATTGCGGCATGAGCTACATAGGTCAGTCAGGCAGATGTCTAAACACCAGGTTGAAAGAGCACAGTAATAACTTAGGAAAAATAACGAATCCTGGAAACGTCGGCCCTCATTGCGCAAATCACAAATGTTCACCTTACTTTGATCGGACAATTTTAGCTCGGGCAAAGGAGAAGAAAGAAAGAGAAATAAGCGAAGCCTTTGAGATATTGGAGGCCGGTGAAGACGAGTGCGTAAGCATACCCTCGGCGTTGTTATCAAGTGAGGAGGTACATCTAATTAACAAACGAAGGAGCGTGCGACACAGCCGTTGGCAATGGATTGATTGTTTCAGCATGTGCATGAATTTTTTTATGTACCGTCGTACCAGAATAAATCTCAGTTTTTAGTGCGCCTTTGTCCTGTGTCCCCGTTCCAGTTGTTTTTTTAGTTTGTAGCGCGTTATTCACACCAAAAATAAGATACAAAATTAGAGATGCCCAAATATGCAATACCCTGTGGACCGGAGAACAAAATGTCCCTGCTGGAGACTACTACACTGGCTATTCTATTTCCTCTGCACATTACATTTCTGGGAAAGGAAAAAAAACAGCATTCTTTCGTTAGCCTGACTGGACTGCTCTGTTTATAATGCCACTCAGCAGAGGAATGTTACTCGATGGAGTCTGCGACTACTTCGTCCGATTTCTAAAATAAACGTTGAAGTAGCCACAACAGCGCGCCCTCTTGGTGGCTGGCCATGTTGTTAACACTTGTACCTCGGAATTCCAACAGGTGGCTGTACTATCCTACGCAGCATGAAGGTTGCTATACCTTTGCCGGGAACATGGCCGGGAATGTGCTTCGCGGTGCAGCCAATTTTGCTGCCGTTGTCTAATGTGGAAGGTGACAAGGAAAGGCGGGCTGGTTGGTGGTTTGAACTAGAATGAGCGAAGGCAAATCTGACGCAAAATGCGTAGGCGTGCGTGACCTCATGCGACGTACAAGACTGCGTGAAAGGAGGTGGGGGGCTAGCTGAGTGGAAACACGACACGAAGAACGTTGACATTGACCTCACTTCTGCAATTTTAAAGCGAAGGCTTTACTACTCCCTTCCGTAGCTTGTTCGGCGTCAGTTTCATATGGGCAGGAGCGTTCAGTGCAGGAGAACCACGGGACGTCGTCGAGACGCACCTGCGCAGAAACCGATAAAGACCAATTTTCAGTTTTTCGGGAACTTCGAAAGCAAAGGAAAAGCACATAACTGCCCCCCCCCCCTGCGGAACTGTGGACATCTCAGTCACGCTGTAAGCTAAGTGGCATTAGTGACAGATGTGCGCTACATGCTTTGGCATAGACAACATTGTGGCAGAAACACCGCCCCAGTGGCTCAGTGGTCAAGGCGCTCGTCTACTGATCCGGAATAGCCGGGTTCGAACCCGACGGCGGCGGCCGCATTTCGCCGGAGGCGAAACGCCAAGGCGCCCGTGTGCTCCGTGTGGTGGTCGAGCGAATGCTATGCAACTTCACCGAGGCTTTATCTCAACTTTGTGCAGGCCTGTCTCTGCCTTCTCAATCATCTGTTTCGGCGGCGACGCCTGCATCTCTCCCAAATTGTGCTGCTAGTAAGAGTGACTCCATGTCGCCTCCTGACACATCCCAAGTCCCGCCTAGCAACAGCGCTCCTGGCAGTGTCTCTCAAGTAGATATCTGTAACACGGATGTTGAAATGCTCTGTCCTTTCCAGAAGCTTCGAGCTTCTTCGTCACCCTCGAAGTCAGCTGTTCCGCGAATCAAACCAAAGAAAGGACCCCCCAAAGTAATCCGCCAGACTGATATGCTGAAGGAGGCTGTTGCTGCCTCTTTCATCAGTCAATAATCATGGCGGGTTTAAAAGTTTTGCAGTGGAATTGTCGTTCCGTACTTTCTTCTCTCACGGATCTTGAAATACTTCTTCATAAACATTATCCAGATATTGTGATTTTGCAAGAAACGTGGCTCTCTCCACTTCATTTTCAATCATTTTCAATGAAAAAATTCCGTGTTTTCAGGGTAGACCACATTAATGACAGGGGTGGTGGGTTAATAACTATGATCTCTACAAAAAATATGTCACCGGGCATCAATCTCGCAGAAATTTAAGCTCCCTGACGGTGAGTTGTTGGCGGTTGAAATCTCCCTTCCACAGTGCGCCAAAGTAGCGATTGCTAGCGTCTACTTTCCTGTAGGTGTTCACAGGACAGACTGTTTGGATACCTTACTGAGCGGAGCAAACAACACAGTCATCGCAGGGGATTTTAATTCGCACCACAGTGTCTGGAGTAGTCGCTCTGACTCCTGCGGCCAGCTTCTCTGGTCATGGATGTCTATGAATGCAGTGCGGTGCTGCAATTCCGAAGCAGTAACCTTTATGCGTGGAGTTTCTCGTTCAGTCATAGATTTAACATCGCATCTCGTTGGGTTGGAGTACCTGCATCGTCAACAGTAGACTCAGGTACATCTAGTGACCACTTTCCAATAACGTTTACTATTATGTCCTCTCCTATCAGAAAAGGTGGAGCAACCATGATATTTGTAAATCACATTACGTATAAAAAATTGATATCTGCCTCGGTTCCCTCCATAGTTAGCTCAGGTCGAGCAGAAAGAGCTCAGCGGGCAATTTCCTTTCTGCAAGATGCCGCTGAGAGCTCTGTATTCTCTGTGTGCGCTACTAGCCAGACAGCCGTCTCCTTGGTGGACGGAGGAGTGTGAGAAAGCTTATCGCCTTAGAAAAGCAGCATCGAAAAGCCTTTCCTATAATCAGAGCCCAGCTAATTGGATAAATTATAAGTTCTCCTCTGCATCCTTCAAAAGAACTGTTAAAAATCAAAGGAGGATTATAATCAAAATTTAAACACCTATCTCTCTAAACCTCAGAAAAAGAAGGCTCTATATAGATTCATGGCGCAGAATAACAACTCTCCGGCCTCCAACTGCATAAACTCAATGGTATTGTCTCCGCAGGAAGCTAAGGAACACTTTGAACGTATCGCTCAGGGGCTGGCTTTAGGTTTCCAAGTGCAGAAAACGGAACTTTTGCACACTCTCACCCCCAGCTCGGACTATCCCGAGGTGGACGTGTCGGAACTCCTCCCAATTAATTGTTTCCTCGATGCATGTCTGCTGCCCCGGGATAAGAAGGGGTTACTGTGGGCATGTTAAAGATTTTAGCGCAAGACTTTCAAACTCATCTTCTGGGTATTGTAAATGCGTCATTGGAAAACTCTTGGATTCCTTACAGTTGAAAAATTGCGAAAATAATTTTACTTTTGAAAAATGCAGAGAATGGATTTCATTTATACAATATTCGGCCGATTGCTTTAACCCCAAATTTAGTAAAGCCAATAGAAAGAGTAGTACACAGTCACCTCACATAGCATGTTCTTCACGTTAGCGGCCTTAGCTCCGCACAGATTGGCTTTCGTCGCGGTTGTTCCATATGGTCCGCGCATGTGGATCTCGAGAGCCGAATACGACTCTCTATGCGCGAGAAGTTGCGACCTTGGTGACACTTCATGTTGCTAAAGCCTATGACAGCGTTGAACACACGGTCTTTATTAACAATCTTGCTCAGCTACATCTACCACACTACATGTATGCTTGGATTTGTGAACTTTTAAAAGATTGCTTTTTCTTTTGTACAGACGGATCTTTCTGTTGTAATACCTATGATCAATCAAGAGCTGTGCCGCAAGGATCTGTTTTGTCTCCACTGCTTTACGGCATATTGGTTCGGGACATACCCATTCATCCAAACATTACAGTTTATGTATACGCAGATGATATAGCTTTTTTCGCATCAGCAAAGGATATTCATGCGCTATACGAGTGTTTGCAGGCATACCTGAATGCTATTGAAGTCTTGCTGAACCAAATTAATTTATCACTTAATGCCAGCAAATGTGGCGTGCTGGTATTTCCGCCGAACACTCCTTTGTACATGTCGCTAGTATACCGCTCCACTCCAATTCCGCAGGTGGAGTCGGTTACATACCTAGGCGTTACTTATGATCAAAGTTTGGACTGGCGAGACCATATTAAGAATAATGTTATTAAAGGGGAACGTGCTCTGGGCCGATCGACACGAGTTGGCAATAAAAAGTTTGGCATGCGTCGTGACACGTTACTGTTGTTCTATAAGGCTTATATGAGAACAATTCTGGAGTTTGGTTGTGTCTTGTTCTCTGGTAGCGCAAACTACGAGCTGCAGCCATTAGCTTTACTGGAAAGGCGTTCCCTACAGCTATGCCTCGGGCTCCCAAAATCAGCTTCAAACGCTGTCCTTTATCTGGAAGCCCATATCCCCGATCTCTTTTCCCGCTTCCAACTTCTAACAGTGCGTACTTTCCTCAGGTCCCTTGACCGGGCCCCCGGCGTTCGTAGTCCCATTTTTCTATCCCAACCACCCCTGTTTTTCACTGATCATTGGCCACGCTATCAGCTTCCGCAAGTTAGGTTCACGCAGAATCTGTTAGCCCTGCTTCAGGTTGATCTGATCTCCTTGCAACAAGTTGCAGATACGCAGGCTGACCCCGTCTTCTATTATGACCATATTTTCCCGTCCCATGCAAAACGTATGCCCACAAATATACTAAATGGTCTCCTTTCTGAACACCTACAGAATTTTCCTCTTCATACTGCTATCTCCACTGATGCCTCCGGCAGCTGTCGGAAGGCGGCGGTTGGGATATATTCGCAGGAACTGGGTTGGAGCTATTCCGTTCGTATCCCATATTATACTCCTATATTCTTCGCAGAGTTTCTGGCCATTGGTTTGGCTCTTCTCAATCTTCCTAGGCATGTAGCACGGGTTCTTATTCCTGCAGACTGCCTTTCAGTTCTAGTCTCTCTCCAAAATTCGGGAAAATCTTTACTGAATCGTTCACTTAGGTTTTTTGCACCGCGCACAGTGCGTGAGATCCGCTTTGTCTGGGTATATGGACATTCGGGCGTCTATTTTAACGAGGCGGCTGATTTATTGGCAGGGTCAGCTCTCAGCGCTCCTGTAATCTATCCCGTCCCTCACCTCATTGTGTTAGAAATTTCACGTTTCCAGCGATTCCAACATATTTCAGCCAACCTGAGTGATCCATTGCTCAATACCGTGGATTTTAACCACTTAAAGTTCCCATGGAATATCCGGTGGTGTAAATGAAGGCTTTGTGAGGTGTCAATGACGCTTCTGCGATGCAGAATCCCTCACTTAAATTTGTACTTATGCAGACGTGGGCTCGCTGCGACAAAAATTTGTGCATCATGTGGGCAAGTTGAAACAATAGACCATTTTCTCCTCTTTTGCCTGCGGTTCGCAGTTAAGAGAAAACAGTATTTGGAGGTCCCTCTTTCGAGGTTAGCCCCCGTATTCTTAAACAGACCTCCACTTGAAATTTCACTCGAGTTGCTCCTCGAAGCCGGTTTCGTGCTTCTTAAACCCTCCTCCACTCCTACCGGCCCTCGAACGGAGGAACTCCTCCAAGCTTTCCTCCAAAATCTCGAGGTGGCGCTGTTGCTACCTTGAACGCCTCCTCGGCCGAAGCGTCCCCCCTCAACAGTGTCAAGATGGCTGCCGGCTCGCTCGCCGAGTTCGCCGAACATGTGCTACGTGTGGACGAACTGTTTCACGATGGAGCCGACGATAGCGAAGCTGCAGTTGTGCCACGGCGGGCTTTGCGGGATAGAATAAACCCGCTGGAGCATTTCAGCGATGGGGAGTTTTTATCCCGGTACCGGTTTACGAAGGACACCGTGCGAGAGCTCCTGAAGTGCCTGCCCATGGAAGAAAGCGTCAGCAATCGCGGTCACCCGCTGCCACCGATGCTTCAGCTGGCCGTTGCGCTGCGATTTTATGGAAGTGGAACATTCCAAGTCGTCACCGGTGACTTGATAAATGTTTCGCAACCGACGGTGTGCCGTGCAGTGGAACGAATATCAACGCTGATCGCGGCACATCTGTTCCCGCGAACTGTGAAGTTCCCTGCTACAGCGGCCGAGTTCCAAGCGGATACGACGGCCTTCTACCGCCTTGGCCGTTTCCCTGGGGTGACTGGGTGCATAGACTGCACCCACATCCGAATCAAGTCTCCTGGCGGTCAACTCGGAGAAGTATTCCGCAACCGAAAAGGTTACTTTTCGATCAATGTGCAGGTGAGCCCATTTTTCTTTTTGCAAAACTTTATCGCGATCTAGGTGACATTATATCATATTAACGCGTGTTGATATTTAGAACAAACATAAGGGCCGCTTTCCTTCACATTGCCCATCATAGCTGTCGTCTTATTCAAATAATGTTCATGTAAACATTGAGCAAAAAAAGATAATCGATCTCTTGCAGTGCTTTGAACCTGCACTGCATCACTTTTCAAGATTGGAGGGTCTGGTTCAATTATTGTTTCTAAGTATACGCAAACTCCTTTTATGTCCAAAGCGACTTGTGCTATCAATTTATCAGTGATGCAGGTATATTTTTGTACAATATTTTAGTTATGCCTCAATATTTTGGCTTGCGCACTTCTGTATCCACTAATAAATTAGTTCTCTATTTCTTAGCTAACATTGTATATGTAGGAGGAGTCATTTGTTTTTCACGTTGCTTGTTTTACATTTCTTTCTGCCTGCACCCTTCTGAAATGCCTGCATGACCTTGAGGGTAAAAATTAATAAATACCATGTATGTTACCTAGCGTTCCTGTTACATGAAGCACCAAATTTTCACTCGCATTGCAAGCAAACAATTTGCGCCGTTTTGATGAATGTGCTAATTTTTCTGGCTCTTGTTGCTTGTAAAACATAGAACCTAAGCTATATAAATAGATATTAATTGCTGAAGAGTACAGTGATTTGACATGTAGCCACAAAAATTTATATTCATTTCCTGAGAATATCATCATGACAGAGACATAATATTTTATCCTCAGGCAATAACGGGGCCAAGACTGGAATTTTACGACTTGGTCGTCGGCTGGCCTGGATCAGTCCATGACAGCAGAATGTTTGATAACAGCCGTGCACGAGTCCTCTACGAGACGAAGAGAGTTCCCGGGTTGCTACTGGGAGACGCAGGTTATCCCTGCATGTCATTTTTAATGACACCTCTGGCAGATGCCAACCCACCAAATACCCCAGAGGGCAGGTAAGTGCAAGAGGGAACTTATACACCATAGTTTTTTTGATTGAAGGCAACACAAATGTACGAATGTCATCTCCTTTTGCTGCTGCTCTGCTCTGTAAACTCTTTACATCAAAGAGTGGATCCTCCATTTTTTTTGTTACCGAAACACTTACTTTTCCCATGCTTTTCCCATTTTTCTAATCAAATTCAACACAAATTCAACATTCAGACTTAATACATTTGCCACCGGTTGACGGACAAAGCCCCTGAAGATGACTTAATACTTCCCGAGGCGTGCAAATGTAATTAAAGCTTCATTAGTAGCTGCAATGGGGCCACTGAGAATGTAATGCGCAGACTGCTGTGCTCTTCAATTTAGCACAGCTATACAAGTTTTTACTTCAAACTGCTCGTCTTTCACGCAGGTATCAGGCGGCCCACATCAAAACCCGAAACAGTGTGGAGAGGGCTTTTGGAGTTTGGAAGCGCCGCTTTCTATGCTTAGATATGGGCCTCCAAAACCGCCCTGAGCGCTCAGCAGTTATAATAACTGTCTGCGGCGCCCTTCACAACCTCGCCGTTCTACGGAAGGACCCGGAGCCACCTGCTGTGGCCCTCCCCGTTATCCAGCAGCCACGGCCCAGCGTGCAACCCCAGCAGCTCCATGTGCCACCGCAGCCTTCTGCCAACACAGTGAATGGCTCTCATGTTCGGGTGGGGCTTATAGCCAGATCATTCCGTTAGGTGTCCTAATTACCTTCTCGGCAAATGTACACAATACTTTTCTAGTGTTAAAGAACCGTTACTTTTATGGTATTTGCATTGTTTTTGCCTATTTCTTTTTTCTATTTCTTATAGCAATTTAATGTCATCATCAGCTGAACTTCGTCCACGGGAGGACGAAGGCCTCTCCTGTATCTTTCCAATTAACCCTGTCCTGTGTCAGCTGCGGCCGCCTTGTTGTGGCAGAATTCCTTATCTCATTAGCCCACCTACTTTCTGCCGCCTTCTCCTATGCTTGCCTTCTTTTGGGATCCATTCTGTTACCAATGGCCCAACATTCATCTTGAATTCACATTACATGCCCTGCCCATGCCCATTTCTTCTTGATTCCATCTAGGATGTCACCAACTCTCATTTATTCCCACATTCATTCTGCACTTTAACCGCTACATTTATCATTTTCCTTTTTGTAGTTCTGCACTGTATCGGCCCCATAGGTTATAGGCTTTGCCCCACAAGATATGGCTGTTGAAGAATACTAGTAAACTGCAATTCATGGCTGGAGAGTGCCTGCCAAATGCGCTGCACCATCATTCTTATTATCCTAGTTTACACGTGTGGTGCGGATCTGTGGTCACTATGCTCTAAATAGATGCATTTACCTTACAACTTTCAATGCTTTGCTGCCTCTCGTGGGCTGTTCCGTTCCGAGTGTTAACATTACTGGAGATGTCAATATTATTTTTACAACCACCGTTCTGCTTCCTTTGCTTGTCTTCGATCATGCTTGGAAGTTTGTCCTTAGCTACTTAGCAGTGAAATATTTTTAGAAAATCTCAGATTATTGAGGCATTCGCCATTAAATTTCATCTACAGTTGCTTCCTCTCTAGTTCTCTGTAAATATCCTGGAAGCACGTGGCAAATAGTACTGGAGACGTGTCTCCCTGCGTGACACCCTTCACAAGTAGTATTTTGTCAATTTCCTTGTGAACGACTATGGCACTCTCCAATTTCGGCCAACGACGGATTTCCTTTTGGCCGCTTTTAGGCTACCTCCCTTTTTTACTGATTGATCTTTTCCATATTATATTTCTTTGTGCTGTTTATACATGTGCAGTGTGTTAAATAAAGAACATTGTTTTTAAGAAACTGAAGGAATGAGCATATACTGTACGACTGCATCAAAATGACGACAGTGTAATTATACACAGAAGTGTTCCCAGACAAATATGTACAACTAAATTTTATTTTTCCATTTAGCGCTGCATTGCTTCTAACTGCTTTTTCCGAATTTGAATGTCGAGAGAAACCAGCTTGCGCTGCATTTTGACTTTTAGCCGCTGCTCGGCCAGCTGGCTCCTGCGGAGTTGCACATCGAGATGGTGCAGCTCTTCCTTGCGCCGCTCCTCAGCTCCTCAGCTTCAATAGCCGTAATTCTGGCGGCTAGTTCAGGAGCCAGCGTCCGCTCTACCGCAGCAACACGGGGGCCACCTGCCCTCGTGCGAGCAGTTTGTGTTGGTGGGATGCCTTCAGATGAGCTCTGATTTGGCACGACCACTGTTCGTCTGCTTGCGTTGAGGCACTCTTCCTGAACAGGAAGTTCATCCTCGTTTATGGGTCGGCTGTTCAGCAATGGTGACTGTGCAGGAACATCATCTGCAAAAACATGTGCATACATACAATGCCTTCATGAGAACTCTGCAATGCTGTGACAAAATTGGTGGACTCTTATGCTTACATACAGACTACTGTGATATGACACGCAAAGAACAAATAAGTCCATGAATAGAGGCTATTCAGACCATAACAGAGAACCAAAAACATCCTTTACATGGTAGACATCTAAAAATAAACTTATCAACATATATGTGACGTCATGAAAAATGGACCCAGTAGGAGCCCGTCAAGAAGTACTAATAAATATGTGGCCCCGCTTGCTTGAGCACATGTACATACAACGAGCAGAAAATAACTAACGTCTGCTGCAGTGCCGCTCGATCGCTGAGCACCAGTTGCGGATTGAATCAGGGATGCTGCGGCCACATATCGATAGGTGCGAGATGTGTAAATGCCCGTGTAATGCGGCATGCGGCATGTAATGCGGGCGCTAAAGAATCCCTTGCAGTTGAAATTAATCCATAGCCCTCCCCGACAAAGTCTTTCTCAGCCCAGGCACAGGTTTTGGACTTGATGCACGAGGAAAACTAACCGTGACAGTTGTAACTAGTATTTAAAGAGGGCAGCCTTATTTACTGGAAAAGTCACCTTGGCTTGTTTCGTTGCCGTTTACCATGGCCTCTAATAGTGCAGCAGGTGGCAGGGACAGCACTGCCTCGCCGACGTGGGCTCCGTCACTGTCAAATGGGTTTGGCAGTCTTGTTGCCATATGGTCAGCAACTGCGCCAACCAGTTCCGTAGCCGGACTCATTGGCCGGCATTCGAGAGTACCACCACCTGCACCAAAATTCTTAATTGTGCATCTCCCACAGCACCATCCGTGCAGTGAAACACACTGAAGTGAGGTGTATTTTGTACGCAGCATGCAATGCTTGAAAAAAAAAAAGCTAACCAGAACAGCACAAACCAGCAATGTATTGCTCAAAAGTAGTTCGAAGATTTTTCACATTAAGAAAAAAAATTAGAAGATTGCACATACATCTGCTTATGAGCGGAAATTCGAAAGCCTTTCCCTTTCCTCTCTTTCTCCCTCCGTTATTTAAACTTTTTATTTTGTTTTCGTTACTAGAAATTGTTTTTATTTCAGTTAATTTTTCTTTTTGTTTTTTATTACTTGTTTCATTTTTTAACTTCAGTTTTTTATACTAAGTAAGCCTTCTCGTGCATTTACATCGTTTTTCATCGAATCAGTCACACAAAACCTGCTTCAAAGACAGCATTTATTTTCATTATTTCAACTTAATTAACTAATTACAATTAATCAAAAAACTTTTCCCATTTCAAGATCTACTCGCACATTGCCTAACTCAAACTTTTGCATATTTATCTCCACAGAACGACATAATCGCGCGGACAGAATTTGCGGACACGTTTTGCTGAGGTGACGTAACCATATAATTTTTTCGCATTAGTAAGAAATAACGTCAAATTGTTAGGATTAAGATGATGCCTGGAGATGAAACGTGCGAACATGCAGGAAAATGTATGGGACAGTTTTTGAATGTAAAACTGTTTCGCTCACCTGTCCGAAAGATTTCCCTATTTTCTTCGGACTTCTTCTTCCAGCGGCACTTCATATTGTCCCACAGTTTCCGTAACTGTGCTACACACACAGTGCGTGTGCCGGCCAAGCTATTATACTCTTCGCAAAGTTGAGCCCAGGCTTCGTCCTTTGCCTTTTTCGAGGTGTTGTCTGTTCGCTTGTTTTCGACAACGTCCCGATACTTCGCCATTATGTTTCTTAACACGAGGCGTTCATCTGCGGTGAAAATGAACCGCGGAACTGCGGGCCGTTTCTTGGCGCGCTGGGAAGCGTCCGAAGCAGATGCCGACGGTGTCGTATCGAAGTCCGATACCTCATCATGGTCGAACATTGTGCACGCAAAAAAAAAGGAAGGGCAGATACAAAAACACCTAAACACACACGAACAGTCGAACACGCGCAAGCACAAACACTGCAACAAAGCTGCACGAAGCGAGTCGGGAGCACAACAGACGAGAAACACGCGGCGAGCAAGGGGAAAAAGGGAAGAGGGACCGTAACAAAAATGCCGCGCCGGGCAGCTGCGACTGCTGCAGTTGCCAGACAGGTAAAGAAAACTGGTTATTTCTTCTAAAAGTACACTTTTTTTATAGAAAAACAAAAAAATATGCAGTTTATTTGTTTTTACCTTGCAGTTTACCGCTAAAATAGACAAAAGGATTTCTATATTATCAATTAGGTGGTGTTCTGTTTGCAGGAATTTACAATACTCTCAACACCAGCAGTTTCTTTCTCGTCCTCGAAAGCACTGGAGTGGAGGAGGGCAACTCGGCCAGCTCCTCGATGGAGGAATGTCCGAGGTGTGTTCAAGAAGCGCGACTGCTCCTCGGGCCGAGGATGAGCGCTCTCCTCCACTCCCAGGAGTGGAGGCGCAGCGTCGAGTGGAGGGTTGTTTGTGAATACGGCGGTAGGACTCCCTCTGTCTCTTCCAGTTATTTTTTCGTTCGGTGCGAGCGCAAAGGGATTCCCGTTGAGCAGTGTCTGCAGCTACCTTCATAATTAAATAAGTGCAAAATTTTGTCGGATGTCCAAAAATGCTCGATTCTATTCCTGGTAATTCGTATTTCTTTAATTTATTTGACTTTTTCAATTTTTATATTGATTTAGTCTTCTCACGCCTATTTTTCCCCGCGCAAATACCTCATTAGGATTATCTACTGAACCTTGGCCAATCCCCCTGCGTGGGTATGTGCCATGCTTACTAAGTAGAAGAAGATGAAGCAGAAGACTGCCATCGCTCAAGAGACTCGATCGTCGCCGTGGTTTCGCCGTCGCCTGAGCATTAACCTAAGCCCCCGTTGCAAAATAAATAAAGAAACGGAAGGAAAAGAGTGCTGCCGGCCTCGGCAATCGCTATGTAATATCGTAAGCACCCGAGCTGCAGCCGGTGGAGGTGAAATGGAAAGGGAGAGGATAGCGAGAAAGAGTATACGGAGATCGATAGCAAGAAAGGACTGGAAAGGGGTGGTCGCGCTGCCTAACCAGTGTGCGGAACGCACTCACTGTTACAGACGCCGAGGCACGTCTAGTTGCCCGATACACCACAGCTTTCGCTTTCTAACCAGGATTCGGTAGTATAACCGCAGCTAATTTTAAGAACGTTAGCTCTTACTCATCACGTTTCTCGATTTCTTGGGGCCTCCCTTCCACGTACCTCCCTTCGGCGTGATATTTTCGAAGTCCGAGGAATTCAAAATGACGGCCCCCATAGTAAACCGATAAAGCAACCCAATTTCTGATTGACTGGAGACACCACTTATAAATCCAAGATGTGGGCCAATAATGGTAATTAATTGATGACGTCATCTAACGCTCGTTACTTCAACGTCTTCAAGACGGTGCGGAACCTTTTTTTTATTTCAGAACGTACTTAAGAGCTGCTCCCCATAGTTCATAACGGTAGGTTTTGTGGGCAAATCTCAGAGCCCGTAAATATAGCTGCACTTCGAATCGTGAGAATAAATAAAAGATATACTGATTGAATTTTACCTGGTGTAATTGTGTGAAGTTTACAATTTCACCACTATGCAAAATATGAGGAGCGCGACCGTGAGATACTCGGATCAACAGGACACTTGTTATATGCTTCTTAAAAGGCTTGATCTTGATCATGACGTTTCCCATTAAGCGTAAAATTTCGTGCATCGCGATGCGAAGCATCTCCATAGCGTCATCTTCACCTGAAAGTGCCGAAAGTAGCGCGATTTATACGTACTCGCTCACTGTAACGTCTACTTCGTCTACTTACGGAATACGTCTGCTTAGAGCAGCTAGTGACTGGCACGTTCTCTCAGATCATGAATGGAAGTTTAAAAATAAAAAAAATATGCTTCAAGGGGAAAGTGTATATAGCGTATTCCGCATTTAAACGCGCGCTGTAGAATGTTTTCCTCAGCTGAACAACTCCAGCTGGTTAGTTTTTCGAGCTCAGATTTCGCCCAGAAGTGACATTAGGTCGGCAGAATTGTTTTATGCTAAATTGTACTTGCCTGAATCGATCAAGAAAGCCGGATATTCTCATCGTTTGCGGCGAGGACGAAAAAAAAACTAGCCGTTGCCTACGCGATTGCACCAGTGGTGCCACCTCGTTTCTCGGCTATGGACATTCGGCAAAGAAGAGGAGGGGTGGGGAGTGTTTTGCGGGAGGTTTGAAGGCGCTTTTTCAAATGCTTCATCAATATTGATATCATAAAAAACTAGTTTGACCACAACTCCAAAAAACATCGTCTTTCGTGAAAAAGCGTTGTTCGATCCCTTGGCGCGTCTATTCTAGGACGTATGAATGGGAATGTTTGCTCTGCTATTCAACATTTTTCTTCTAGAAACAAAACGACTTCCATCATGATCTTTCTTTATACCTCTCTTTATCTATTTATTTCAATCCTCTTTTTCCCCATGCCTATTTTCGTTCTTCTCTTCTTTCGTTCATTAACTCAGAAATTTAAGCTTATTATGCCCTCTTACCACTCTAAACATCTGTCACGGAAACTGACTTGCTTAAATTTCCGATATTGTCTCATTTCTTCCGCATTCAATCTACAGAACTGGTAATCACGACCTAAAACATTTCAATCCAAATATCAATGGGCAATGACAGCAGTGTGGTGATTTGGCAGATATATGACACATGTTCTGGGCCTGCCAACAGGATCCCAAACAGTACCCTATCCCCCATCCCACTCGACAGGGCTAGGAGGCGACCCTGCTAAGAAGCGGTGGCTCCATGGTCAAGGCGCTGGTCTATTGAGCCGGAGTTCCCCGGTTCGAACCCGACCGCGGCGGCCGCGTTTCGATGGAGGCGAAACGCAAAAGGCGCCCGTGTGGCGTGCGATGTCAGTGAACGTTATAGGTCCTCAGGTTCTCTGCGCTTTCTGACACCTTTGAGTCCCCGTTTTCTTTTTTTTTTATTTCTTCAAGTCATCAATGAATTAAAACGATTTTATTAACTTTTCAGTGCCTATCACACCCCAATCAACCATCAACCACTGGCCACAAATTACTATCATACGATTTTTTTTACGCAGGCCCCGATTTTTTCTGACACGCGGTGCCGACTACGCCGACGCCTTTTCGACCGGCCAAGCTATGTACGCTATCGCGTAAAAAGCACACACCACCGTCACGAAAACACAGGTCATGATTGCAACCTGAGCCGGACTGATCATCATGATCTGAATGTTACGCTGAGTGAGCTCGAGTCAGACGATTCATGATTTAGTCCGCCGAACTATGGTAATCACAAATTTGAAATTCTAGCCCTTCGTATTAACGGGGTCCATTAACAACGAGGCACGACAGTACACTACTGGGTTCCATTTGCGGTCTTTTTCTAAGTCGAAAAATCTCTGTTTTCAGTCAAAGCAGGATATTTTTCATCAGAACTCGGCAAGCTACCGATAAAAACCAATATCAGTTTCTCCTTAACGTCCCTTTAACTCTAGGCGCACCATACTGAAAACTGCAATGGAAACCCGAAAGACGCGGGTTCGATCGCAGCCGCGACGGTCGAATTTTGATGTAGGCGAAATTCTGGAGGTCAGTGTGCTGTGCGATGTCAGTGCACCTTAAAGAACCCCAGGTGGTCGAAATTTCCGGAGCCCTTCACTATGGCGTCCCTCATAGCCTGATTAGCTTTGGGACGTAAAACCCCGTATACCCATAAACAACGCAAGGAAACTTCTCTCCGCCTAAACCCTATGGCACGCGTCATCGCTTGGCCACAACAGCGACAAAGAACTGGCCATGCGCTGACATTCGTTCTTAGCAGAAGGCGCTTGAGAAATTTTTATTTGCACAGGTCTGGTTTCCCGCTTTCTCCCGTCTGCGCATTCTGTGGTGAACAGGATTGAATAGACCATTTATTTTTGTTTTTTCGCCGCTTCCCCATGAAGACCGTTATTAAATAAGCCATTGCAACAGCTTCGCCTTAGTTTGAGCAGCCCGACCATATTGTCATTTGGCGCAACCATACTTCGGTACAGCTCCATGTATGTTTTGACCGCCATTCAAAATTTCTTCAAAAATCCTGGGAGGCGGAGCTAACAGACACATTCTGCAACCTCGCAGATGTTTTCAGCAAATTCAGCCAACGAGGTAGGTACGCGGAGTTTCGCCTCGGCTGGCGCAATACCTTCCCATATTGTTACGATGGAACCGTGGCGAACTTCGCGGACCCTGCCGTGATCCAGCGCCAAGAAATGTGGGAATCCTTCATCGCAGCAGATAACATCTGGGGCTCCTTCGGCTGCCCGCCATGCCGCTCGGCGGATTACACAGATGCGCTTGACAAGGCCCTGATCCACGCCCTCGGCCATGACTCAGCAGTCGCCTTTGCTAACATCGGTTTGGACTTCTCCGAAAAAGGTTGGCCCGGCAGAGAAAAACAACAAAAAACGGCTGTTCACCCGGCAGTTGTTGTTGGCTGCTCAACGGCGACTATCTGTAGCCATAATCTCACGCGCGGCTACTCACGATGCGGTGGGCATCGTCAGAGAGAAGCTTAGGACTGATTACTCCATTCGCCTGCATAAGTTCACCGGCGATTGGCCTGAGGCCAGGTTTTGGATGCAGGCGTTTCCCCGGCTCCACTTTGGCATCACGCCCCTTTGGGCTTCCCTGAGAAAAAGGTCTAATGGAGGCGGCCAAGAACATCCCCCTGAACCGGGTCCTGTTTGAAACCAACGCACCGCACAGCTTACCGGCGCCGGAAGCGACACCGACTACCATGTTCTCATCAAGGCATGATTGTGAATGTGGCTCTTCAACTCTCTACATCCGTGGTGGAGGATATTGTAGCCACCGTGCGTGAGCACGCTAAGCGCGTCTACCGTGTTTGACTGCGAAAGTGTGTACCCAGTGCATTGTTTACTTTGTTTGTTTGTTTGTGTTGAGTGAATGAATAAGCATTGGCGACGGGAGTCGTGTAGCGACTACAAGAGTTGCCGCACTGATAACTTTAAAAAAATTCAAATTAAAGGCAGCCTGCCGGTGGCGGCATCTATTCGTAGCACTCGCGTGCTGACTTTGGGCTTGGACTTGGTTGTTTTTACTGCAGCGAATTATAAGCCATAGGAGCGGCGGACTATGGCTGCTACAATTAGGTGTGCTAGCTGTCACGTGCTCAGGAGTACACCAACCATCTCTGGAAGTCATCACCTGGCATATCGTACCTTCTACTGCAATATAACGGCCTGTGTTTTATGTCCTTCTCTCACCTCTATTTTTTAAAAATAAATTATCCACGAATTCTAGCTGCCTTGCAGGTGGCGTTGTGCGCTCGGTGCACCGCTTACATTGTGCTAATGAGGTGCATGGGAATTAATGCCGCGTTTTCGAGCGCGCAGGACAACTTCATTTTAGGTACTACCCTGAGGTGCTTTTGCGCCATTGTCGCCGTTCACAGTCTCCCGAAATATATTTTTCGACCGCATTTTTTATGTTCCTACAGTTATATGCGCTTTGGCTTTAAGGCTGTATTTTGAAATATTTTTCATAAAAATTTGCCCTTTAAAAAGCTTTCACACCAGCCGAAAAGGAAAACCGGAGATGCCTGCGCGGCACTGTACTGTTCCGCACGCGCAGAACACAACATCGCGCGTCGGCAAAGTGTCAGGTGCTCTGAGGTCTCTTACAAAAATGGTCTACGGACAATCTGTAGAGTTCTTGTAGACTCGATTGCCTTCCTATAGTTATTAATTTTTTTGTAATCATAGCCAACAGACATAAGTCTACTAAAATAGTAGGTCATACATCTACAGCTTGTCTAGAGACTGTCTATAGATTTCTATTTCCTATAGGCTGTTCTCTAGGGTTTGTCTATGGACCTCCTGCATGTTTGTAAACAAACGAGGTGGCGCTGCAATCGCTAGCGAGCTCGTGGTAGGCAAAAGGTCGGGGAGTGGCGTCGCGGATAGGTGTTGACCGCGGGTTTTCAAGGGTTGTAGGCGCGTTTCCAGTTTCTGCGAATCATAGCAATGGTCGATGCTTCCAACTTAGTAATTTCTCGAAGTACACGAGCTCGCGTTGGCCACGTGCCGCGTATTCAGAGAAATAGTTTGCCACTGTGTATTGTGTATATGGTTAGTAGTAAACATGTAGAAAGCGTTCCTGCCGTTTATTTATGCGCTAGGCATTGAATCAAACAAGTTTTGACACTTTGCACTAGTGTCACTGCACTAGTTTTGCACTCTGCACTAGGACAATAGTGAGGGGAAGCGCTGGCCTTGTTTCGTCGGAGCAGACATGTGCTCATCGTCTGCTGACAAACGTACGTGTCGCGCTGTGCGAAAAGTGGGGACAGCGTCGTGTCCCTGATCTCCTGTCTCGCTTAGCGCTGTTTTTAGCCGCATGACCACGCACCAGCCAGGCCGACTTGTCCTCTTGTTAAGCTGGTCGGTTTGGTGAAAATTTTTGATTTCTAGAATTATTTTTTTTCCTAGCCCTGAAGTCTAGTTTCGTGACGAAAAATTATAGCAAAATATTGAGTACAAATTTATAAATTACGCTTTTTAGAAGTGTGGTCGTCAAAAATTGTGAGGTAATTTCTTTGATTTCAGTGCCGCTTTCTTTGACCAAAGCGAAAGCGAAGATGCCATAAACGAGGGAATAAACTTTAAGGTTCGTTTTCTGACCTCTCACATTCTTTGCGACTGGATCACTCACCTTCGTATTTCGCATGAAAATCAAATGATTCCATTTGTCGCAAACTATTCCTGAGACGTTGAGGAGCGTAATAAATCTCTCTATTTTTTTCCCTAGACGTGCAGTATTGTGTTAGTTATTTTTTGTAAGAAACGTTTTCATGTAACTATGCATGCATAAGTACTGATCATATGGAAAAAGAACTAATCGCGTCATCGTACAGAACAGGGCTTTATGTACATGCTGGCATATAAAAACTGCACACTATCTACTCAATTATTTGAGACCTTGGGGGGACTTGACGGCGGTGTTAATTATAATTACCCAGAACTGCACTAGGTTTAGCTATAAATAAAAAGAATTACTGAAACTAGCGTAGGAATTTCATATTTTCACCATGTTTAGTTACATATGGCATGCATGAATAACGAAAACACTTTTCATTGCCGCGTCCCCTCTCAATCTCGCCACGTGTCTGTTAGTAGCACGCCTGCGGCTGCTTCTTTCCAAACAAGCTTCGCGATCATTTACTACCTCATGAAACATGACACATGCATGATGCAATGAAAAAGCATATGGCGTTTAGCACACTTAAGGTACGCTATTCTAAGCACACCAACGCGACCGCGCAAGATTGACACAACTTACCAGACTTCTCTCTACTCGAATGAAATAATTACGTCGTCATATCTAGAAACAGGTTCAAGTGAATATTATATCTGATAAAACGCGCCATTAAAGCATGGTGTGCTATTAACAAAAAAAACGCATTCCTTGGGGGCGAGTGAACCTGTCGGCGCCCCGTGCAATCCGGCTCAAGGTGATAAGTACGTGTGCAGCTGCATATGTCTTTTTTTTCCTTGAGCAATTATCAGGCTACTATCCTGAAGTTCCGGTGAATGAACGCAGTAACTTGCATGCTATTAAGTGCATTGAGTGGCAGTGCCTATCGACTCCCAGACTTCGCGCTTTACTACCGTGGCCCAATGCCTGTTAGCCAGTTTCCGAATGCGGCATTTATGCGCGAGAAACCTATCGAGGCTAATTTAATATTTTTTATGCTACTACGCGGATCCAGCAGTGACGCAGCTGGTCAATACATGCTGCTTCTGCAGTGCACAGGCTTGAAGCAGCCGCCGGTAGCTGCGGCAGCTGCGGTAGGCACGGGCAAGCGGAACCTGTTTTGCCTACCACGCGAAAGTCGCTGCTAACATCAGCGCCACCGCATCTTCGTGACGTCGCGTGGTGAAGGAGGTCCATAGAGGGTCTATAGACCCTATAGACAGAAGTCTATGGACAGGCTGTCTAAAAATTTGTAAGGGGTGGGAGAGCGACCAGTTAATGTGACCAGAAGTGAGCGCCACCGCTCGGGGCAACACGTGTGCAGGGAGCTTCCCAGGCTTTCCTCTCCGCCGATTCTGCGTGCTTTCCTATGAAGCAGCGGCAAACGCGCAGAATCTTTGCAACCCCAGTCAACTTTAAAACCCGCAAGCTCTATATATGCCTGTTTTATTCATTTAACCGCCTAATTCTGAGCAGGTAGAATCTTTCATTCTGCTTACTGTCCAATCGACCAATCGATTTTCGACCAGTGAAACACGTCGTCTGCTCCAGCTGACGATGCGTGGCAGTGGGCAACGGAGGCCCACACAGTGCATGGTTTCTTGCTTTGGCTCGTCTTTTAAAGAGCCATTTCTTGACATCATGCCGCCGATAGCAATCCCTCACCAAGTAACTGCTTAGTAACTGCACCAAGGCAGCTTAGTGTGCGACGATGTGCAGGGCAATCTCATTCAATTCCCTTCGAATGCAACTGCAGCAACGTGTTTTCATCCATTGTCCTGAGTTTTTTTTGTGTGTGTGTGCGTTTCACTACATGAATAAGTGCATAAATATGCCTTAACAGGGGGCAGAAATTAATATTATAAGGGTCCTTAAGGGTCCTGGAGTGGATTCAAAGAGAAGGCAAGCGTAGCAGGGGCCGGCAGAAGATTAGGTGGGCGGATGAGATAAAGAAGTTTGCGGGGATACAGTGGCCGCAGCTGGCAAAGGACAGGGTTAATTGGAGAGAAATTGAAGAGGCCTTTTTCCTGCAGTTGGCGTAGTCAGGCTGATGACGATGATGATTATGGTTGCAATAGCAGCTCTGTGACCGCACGAAGCAGGTGGCACTCTTCACCGCCCCCAAACCTGTAACTCATCTGTAATCGTGGCGAAAGCCGATTCTCTGTACTGATCATGTTCTTGTGAGTCGCGACTATAGTTGCGAATATCATTTCGGCAGTGGTTACGCCAGCCGAAGCAGTTTTTCGAAAACATGCAGCAGACCCTAACTTGTACAACCTCGCCATCGATGAAATGCTTGCCTCGCATTCCATGCGTTCAGCACACGGTGGATCTAAGAGCGCATCTTGTAAATCACTCAGTTACAGTGAGTATACGGAAGTTCAGCAAACCAAAAATACCTGTCAGCAGCTAGTCGCCTAACGTGAGAATGCACGCGAAGCTTACAGATGAGGCACCAAATGTGAAAGATGATCTTAGTTTAAACAGCCGTCTTTCGAATGATCGAATGAGAGCCCATCTATCAAGGTTTCTACTGTGCAAAAGGGGCATTGATGATAGCCATGGCACCCTCTCCTCTCTTCCGAGGTCAGAGACCTACGAAAATTACGACTCTAATACAGAAAGCACCACTGACTGCGTCATCTGAGGCCACATTTGAGTAGTAATCTCCACCCCCGTTTGGTTCTTCTACCGGTTCATCAGCCACATAGTGCCTTTTCTTTTCTCTTTTTTTACCATTTGTCTTTAATGGCCGCATCGGTGGCTCCGTGGTCATGGTGCTCGACTGTTGACCCGAAAGACGCGGGTTCAATCCCAGCCGCGGCGGTCGAATTTGGTGGAGGCGAAATTCTAGAGGTCCGTGTATTGTGCAATGTCAGTGCACGTTAAAGGACTCGCTCTAGGATGTTAAAACCCCCGAAACCCATAAACCCTTTCTGGCTGTTCTATAAGCTGACGTATTTTACACAAGCAACATTCCTTCGGGTACTTCCCCTCCGCCCCGTTTTTGTTTCTTTGTTCGTTTGTTCGTAGTACACCTTCAGCGGCTAAACCAGCGGCACTTGTAATAATGCCCAATGCAAAGAAAAAAACACTATATTAGGGTTTTTTTCCTGCTTCCTCTGTTGTAGGGCCAAGATTCTTTACTCCCCACAGGGGGGCGTCTGCAGCTTGCAGGCGTTGGTGAGTGGCGACACCACGGGTTCCCGAGGATCCGCAAGGACATCCTCGCAACAAGGGGATGATGGTGAACAGTGCATCACCACGGACCTGAGCACCCGCGCCTAGCCGTGCGTGGCATCGCCGTGTCCGGGAAAAAGGGGATCCTGGTGGTTCAGCCGATGCCGAGCGTCTGGACCTTTAAGGCTCCTCGGCGGAGGCAACACACCACTTTGGCCCCAGCTTCCTGTAGACGGCACCTCCGAACTGACCCAACCGGGGGAAATCGGCAGTCGCCTTTTCCTGTCCTCCCCTCTATCTTTCACTTTCCTATTTTCTTCCTCACATCTCTCCTGTCTTCTCCTCTCTTAATTACTTTTTCCTTCTTCCTGGCGGCGAGGGATAACCTTGCGAGACCAACTACCCTGAGTTGTGTCATATTGGGTTATAGTGGGGGTGTACAGCTGGCGTGGGCAAGACTTGCTTGCAAGTTCCTGTCCCCTCCCCAAGTTGGGCTCCATGGTGGGTGGCTGGCATCATGACCGAACATTAAACACACTTTATGGCTCCCCCTCCCTCACAAAATGATCGCGCTCTAAAAAGAGTGCGGACCGAAAACATAACTGCTCAATGTTTAAAAAAACAAAAGAACATTTCCCTAGGTATCATGTCGTACATAGAGCAGATGGAGAGCAACCAGCTAGAAAAATCTCTCCATTCACTGTTTCCAAATCTCTTACTGACGCCCTGGGCCTTGGCTGCAAGGTGACGAAATTAGCCAGTGGTGACCTCCTCCTCCAAATCCGCGACAAAGCACAATACTCAAAACTCCCAACCTTAGTGTCCTTCGGAGACATCCGTGTAACCGTAACTACCCACCGATCACTGAACACAGCCAAAGGAGTAATATGTGAACATGATTGCCGGAACCTTTCTGAAGAAGAGATGTTGGAGGGTCTGAAAGACCACAAAAGTCACAAAAGTCCATCGTATTAAAACCCGAAAAGACGACAAGGAAATAGCAACAAAACACATAGTCCTGACATTTGCCTCCAGCCAACTTCCCGAAACCATAGAAGTAGGATATCTTAAAATAAATGTAAGACCATACATCCCAAGCTCCAGACGCTGCTTAAAATGTCAACGATTTTGCCATGGCTCACAGAGCTTTCGTGGCCGCCAAACATGTGCCAAATGTTCGTCAAACAATCACGAATCCGTGGACTGCAATGCTGCACCACTGTGCGCGAACTGCGAAGGGGATCATCCCGCGTACTCGAGGTCGTGCCCGACCTGGAAGAGGGAGAAGGAAATAATAACCATAAAGACAAAGGAAAACATAACTTATCATGAAGCACTCAAAGTGCTGTCGAGAAAACACTGGGGAGCCGATAGGACATGTCTCTTACAAATATACCGCTCTGTAGTACGCTCTACCCTGGATTACGGATGCATAGTGCATGGGTCAGCGAGACCATCGTACCTCAAACGGCTAGATCCAGTACATGTAGAAACCAATGAACCATTGCTTACAGATATAAGAGCCATACTCACATGCTCAAACATTATAAAAATCAGTTCACTGCCTAAGCATTTATGTTACCCTATCGCCACAAAGTTCCTTTCCAGAACACTCTTTAACAACAAGCCGCAAGCTACTCGGCCTCTCCTCTTGCAATTTGAAGAGATGTGCCGGAACCTTGGCATGCTAGACGTGTTGCCAAACATTGCCCGCAGACGAGGTACACTGCCGCCATGGCACAATTTCTCTGAAATCTGTGATTTAACTCTGACACAGTTCTGTAAGAAACAAATTCCGCAACAACATATAATACAACAATTCCTCACACTTGAGGAAAAGTACACAACTTTCGCAGCATTTTATACCGACGGCTCAAAAACAGGTGCATACGTTGGACGCGCAGTTGTACAGGGAAATTGGAATAAAATTGTAAGACTTCAAAAGTGCGCTTCCATCTTCACTGCGGAATATTACGCCATTTGTGTAGCCATAGAAAAAATACTAAACGAGAACCTACCCAACAGTATTATTTACACAGACTCGCCAAGTGTGCTCACAACCCTTCATCATAAAAATTCAATAACCCCACTGCTTGGCGACCTCATACACAACATTAAAACAGCCATAGCTCAAGGACAGAACATAAGACTCGGCTGGGTACCAAGTCATGTCGGCATAAAGGGCAATGAAAGAGCAAATTTGTGCGCTGCTCAAGCTTGAGACAAGCAAATTAAAAACAAATATTCCCTATAAAGATTGCATGAGCTTACTATATAGAAATGCAAGGAAAAAACAGCAGTCCACTTGGAACAACGAACTAAATAACAAGCTACGGTTTATGAAACCAGTCCTAGGTGAATGGAAGTCATGTGTGCACCAGAAACGTTTCAAGGAGGTCATTATCTGCCGTCTCCGGATAGGCCGCATGCACATTACACACAACTTTCTGCTAAAGAAAGAAGACATACCAGTTTGTACATGCGGAAATGAACTTACAGTCAATCACATTTTAATTTCATGCTCTAAACGGGAAAAGCTACGGAAAAAGTGTTTTCCTCCGTTTTGTAACCAATGCATTCCTTTTCATCCAGCATTACTCTTGAGTGATAATGCAATTGTGGGCATGTTTTGCGTTTTTATATTTTTAACAGAAGCTGGTTTTCTTAAAAATATGTAAATCATGACCCAGTACATTGCCTGATACACCTCAACCATTTCTCATTCCTGAGAAAAAGGGTGAGGTCTTTATTAGATTGGTTGGGAGCCTCGAGATCATTGCCCTGGTAAGGATGGCCGCTGAGGTTTTTAATAGTACCCATTTCTAGCGTCTTTTACTTCATCATTATGAGGTAATTTTAAATACTTAAGCACTCTGGACCACGGACGATTTTCACATTTCTGTAAAATCATCCAGAGATTTCTTCTATACCTCGAGCTTGGCGCATGATGGCCTTAGTTGCCTATGCGCCATAAAACCCAACACAACACAACCCAAGATTCTTTACCCCTGCCCTTCCGGCCACAAGGAGCGACAAGTTCCGGCATTCTTCCACGAAGGTAGCTGCACGGCTACGCACGCTGTCGCCCATCTCAGCTCGACACGCCTCTCAATGAACAAGCATGCATTACTCAACAAAGCAGCGGTCGCAGGTACACCAGGAGTGAGATCATTCGCACATATTGTGTGGGAAAGTGGTCGATCGGAGCGCAATGGTGTGCCAGCGGTGGCATTCCCAGATTAAATAAGGTAGGGGAAAAGACAGCTCCTTGTGGTGTACCACGTGTGAGGTGTATGGGTGGAGAGAGATCTTCGTTAAGTATGAAACGGGAAGTGCGGCTTTTGGGAAGTTCGGAGGTATGTGCACGTTTTGCTGCCATAGCTTGTGCGTGTACGGAGTGGATAATTTGGTCCTGTCCTATTGTATTGAAAGCTCTGCGGACATCAACCGTGGCTAAGGCATGCACTCTGGCCGACGATGGGGAAAGAAAGCTGTGCTGGAGGAGAAGGAACAGATCTTACGGAGACACATGAGCAGGAAACCCAATTTGTGCGTGTGGGAAGAAATATATGAGTTCAAGGTGGTTCTGACAACTGTCCGGGGCCATTCTCTCCGTTGTTTTAGCCACATACGAGGTTAAGGAGATGGCGCGCAGGATATGAAGGGAAGGGGGCATGTCGTGTTATTACTGTTATAGAGGACTTCCATTCTGCGGGGAGAGTGCAGTCTGTCATTTATGAGATTCCATGTTGGAGATGATTTCATTTAGGAGGCGTTCTATCTCAGATTGAGGGAAATTTTTAAGGAGTGTGTACGTAATGTGTTCCTCCCCTGGCGCCGATTTCCTGGCATTCTTGGCTAGTGGCACATCGAGTTCTGCAAGCGCGACAGATCGATCAAGGTCCGCGTTAGGAGGGCCGGCGTAAGAGGGGTAAGTTCACAGGAGAGGAGGAAGGATGTAAACTAAGCTCTGGCACCACTCTTTCTATCAAAATTCCTCTCAGTTGTTCATACCTATTGCACCAACATACCTATTGACCCAACTAAAAACTGCTCAGTAACAATGGTTACAATGTCAGGAGCAATTTCTGCTGCATGAGTGCATTGCAGTGCTAAGCTCCTTATTATCACCTGCTACCTGTATTACCAAAATACGCTTGGGAGAGAGAAGAAGAGAGGAAAAGTTTTGATTTTTGGGCTCGAGGGCGGTCCAGTTTATTGAACCGTAGCGCTTACGGCAGCGTTCCGCGCACAGCACAATAGCGGAAGCCGGTGGTTGGGCAGAGGTAGAAACAGCGAGGCCATCTTCATACGAAGCTCTTGAAAAGTCGCGGTGTTCACACCAGGTTTCACTACCGTTTATTTCGCGTCCTTTTTGTACGTTTTCGGGACAACTGTGATCTTAAGATAAGCAGCGAACCAAAACATCAATCTCCGGCACCATGAGAAAACCCAAGTAAACCAGATCATCGAAAATGCCAACCTGTGCTCGAAGACGAGAAGTCTGGAGTCTCTCCTATGCCCGCGTACTCACAGGAGTCAGGAACCCCGCTGACACCATCGACGACGCACTTCGCAAACATTTTGCACAAGCTGACGCTGCAGCACTAACATGCACGCCAACAGACATCATTGAGAAAGCATGCGATACGCACCTGATGCTTTGGCACTCTTGGTCCGCTCTGTCAGCGCTCCGCAGCGAGAAGACGCTGCGCTGCTGCGAGGTAGTACAACGTTGGCATGGCGCCAGGGCTCAGGAAACGTTTTGCTCGAATGCCGAAGCCAGCGAGGTATGCCAGGTTGCACTCGTAGCTGCTGTTGTCAAAGGGTAGCGAGCACATAACACTGTATACTTGCTCAAAGTCCAATAGTGGCGCCCAGCTGCACGCACAAAATTTATCCAGGCTTGTTTCTGCGCGGCATCCCGAGGAAATTTATGCAACGCCGCTTCGGTGCCGGACTTGCTGAGGCAAAAGTCAACAACGCACGAAACCGGAGGGATGACGATTGGTGAGCGTAGAAGCTCACTGTGCGCGTAAACTAAAACGCAATCAGGACTGCGTGGCTGGTGTGCTCGCTACAACATCATGCGTTGACTCGTTGGTCGTGAGCCGCAGTCGTGAGCGTTTCGAAAAAGGAAGATTCTCGAGCAGGGCTGCAAGGCCGAAAAACCGAAAAACTTTGCCCCTACGTTAGACACCTGTGCAATGACATAACAAATACGTGATATGTTTTCTCCCCGTCCCTACGTCACGTTGACGCACTAGCGATGGGTCAGACTTCCAAGAGCGAGTACTTTCAAAAACTTTAAAATGAGATTAAAATATATTCTAGACCTCCCTTGAGTTTAAAACTTGGCTCATATGGTGTTCACATACCAAGGAAACGTATGACAGTCTTTGTAAAACCTTAAAATTTGGTGTCTCTGCCCCTTTAAGTCTGACCGTCTACGGCTCGAGACACCGTGCTGGCTACCTTGGTTGTGTGTGTGGCGATTCGGCAGCGAAAACAGATTTTTCGGCACTTTACCAGGCATTAGTAGTGCACTTCGCCGTGCTTGCGGGCTCTTGCATTAAAGAAACGTGACTTTTGATGGGATCAGTGATGTGCGGCATTATATGAGAAATTTCGGACGAATTAGCTTAGGATACTTTCAGTAAAGCTTCCAAATAGCTTGTGTACATTGGCACTCTTCTCTGCTGTACTTGGCAGGCAATGGGTTATATTGCGGGTTTTGTTGCGCCGTCTCCTGAGGTTTCTCTCTCTTGAGGTTTCCGTACTGTTTTTAAGCGATGCGAAGTAAATCATTTGCCATGAATGATTGGTTGTGATTTCCTTTGCGTACAAGGGAAAGTCTACCGCGCTGTCAGACGTAATAGCCTTTACACGCTGTTTTAAAACACTCTGCTTCTCCCCTGTGCCGCCACGCATTCGGTTGGCGTTGGAGTAATAGTTCCAAACAAAGCTTTTCTGGGAGACCATCACATAACGATAACATATGACGGGTTTTGGCCGCGTTTTAGCCGTGGACTGCGTTTTCAACTTTTATGTTGCGCTTCTTGTGTGTTTACGCGCCGGCTAACGCAAGCCACAGTAATGAATTTTATGAAAATTTGGATGCGTTCTTTATCGATGAGTGCTACGTAATCGCAGTGGGAGACTTAATGCGTCCTTGACCCCTGTGCTGATGTGCGAGGCCCTGGGTGGAGTCCGTCGAGCTGGAACGCTCGTGAGCTTCGGCGCCTTGTACAGCAGTTTTCGCTGGTGGATGCAGACGAGCCACTGAACGGCCCCCAATTTTGTTAGACATGACGCCGCGCTGTATCTGCCAGCAGGCTGGACCGCGCTTATGTGCCTCAAGCGCTTTGGGCATGCGTGTCACAGATGAACGTTGTCGCTTCGATGTCGACGCTTGTGTACATTTCAGATCATCGACCAGTACTGCTTGTGCTGTCTCTCGCTGGAGCTGGGACCAGTCGGCCGCAGCGTCTAGATGGATGGATGGACGGACGGAAAGAACTTTTATTAGGCGAAAACAAAATTTATGTGGATTAGCCCAGCTAATCCAGGATATACAAAGCGAAAGAGAGATTTAGGTCTCCACTGACCCACGGAGCAGGTTGTGCGGCTTTCCTTTCGTGAAAATGAACGGTTTTTCCAAAGTTGTCAATTCCAATGAACTCCGTGAACGCCATCGGCTCAGATGTTTTGTTTTTGAGGGAAGGAAATGGCACAGTTACCGTCTCACTTATCTCGGTGGACACCCGAGTCGCGCCGTAAAGGAAGGTATAAAGGAGGGATCGAGGGAAAAAAAATTGGCTGGGGCTTAGCTAAGGTTAAGCCTGGATATCTCGAAGCGAAAAGGTTCGGTGATGCTTATGGTTATGCTTTGCTGCGTCGTTTATAGAGACGTTCTCCTCGTTGTTAGGGATTCTAAGACGCTCGTTGAGCTTATAGCCTTTCATTTCTTCGCTCCTTTACAGCCAACTCCTGTGGTAGCACTTCTGTATCGGAATATCACTCCCTTCTCCTTCCATGTTGAATACGCACGCCTATTCTCTGTCAAGCGGTTATATAGTCGGCCTCCACAGTAAACACGCGCTTCCGGCGAGTGTCAAACGATGACGCATAGCGCGCGGCAGCGGCGAAAGGTCCGGCGACGGCGTCGGCGGCGGCCACCTGCGCCGCGCGTGACGTCACTCGTGCTCCGACATACGCAGGCTCGCTCGAAGCGCGGTGTTGACTAGCGCACTGAAGCTTTTCGCTTGAAAAGAGGAAAGAGAAAACTGAAAATTGAAAGTTGGATTTTGAAGAAAAGCGCGGAGCTGCGCAGCGCCGGAACACCTGTGGCTCGGTGCTACTAGTGGCGCATGCGCAGTTGTGACTAGGGAACGAGAGAGAGAAATGCGCCGTGTGTCGTCACAGCTCCTCGCGCATGCGCAGCACGGCTCTTCAGGAATCACGCGAAACTGCTCTACCTGCGGCCAGTAAAGCTTTCGCTTTAAAAAAAAATCTTCCAGGGTTGTCCCGTACTGGTCCAGGGGTCTACGTGCTTGTGCTTCACATAAAGCCCGATCCACCATCCATTTCTGGCCGGCTGGCTGAACGGTCCGTAAAGCAGCCTCCCAGGAAGAATGAGCGGCATTGAAGATGGGGGGGGGGGGTACTGCCTGTGGGGAAGGACATTCCCAAAAGGTATTGGATAAGTGTTGATCTGGGCACGCCACAAGCGTTACAATGAGGAGGAAATGTGGGGTTAAAGCATGAGAGACGGTAGGGCGAAATAAAGCAGCCCGTCTGTAATTGTCACCATGTGGCGCTGGATTAGGGCGACAAGGTACTGTGGGGTGGTGGTAATGTCATACGGCTGAGTTTGTAGAATGCGGTGCTTTGATGATATGTATAAGGGACCGATGGGGCCTCTTGCGCAGGGTTGGGTGCCTGATCGTCCGGGGTCTGGGAGGAGAGTTCTCGGGCCAGCGCATAAACGCGCTCTTTACCGGGGATCGAGGCATGCCCAGGGATCCACGACAGAGTAACCGTTCGGTCGAGAGAGGTGGCTGTGGCAAGAACACGGTGTGTGCCGGCGTCGGCACGCCCGTTAGGTAGTGGCGGTATGCGGCCTGGGAATCTGCAAATTTCGGTTATGTTTCTGTCAATGGTGGAGTGGGCAAGCGCAAGTGCGATGGCGGCTCCTTCCGCCTCTGCAGGTGAATTAGTTCAGATCATTGATCTCCACTGGGGGGCTGGATGCTGCATCGGGCACCCGAAAGTGAGGCCCCCGGAAGTTGGGTGGCATGTCCCGGAAGTCAGTCCTTGGCAGTGCACGAAATAGGACCTCAGCACGGTTTTTCAGTTTTAGTTTTCGTTTTCCACTCAGCATTTTGTCTTTTCGACGTTCTCGTCTTTTTTTCATGAGAATGCCTACCTGTTGCGCAGTCAGATTCATGAGGAGAGCAGCAAAGTCTTCGGGAAAGACGTTTCAAAATAAAGGTCCATTGCATCGCTATGGGACGACACTAGCAGACGACAGAACGTCGCTACACACAGTACGTACGGAGCCTCGTCTGCTCAGCTCTGTGTCGTCCCGTTGCGCTAATGTCGCCAGCTCTGCTCTGTTGTGATGCACGTTGTCGCGCTCTAAGCCCAAGTCATACCATCAATGGGGGATAAATTTAAGAAAGAATAGGACGAAACATTCACCACGCAGCCGACTTTGCAGTCACCATTTTACTGAATTATGTTTAGGCCGAATAACCAGAGCGAGGGCGAGGCCACTAACTGCTGAGGTGCCGATGGTGTTCTGCTGTTTCACATTAGCGCGTCCAAAATATATATAGTACTGCTTTTTTGACGGTGTGTATCAAGTACTGTTTCGTACGGTAGCAAATTATGCCGTAATGGGCTTTTATTCGTGATGCTTGATGAAGTTGACTTCTAACAGCGCTTGTCACATGCGCTGCTGCATTCGTCTTTCTCGTCAGTTGTTTCTCTCGCGCTGTGTAGATGAAACATGGCCGTGCTATGAAGTTAGCTTAAAAGCACGTCTGGAAGGGAAATGACTCCCTAAAGCGATAAACATCAACCTCCATCGACGAGAAGAGACATCGTCTGCCACCAACCCGAAGCTGAAACTGCGGCAGCTGTATAACGAGTGGTTCTAGCTTCGAGTGTCAGGATTTCCGCGCCATCATTTGCCTGTTCTTTGCTACGCGTAAATTTGTTTTTAAGATGACCTAGACTCATCGTCATTCCACTACTTGTCCTAATTATGCTCTGAATACAAGAACATGATAAGAATACGGTGTTTTGTGCACATTCCCCTTTGCCGCGGCAGCGTGAGAGCTGCACGCCTGTTTTCTTCGGTTTCTCTGAAGCTGCAGGGTTTCCGAAACTATGTACACACTTCTCACTTTGAACTTGCTTATTCCTTTGATATTACAGTAGACTTTACACGAAAACAACGCGAAAAATTGAAGAAAGAAGGTCGGAAGACGCGACGTTTTGCACTGAAATATACAGCAGACACCGAACTTCTGGGACATGCCAGTGAACTTCCGGTGGCTTCACTTGCTCCCACTTCGTGAAGCGGGAATGCAGCATCAAGCCACCTAGTGGAGATCAGTGGTTCAGATAGTGGCGGCGCCCCCCCCCCCCCCCCCCGGCTGCGTCGACATAAAAGATATCGGAGAGATTGCTGTATGTTTTGGCGTAATAGCTCGATCGAGCCTGCCGCCTACTCATATTGCGTGGTAGGGGCTTCTGATATATGTGATCCTGCGTGCGCAGAGAAAAGTAAGGTGTAAAGTGTTGGGGTGGGAATGGGTGGATTGAGACGGAGCTGTCGCAGTAGACGTTGTCCTGTTTCCATGCGACTCAGGCGGACTAATTGGTTGGTGCTTTGAGCCTCTATTATTTCGATCACGGTGTTGTGGATACCAGTGGACAGGAGACGTTTCGTGCTAACCGTCCGTGCAGGACGTAGGGCGGAGGTGACAACCATACATACTAGCAGGTCTGCCTGTTGGGCTTGGCGCTGAGTATGTGTTATAGGAGGTGGTATGTAATGCGGCTAATGATTAATGCAATCGTCATATTGAGGGTCTCGCGTATCGTACAGCCCATGGTTGCGTGCTGCGACGCGCCTGATTAGTGCAGCGACCTGTTTGGTCTGTGTTTGCGCCGAAAATCTTCTCCCGAGACACAATGGGCACTGGATTCCCGTTGATGTGCAGTTCAGGGGGGGGGGGGGGGGGGGTCACTGGGGAGGGGTTTCAGCTGCAAGAGTTCCGATTTATTTGGAGAGCAACGGAGGCCTGTGTTTCCTAAAGGAGTAGTGGTGATATCTATGGCAGATTGCAGGATACCCTGGGCTGTTCCAAGGGATCCACCCGTTGTCCAGAGAGTTATATCATCTGCGTATATGGCTGTGTGGAGCCCTGGGATAGCAGCAAAGGCCTTTGCCAGTGGCGCTAGGGCAATGTTTAAACGCAAAGGTGATAGGAGCGCCCTTTGTGGGGTTCCTCGGTTAGGCAGGGGGAAAGGCTGGGAGGCGACATCCCTAAGCTGGAGCTCTGCCGTGCGCCCCTGAAGGAAGGCCCCGAACATATTGCCATATGCGGGTGCCGCAGCCCGTGGTGGCTAATGTCGTCAGGACATGGTTATGGGTTATTGCGTCGAAAGCCTTATGAATATCCAGCGCCAGTATGGCTCGCGTAGCGGCTGTACGGCGCTTACTGTAAAAGGGAGACTTTTTAAGGGCGATAAGTACGTCTCACGCCGAGATGTTTGGACGGAAGCCAAATTGAACGTTGGAGAGATAGCCTGTTGTTTCTAGGAACGGTTGCAGGCGATTGAGAATGACATGCTCGAAGAGCTTGCCGACACAGCTCGTTAAGGAGATGGGGCACAAATTTTGAAGGGTGGTTGGTTTGCCCGGTTTGTGTATAAATCGCATGATGGCATGGGTCCAGGCTGATGGGAGCGTCCCAGCGGGCCAGTGGTTATTAAAGAGCTCCGTGAGTTCATAGAGGGAGACTTCGTCCAGACTGAGTAGTGCCTTGTACGTTATGCCATCCGGCTCCGGCGAAGTAGAG